>NC_133803.1:641666-962500 GCF_043250625.1 Sebastes fasciatus | reverse complement strand
ACGAAGCTGTTTGAGTTTGGCTGTGAACCAGGGCTTCTCGTTGTTGTAGTGAACCCTGGTGCGCGTCGGTATACAGCTGTCCTCACAGAAGCTGATATACGACGTCACATCCTCTGCATATTCGTCCAGACTGTCAGTGGCGGTCCTAAACATCTCCCAGTCCGTGCAGTCCGTGCAGTCCAGGCACTCACGCAGATCCTCCACCGCCTCGCTGCTCCACTTCTTGGTCGTCCTCACAACCGGTCTAGCCAGTTTGACCCTCTGCCTGTAAGAGGGGATGAGGTGGACCAAGACGTGGTCGGAGTTTCCCAGCGCAGCGCGGGGAACGGCGTGATATCTGATATCTGATGTTGCATATATATGTATATATGTATGTATATATATGTATATATGTATGTATATATATATATATATATATATATATATATGTATATATATATATGTATGTATATATATATATATATATATATATGTATATATATATATGTATGTATGTATGTATATATATGTGTATATATATATGTATGTATATATATGTGTGTATATATATATATATATATATATATATATATATGTATGTATATATATATATATATATATATATGTATATATATGTATATATATGTGTGTATATACATATACATATATATATATATATATATATATATATATATATATATATATATATATATATATATATATATATATATATATACATGTGTATATATATATATACATATATGTATATATATGTGTATATATATATATATATATATATATATATATATATATATATATATATATATATATATATATATATATATACATGTGTATATATATATATACATATATGTATATATATGTGTATATAGAGTTTTACTCTCCAGATGTTAATCTGGTCAGCAGCTGTCTGCACGGCTCCGTCTCAGCTAAGTCTCACGGAACCGCCACCTGAACTGAAGCATTTATTTACGCTTCTTCATGCCAATATTTTTTTCAACAATAGGTGTTTAAACGTGAGGTTGATGCCCATTAAAGCATCGAATAATATATTTATGTGAGTGTGGATCTTTATCCAATCAGAACCAACCGTCGTGTAGCCTCATTCAGATGAAATCACAGTGATCTGATGACATCCAGCCCAACACAGTTTCATCATGAGCCTGGTGGGCTCCTCGCCGGGCGCATCGTTCTGTGCGCCGCGACCGAGCCCTGCTATGAAAGGCCCGACCGTGAGTTTTACAGCACACCTCTCCCGGACCTCGCCGCTACCCGGGGCCGTTGAACTCTCGCTGTGCAGTATGCCCTCTCTTCCTGTGGGGAGGGACGGGACTCCCGTCGCGACTGTCAACCAGGGCGGACTGTCCTCCGTCTAAGAGGTCTGCGGCGATGTAGGCATTGATCTCTAATATGCGGCTAATGGGGCGGCTGTGGCTCAAGGGGTAGAGCAGGTTGTCCACCAATCGGAAGGTCAGTGGTTCGATCCACGGCTGCTCCGTGTCACATGTCGATGTGTCCTTGAGCAACACACTTAACCCCAAATTGCTCCCGAAGGCATAGCCATCGGTGTGTGATGGGCAAATCACCTTAGCAGCCTCGGCCATCAGTGTATGAATGTGTGTGTGAATAAATGCAAGTCCATTAATAGTTAAGGTCAGGCATAAGGTCAAACTTGGGTCCAAAGCCAGCTCCCCTACTTCCGGTGACCATTGGGGTGGTGGATGTGCACCTGGACCAAAAGCTGGACTGGTCTGTGAACTCTGACGCTGTCTACAGGAAGGCGCAGAGCCGGCTCTTCAGATGCTTCAGATCAGCCAGATGCTGCAGATGTTTCACCAGTCCGTAGTGGCCGGTGTCATGTTTCCTGCCGTGGTGTGCTGGGGAGGCAACGTGAAGGTTGGGGACGCTATGCGGCTAGACAAACTGATCAGGAAAGCCGGCTCGGTGCTGGGCACGGAGCCGGACTCTCTAGTGTCTGTGGCAGAGAGAAGGACATCCTGGATAACACCAACCATCCCCTCCACTACACATCGGCCAGCCAGAGAAGCAGGTTCAGTGCTAGACTCCTCTCCCTGAAGGGGAAGGTCTGCCTTCAGAACTCTTTTGTTCCCATTAGGCCTCTTAATTCATCCACCCCCAGTAGGGGGCTGTCCCTTCAGGACCATGGACACGGTCTCACAGTGTGGCTAAAGTCACTCAGTGTTTGCAATACTTTTGACCTCTTTGCACATTAATAATTGTATTGCCGTACCTTGCTATATTTTGCACATATCTGGACATGTTCTACTACTGTGTCTTTTTATTCTACTGTTAACTGCTCAAATCCTGTTACCCAGGACTCAGCTGCACACCCGCCACTACTTTTATTCATTTCAATGTTTAATTACGTCTGTAGTGGTACTTACTTACTGCTTACTTTTAACCTTTTACTTCATCTATATATCTGGTCCATTACTGTACTATACCTTTATGTTAGCTGCTGGACACCTGAATTTTCCTCGAGATGAATAAAGCATCTACCTACCTAACTACCAACCAATCATATGAACATGGTATCTGGTGGTCGGGCTTTGCAGTGGTCTAGTATAGAGAGTGGACCACGATGCGACCCGTAGATAGTTGAGAGAGGAAAGAGAGTCAAACGGTCCGGCTGCCCCGGGCATTTACGCCCATGTGGTATGCGCCCTAACCACTAGGCTATCGGGTCGCCCACCATCTTGTAATAAAGTGACATTCGGGTGTGTGTGTGTTTTTCAGGGACGCTGTATGCAGCCTGTGAGCTGATGAGGAAGCAGCAGGCTGTGATCCTGGGCTGTATGGTGGTCATCGAGCTCAAGGAGCTGAACGGCATCGACAAGCTGAAATCACACAGTGTGTTCTCCCTGGTGCAGTACTGACGACCGCTGCAGCCCCCACACTAGAAACCAGTCCAACACAGTCACCTCACTGGAAACCAGTCCAGCGCAGCCGCCTCACTGGAAACCAGTCCAACGCAGCCGCCTCACTGGAAACCAGTCCAACGCTGCCGCATCACTGGAAACCAGTCCAACGGGGGTTCTAAAAGCAGTCACCTCTGGAGCTCATGCACACATTTACAGTTTTTGTCATTTCAATCCCTGTTTTGCAGTTTTAATCAGCACTAAAATACTAAATGATTTGTCATTCATTCATAATTCAAATCATAATAACAATTCAATTGTTAGTGGTCTCGTATGTCTCTCTGTGTCTAGAATGTTCTGTTCCTTTTCACCTGCTAAATGCTGGGACCAGTGCCTGAACAACATACATGAATATATAATAAAACGGTTTCTCAGCTGTATTTCATGTGAATATGAGTTTTTCTTTTGGATGGGCCAAAGGGTCTTAAAGCCTTTACATTGGTACTCAAAGTGTGTATTTGATGGGTGTGTGAGCTATCCAGACATGGCCTTCCAATATCTCGGACTATTTTGGAACATACTATTTTTCCCACTAACTGCAACACATTTCAATACAGTAAAAAGACAAATAAACAAATACAATTAAAGCCGCAAGTGGCATTTCGCGGGTTATAGCCTTTATCGCTCAAAGCGCCCCCCTAGTGGCCGATTTAAATGAAACTTCCAGCGGATGTTTCAGCTACTCTTGTGAACATATGCTGCAAGCTTGGAGATGATGGGCCAAAGGCTTGTGAAGTTAGGTCTATTGATGTGCTGAGGCACGCCTCTTAAAAATTTATTGGTCAATATCTTTACAACGCAATAACATATCAACAAGCTTAATGCAACTTTTGATGAGCCTGGTCCAATAATGATTCGCAGAAAATATGCCAGCAATCGGACCTACGGCTTAGGAGGAGATATCAAAAATGTGTTTTTCAAAAAATCCAATATGGCGGAAAATATTTCCAGGCGAACTTTGGAGGTCCAAGAGGCTTTATTGTAGATCACACGGAGTTGCACATATGTGTCACATTTCAAGTCAATCAGACTTACGGTTTGAGGGGCGTGGCCTTTCCAAAATCGCATGTTTGGGCGTTAATTACAGCGCCACCATGTGGCCGATTTGAATGAAACTTTCAGCAGATGTTTCAGCTACTCTTGTGAACATATGCTGCAAGTTTGGAGATGATGGGCCAAAGGCTTGTGAAGTTAGGTCTATTGATGTGCTGAGCCCGCCCCTTAAAAATTAATTGGTCAATATCTTCACAACACAATAACATATCAACAAGCTTTATGCAACTTTTGATGAGCCTGGTCCAATAATGATTCGCAGAAAATATGCCAGCAATCAGACCTACGGTTTAGGAGGAGATGTCAAAAATGTGTTTTTCAAAGAATTCAACATGGCAGAAAATCTAGTCAGTGGACTTTCGTGGTCCAAGAGACTTTTTTGTAGAACACAATCAGCAGCACATGTCTGTCAAATTTCAAATTGATGGGACTTATGGTGTGATGGGGGTGGCCTTGAAAAATTGTATAGCGCCACCATGTGGCCAATTGTTTTCATATTTTATGTGAAGCATTATGACATCATGTACAGTTATGGTACCAAGTTTCATGTCTCTAGCTTGTTCCAGCTCACAGCAAATTGAGCAAAGGCATAATTTAGCATAAAATGCTGAATAGGCCACGCCCACATGCACCGATCAATATCACACTTCAGATCTTGGTTAATACTTGCCCCCAGAGTATGTGCACCAAATTTGATAAAATTCTGTCCACCGGATCTTGCGATACAAGTTTCTGATATTTGTGGCGCCCCCTATGGGTCAAGCGGAAAATGCTTTGGTACGCCTATTCCCAAACACGTACTGAAGATATCTACCAAGATTTATGATGATTTGACTAATGGTCAATGAATTATGGCCAATTTCCTGCTAAGCCCCTCCAATTGAAAAGTTTGTTGGTCAACAGATTCATAACGCAATGAGGTATCAACACGCTTTATGCAACTTTAGATGACATTAGTCCAATAATGATCCATAGAAAATTTGGTAGCAATCAGACCAACGGTTTAGGAGGAGATGTCAAAAATGTGTTTTTCAAAAAATCCAATATGGCGGAAAATTTTGCCAGGCGGCCTTTAGTGGTCCCAGAGGCTTTATTGTAGATCACACGGAGCTGGACATGTCTGTCAAGTTTCAAGTCAATCGGACTTACGGTGTGCGGGGCGTGGCCTTTCCAATGTCGCGTGTTTGGGCGTTAATTACAGCGCCACCATGTGGCCGATTGGGGTCATAGTTCTTGAGAAGCACATGCACATCATTTGCAGTTATTGTGCCAAGTTTCACTTTTCTCGCTCATTCCAGCTCACGGCAAATTGAGCCGCGGCATAAGACAACAAATAAATAAAATTCACACAAACTCAATAGGGTTATGCCCCTTCGGGGCTATAACCCTAATTATGCCCCTTCGGGGCTATAACCCTAATAACAATTAAAGCTGCGAGCAGTGATGAACGGGCCCTCGCAGCTCCCCACGTGCCGGGGGTGCTGGCGGGACGCCGACATACGCGGCCAGGCACAGTGCAACCGAAACTCCGATGAGCGCCATGACGCCTGCCACAAGACTCTATGACAAACGGTTCACGAGTTTTGAAAGGGGGCGGGGCTTATGTGTAGGGGGCGGGGCTAACAATACCAACTTAACAGGAACTCTGCTGAGTGATATGACAGCTCCCACAAGACTCTACGACAAACGGTTCATGAGTTATGAAAGGGGGCGGGGATAACCTTAACCAATGAAACAGGAACGCTCTGCTGAGTGATATGACACCTCCCACAAGACTCTACGACAAATGGTTCATGAGTTATGAAAGGGGGCGGGCTTAAGTGTAGGGGGCGGGGCTAACCTTAACCAATGAAACAGGAACTCTCTGCTGAGTGATATGACACCATCTTAAGACCTTGAGGATGAAAAGTTATCAAAATGGTGAGTTATCACTGAGCGACCTGACCGTGGCGGCCATTTTCAGCCATTCGCCATGAAACAGGAAGTTGTTGTAACTCAACTGTACATAGCCGATCTGCCCCAAATTTCTCAGGTATGATAACGGTCCAGTCCCGAGGACATTTACATGCAAAAATATACTATTAGCCCCGCCCCAAGACGTTAGCCACGCCCCCTCTCATAACTCATGAACCGTTTGTCGTAAAGTCTTGTGGGAGGTGTCATATCACTCAGCAGAGAGTTCCTGTTTCATTGGTTAAGGTTATCCCCGCCCCCCAAATTTCATACATTTAAGTGAAACCGGAGCGCGGGGCTCAATTTTTCCATTTTCTAGAGGGCGCTAGCGAGCCATTTTGCAACAGCCAAGCCCGAGACCCTTAAAATATCAAATTTTTCACAGCGTCTGATAAGTGTGCCGAGTTTAACAACTTTTGGGGCATGTTAAAGTCCTCAAAAAGGCGATTCATTTGAGAGAAAAAGAAAAAGAAGAAACACTAGAGTTTCAACTCACTGGCCCGACGTTGTCGGTGCTTGGGCCCTAATAACTGCTGAGTCGTGTTTCAGATAGCAGGAATTGTGAAAACTCTGAGTTAGTTGATCTGGAGATTAGGTAAACTCTGGATTATCAATTCAGAAAGAGAGATCAATTAAACTGAGTCAGTTGCCATGGTAACCTAACAACAAACCCTGAGTTTGTCTCTGTCTCCTCCCTCTCACAGAGTCAGCAGACACGCTGCTTTATTCCCTCACTCATCCATTCATTCATTCATCCATTCAGTCCCTATGGAAGGTTTACTGGGTTTCAGATATTAGTTTGTTCCTCTGGACTGCCTAAAGTGACTCTTATGTGCTGTCAGTCATTTCTTTGAACATTCAGATATCACACAGCATCATATCGTGGCCCTCAGCTCAGAATCCAACCTCTGCATGTCCTCCTTTCTAACACTGTGACTGTGAACACAGACAGCCGTCAGTCTGTTAGAGCAGCTCCACTGAAACCTGGAATATCTCCGTTTAAACAGTAACGATGAGCATGAAGCTCAGACACGTTGGATCAATGAATAATGATCTCTATCTGGAACACAACTCCTCTAATATTGTAGATGATCTGTTCATATTAATATGTGTTAACAGTGAGCAGGATGGTGGTGCAGCTGCAGAATGGAGTTAAATAGGCTGCGTATTGTCTGAGCGACTTTTAACAGCATTTCCCTGACTGTCTTTAAATTGATGACATCTGTTGAAGTAGCTGAAATAAGTCACTGGATGCTGAATAGATGTCTACGGTTTAACATCTACTCTATTGAACCTTTAAATCACCAAACACATTATTACTGCATCCCACTGGGAGCTCACAGTCATGTCTCCATGTCTCTGATCATCTCTATTATCTATCTTTATTAATATAATTATTAGCAGTAGTCATATTTCTATTATTATTTCTGCTATCATTACTATTTAATTGCTATTATCACTGTATTATATCCACTGCTATTTATTATTATTAGTCTAAATTCTAACAGGAAGCTCAGGATGAGGCTTTTACTACTTTTTAACGTCTGAACCAAAATTATATTTTCGGTCCAAATATGTAGTTTTAAAAGTTTATTTCAGCCAAAACTTTCTGCCTAAAGAGTTCATTCATTTCAACTTCCTCTTGTGACAGTATTACAGTTTAGCTTCCTGCTTTTCTAGCAGTGTATTTCAGCTCTTAGCTTCTTTTGGGTGCTGGAGTTCAGCTTTCATCTCTGCCAGTTTTACAGGTCAGTTTTTCAGGAGAGCAGTTCGATGCATTTGTGCTTTAAGATTTCTCTATTTTCAGGAATGCTTTGCAATTCATTTCAGCTGTCAGCATTCACACACTTTTTCTGCAGGAAATGCATTTTCTAGTTCATACTAGTGATTTACGTTGAGCACATCATTGCTGGATCTCAGAAAGGCCTGTTCCTATGATGGTGTGTTCTTTTGAACGCAAAATACAATTTTAAAAGGACATCACATTTTTTTGAAGGCAGTTTCATTTTGCAGATTTTTTCTGAGAAATGAGGAATGCTTTCAGACAATGTGTGTGAGAAAATGGAGAAAAAGTCCTGCTGGCTGATGAAGGTCCCTAATAATGAACAAGCAGCTGCCAGTCATCAGTTCTATTATTACTGACCACTGCAGGCAGAGATACTGTAGTACTCCAGCAACACACAACTATCCAGAGGTATAGGGAGCATTTTAGAACAGTGCCAACACCAACAGGACAAACCTGTCAATGCATGGTCTAAATCAAAATAAGAAAATAACATTTCCTCATTTGATGAGGTAAGGAAATCTCTGGTTAAATAATCTGATCAAGTTCAATGTCAACTTTTGCTACTTGGTTAAAAACTGCCTTCACATTTCAGTCAGTACTCAAAGTGCTGTGGTTGTAAACCGTAGACGGAACACCCACCACGTGCACCGTCATTGGATTCATTTATATGGAACTGAGACACACTATTGTATTGTTATTAAAATTACGTTTTTAAATGCTAAAAGCACCACAAATAAAATGTCATCTCAAAATCTTAGAAAAACAAACTATAACTTTCTGCATTAAAGTAGGGAGACCTGAACCGCCGACGCCGTCCTGTCTCTGGTTCTCCTCCAGCTATCACATATTTAATGCAATCACTGCCTTTGTGTTACACATTGTTAGATTTAATAAACTGCATTCACAGAAAACAACTGGGGGAAGCAGAACTCTGACAAATGATTGTATTTCTGAAACATTATCAAACAGTGACCTTTAAAAATAGAAACATTCATCAGCTCAACGTCGTAGAAAATAGATCCTTAAAAAGTCTGGAAGCTGATATTACCCCTTCATGGAGGAACTAAAACAAAGCAACAGAACAGTAGTGGGGTTAAAACAACCGGTTTACAACACCGTCCCCCTGATGGTGGAAAAACCAGGACTAGGTCTGGTCGGTCCCATGTGGTCTCTGTCCAGGAGCTGTTCTTAGAACAGTCTGTGGCAGCGTAGAGCGCAGGGCACACCACAAAACCCATGGTGCGTCTAAACTGTGAGACACACGAGCCTGCTGCCCACAAACCAGCGAAATCACTGAAACATGTTTCCCTGTAAAGCAGCCTGTGTCCAGTCTGCTGGCAGCTCCCACAGCGAGGACTGAAAGGCCATCACATCTAGCTCAGATTCTCTCCTCCTCTCGTAGTTTGTTGCTCAGTTTGTCCAGAACTATGTTGAGCTCCATGTTCTTGTTCAACTTCAGGTAGAAGTCCTTCCTGATAGGATGAATGGTCAGCCAATCAGCAGCCACTTCTGCCAGCAGACGGATGTGTTTCTCCATTTCACCTGTTCAGAGAGGACGAACAGCCAATCACATTACAGCAACAGGTTTCCTGCTACAGAATAACAGTGAATGTTACAGTAAAATGCTGCTTCTAGATTATTAGGGGTGCAACGATCCGTTTTTACAACGATACGATTTCCATGGTTCCGATACGATTCAAGGACGATATCTGGCTCATCTAGAGCGATACGATTCAATGATTTGAAATGGATACAGAAACTTTTTTTGCCAAAGATTCAGTCAGTGTGACTGAAATAAATATGTGATACTGGACAGAGCAGGTCAGGATTCTTCAAAGTTTTTCTTGTGACGGAATCAGGGATAAATTAATTATGGATATAAACAAGTAAACAACGATTAATGGCAAATACATACAGCTTTTATTAGAAAATAATAAAAAGTGCAACTGCAGGACCTGCTGCTTCAGTTCTCCAGATACAAGGCAGTGCAATATTTAACACTACATATAATAAACCAACTTCTATTCAGTGTAGTATTCTAGTGATCAACAGCTTGATAACTGCAGAGGGCAGAGCTGGCAAGCTGGCGCATGTCTGGAGAGTGAACCGGAGTAACGTTTAACATTTCTTTACTAATAAAAGTGCTAAAAACACTTTGATAAAACGTTTGTAGTCCTTAAATACAACGTGCAAATCCATAGTATCCATACAATGGATTTTATATCGATATACGTCTCCCGTGAAGGACAACTTGCCGAGTACCTATGGATGTAGTTGGAACGTAGGAATATAAATGGATACATGGATGTAGTAGATGAATCGTTACACCCCTAATTTCTAGCAGTTAATAATAATAAAAAATTGTGTGGAGGTCGGTCGTCGGCTGCTCCCGTCCATCTCTGCTGTTTGAACCAACCTGTGCTGAGAGCAGATCTGTAGCTGGCCACCGTCCTGTTACAGGCCACCTCCATTATCAGAGACGGCTTCTTCTCTGCTACAAAAACATTGCGGAGGATCCTGGCCAGCTCGGGGAGCCGTGACATCATCAGCAGACGCTCCTCCTGGGTGGGGTTTCGAGTCATGGCTGCCTGGAGCTTCTGGGCCTCCTTCGCCCGAATCTGAAACACCAACAAATGAGCAGAGACAACACTGTGATACATGACAAGGTGGTGTTCTGATGTGGCAAAGGCTAATAATACACACAGTCCATACTGCCCACCCCCGCCCTTCTCCTGGTCCACTCACCCGGTCCAGCAGGGACTGGGACACTCCTTTCAGGGCAGTTGGGACCTGAGCGGATGCTTGGGGTGCTGCTGGGTTCTGTGGAGATGTTGGCTCTTTATCTTCTGTCTTCAGAGCCAGGGAGACCAGAGCCCTCTCCATCTGAACGCAGGACGACAGAATAATGACGTGTGAACTGGACAGAACGATGCCAAGTACACTGAATTCATATACAGTACGCATCAGAAAATAAAGCATGACATTTAAACACAACGACTCATGAGGCTCGTTGGAGATGAGCCAGGCCGGCGCAGAATCCATCACCGCGCAATGCATGCTGGTTAGAGGTTAGATGCCGCAGTTTTTAGAGCCAGGCGCCGCAGCTGCTCTCCACCGACTGCAAGACTCAGGGCATGATGGAAAAGCCTGGCTGTCTCCTGATCAGAGAGCTGATTGGGCGGCTGTGGCTCAGAGGGTAGAGCAGGTTGTCCACCAATCGGAAGGTCGGTGGTTCGATCCCCGGCTGCTCCGGGTCACATGTCGATGTGTCCTTGAGCAAGACACTTAACCCAAAAATTGATCCTGAAGGCATAGCCATCGGTGTGTGAATGAGTATTTATAAGATTTATAAGATCCTGATGGGCAAAGTTGGCACCTTAGTAGCCTCTGCCATCAGTGTATGAATGTGTGTGTGAATACTGACATGTAGTGTAAAGCTAGTCGGAAGACTAGAAAAGTGCTACATAAATGCAAATCCATTTACCATTTACCCATTAGCTCTTAGTTTAGACAGCAAACACCAAGTGTTGTAGAAAGTCACAACTTCCTGTGTAACTGTAATATTTAACACTAGATGTAGGTTATTAGTCTGTGTTGGGCATGAAGGTTTCATCTGTTAACATCCACATCTGTGGTTGATAATAATAATATTAATAATAATGAAGGTTATTCATATATAACACTTATCAAATCAAGGCGGACATAAAAATAATAAAGGATAGAATCCAACGCCAGACACATGCACGTTTCCACATAGATTTACAAACAAATATAAATAAATCCCAATGTGGTCTGAAAACTACAAGTAGCCTACAGATCGGATCTAACAGGAAGTAACTGTCTCTGTGACTTCCTGTGAATTCAGTGAAGGCTGCAGGAAACTGTCCGACCTGACCGCAGCTGTTAGTCTCCGTCCCCTGCTGCTGCCGCCTGATCTCGGCTACTTTCCAGGCGAGGTGCAGCTCATCTCCAACGAGCCTACTGTTTATACATTATTCATAATTTCAGAACATTGACCAACACGGCACCTTTGGTGTGATGAGTGAGCGAGCCTTGTCCAGCACCTCCTGAGCTGTGGCCAGCGTGTCGGTGTGAGGAGGCTGCGGCAGCGGGCTCGTGAAGATGGCTGGCACAGTGTCCACGTTAAAGCGAGGGTGCCAGCGGGTCAGTTTGTCTTCTGGAACGGACACCGGAGGAACCAACGAGGACAGGAAGACCTGCAGACAGAGGGAGAAATGAAGCGCGCTGAAACACCTACATGTATTTCCCATGTGTCCGTGGAGACGGCCGTCTCAGCTCAGACCACACACGGTTAGGGACTGGGACTTTGCCTAGATGTGACTCTCACTATATGAAACCAACTGGAAACAACACCGGAGCAGCTGCTGACCTTGTGGTGCTGTTTGACTATGGAGACCTGATTCAGGTGGAAGATGTGTCTTCTCTCCAGGAGGCGAGAGGCTGCCAGGACAGGACGAGCTCCAGTCTGGTCTGAGGAGGATGACAGGAAACAGGTCAATACATGAACACAGGATCATGAGCACTAGGGGTGGGACGATTCATCTACTACATCCATGTATCATTTATATTCCTACGATCCAACTACATCCAAAGGTACTCGGCAAGTTGTCCTTCACGGGAGACGTATATGGATATAAAATCCATTGTATGGATACTATGGATTTGCACCTTGTATTTAAGGACAACAAACGTTATATCAAAGTGTCTTTAGCACTTTTATCAGTAAAGAAATGTTAAACGTTACTCCGGTTCACTCTCCAGACATGCGCCAGCTTGCCAGCTCTGCCCTCTGCAGCGCGAGCACGCATCAATGGCGTGCATGCGGACGAACGGCGCACTAGACTCCTCGCTCTCTCAGCCGGTAGCGGCGTGGAGGGAGAGGGTCTGCATGAGCTGCCGGCGCTGCGGTGCAGAGGAGCCGGTCGGCAGAGTTTCAGGTGTTATCGATCACCTGACGAGGCCGGCTTCACCCACCGGAGCTTTCCCCGTGCGCTGACGTTGTTTCATTCAGAGAAAATTCCTTTCCTTTCCCCGTCATGATATCTACGTGCACGCATCATCAGCCTCACATATCCAGCCGGAGAGCAGACGGTCCACGAGGTGAATTATCACGACGGGAGTAAAGTAAAAAACAAAACAGAAACTCAGCTAATGGCAGTCTGACGTAGTTTTAACATTTTCCTCCAGATGTTTCTCCAGATGTTTTCATGTATGAAAAGAGCCCAAATGAACCCTGTAGGTGGACTACTGGATTACTATCAGCAGATTATTTAAACAGCGTTTGTAGAGGAATGATTCTGTCCCACGCTGTTGATCACTAGAATACTATACTGAATAGAAGTTGGTTTATTATATGTAGTGTTCAATATTGCACTGCCTTGTATCTGGAGAACTGAAGCAGCAGGTCCTGCAGTTGCACTTTTTATTATTTTCTAATAAAAGCTATATGTATTTGCCATTAATCGTTGTTTACTTGTTTATATCCATAATTAATTTATCCCTGATTCCATCACAAGAAAAACTTTGAAGAATCCTGACCTGCTCTGTCCAGTATCACATATTTATTTCAGTCACACTGACTGAATCTTTGGCAAAAAAAGTTTCTGTATCCATTTCAAATCATTGAATCGTATCGGATCGTATCGCTCTAGATATCGTCCTTGAATCTATCGGAACCATGGAAATCGTATAGTAGTAAAAACAGATAGTTACACCCCTACTGAGCACCTATAAAAAGGACCCACCGGTTACATCTATCCCATTTAAAAAAAGCTGTGGATTAAAGGTGAACTGATCACAGTGGTAATCGATATTAAACTTGTAATATTTGGAGCAGAAGTGGTGACTGAAAAGATTGTGAAAAGGGTGTTTTTTTTTACCAGAGAGAATGACGGGCTCCACAGTGAGCTGGTAGCGGCTCTTCTTAACGCTGCTGTTGAAGGTTGGGACGTTCTTCTCCTGTCTGAATGTGTAGGCTTCAGGAAACACCGTCTTTATCTGACCAACGTGGCTCTCCTCAAAGCGCCTGTGAGGGGGATCAAGACAAGAGGCAAACATTAAAGCCAGGTCTAACCTCCGCCATGTTGTACTGGATGTTTAGAAGGCTGTTCTATGGGCTGATGAATTATTATTACAACAGGAGCACTAAAAAGGGTTTCAACTGACATAACAGCAGCTTTTACTGCACATAGCTGAACAGTGTACGTGTTGTAGGTTCCTTCCCAGAGTATCACAGAGATTACTGAAGGAAAACCTTTGGTTGTCCTCACATGGTCAGCAGAATGTCTAGAGCAGGGTCTCTAACCTTGTTCCCTCTGAGAGCTAATAGGACTAAATGAAAGTGGCTGAGAGCTCCTCATAGCACCACCAGTTGTACATCACCAACAGCAGACATCATTTCTGTCTTACTTTCATGGTCCTTTAATAACGTTTCAGCCACACAGTCATCGCTTCTATTACAGTCCCTCCATCGGTGAAGGGCTCTGTGCTTCGTTAGGATGTGTCCACTAAACGAAGCCTCTGCTGCAGCGTTGGCCTTCTTCATCAGTTTGGTGAACCGAGACGGTCGTCTTTTAAGCCTCGTTTTCAGCTCTTTTGCCTTCTCCGTTCGTAGACCGCTACCACACGGAAAGTCCCGTGAAAAGTTGCCGTGGACTTTGGTGAAGTGGCGCTCAACGTTCCATCTTCTACCGACTGACACGCTTGCAGACACACACGTCTCCGCCCATTGCTCATTAAAATAGGTGATTTGTTCCTTTTTATTGGCCTGGCTATTTTCTGCGGTCGTTGTCAGATCTGGTGTACGCTTGCTGGTCTGCTAACATTGCTGATGTCTGAAAGCAGCTCAACTTGTTTAATTGGCCGATCGGCAAATAATCATTTAGTGTCAGTGTCTGTGAATTTAATTGGATAGATATTTAAACTGGTTTACAATGTGACTTTGTGTCATCTAATTAATGTCCATATTCTTGTAACCTTTAGTGAGCCACTCAGACACCGGTAGAGCTACTGGTTGGAGACCCCTGCCTTAAAGGATAGCTAGACACAAAAATATGGGAAAGTAGGGTCCAGGTTGAAAAACACCATCAGTGACTAACGGGGACAACAACACTTGTTGAAACTGGTCCAGTATTGAGGGGGAACGTTGCAGCCGCTGGCCGCTAAACCAGCTGTAATGTAATCTTTTGGGGCAACCTGGCACCGTCCATTTACGTCCACTAACAGTTCTTGTTGTTGCCACTGACAGGCTCAGATTGTTCTTATCAGTGTCTGACAACATAGTGGAGAGGAGCCTCCAGAGGAAGGAAACCCTCCTCTTACCTTCATGTGACTCGTTGCCAGAAGACGATGATGGAAACGTGAGTGAGAGTTTGAGAGAGTACTGCTGGTGTTGTGTTGGAGCTTAGCTGTAGTTTAGTGTTAGGGACATTTTCAATGTCATGGCTGAATATTTAGATGATTTCCACAAGGTGGAGGCGATGCAACGTTTCAGACTGACGCTTCTCCGAGAGACACAATAACAAAGAGACCGGATCAACGGTTCCTTTCTCTGGAGGCTGATAACAATCTGAGCCTGTCAGTGGCAACAACAAGCACTGACGGTGCCAGGTTGCCCCAAAAAATTACATTACAGCTGGTTTAGCTGCAGCGTACCTCCTCAATACTGGTCCAGTTTCAGAAAGTGCTGTTGTCCCCGTTAGTCACTGAGACACAGAAACATGAGAAAATAGGGTCCAGGTTACAAAATACCGAAGTTATCCTTATGGGTTTTTTTAATTTCTTTTAAGACTAAAAAAAGAGTGAAATCAACACATTTCTGAAGACACTTCTGCATCACTGAAAGCCTCACATCAGGACTTGAAATCTGAAACTTAAAGAGTCCAACCAGAGCATCTCTCCGTCCTTCTACCAACCTGTGCATCATGTCCTGAACGCCCTGTTTGATCTTGGTGAAGGTGGCCGTCTCACAGCGGTTGTACAGCATGGCGACCACCGTGTCCATGCTCCTGAACATCTCAGCCAGGACCTTGTACTGGTAAGGCAGGGATAGACCTGGGGGGGCCGCTTGGGCGAGAGTGTGGTACCGCTGGTATGCAGGCTGCTCAGTACTGAGGAACAAGAGATGGAACCTAGTGTTAGTGGTACAGTCCAGACTGGTACTGGAGGTATGGCTGTAGGTATATGCTCACCTGTCCTGGGCTGGTGTCTCACTCAGCTTGCTCTCCTTGGCCTCTCTCTCCTCCTTCCTCCGCTGAGCTTTGGCTGCAAGCTCTCGGACTTGTGCTACAGAGAACTTGAGGGCCGTAGCATCAGGGGTGGCAGGCGTTGTGGTTTTTGGGACAGGGGGGGTGGTACTGTTGAGAGCTGAAGCAGCTGGAGAGGAGGGAGAGGAGGAAGAGGAGGATATCGAAGCTGAAGCAGCGCTGGTAAATTCCTCTGTGTGTTTCTTGATCCTCTGAAGGCGAGACTTGAGGGTTGCGATGTCCTCTCTACACAAAGCCTGACAGAGAGGAGGGAAAGTGTTTTGTTGTTGTCAACTCATCCATCATGTGCAGAGCCAAACCAACAAGTACACACTACTAACAAGTACTGTGTGTGGATCTACTCCTCTTATACCACAGAGCTCCTCACGTGTTCCTTCATCACCATGAACACACACTGTAGTCTATCTGGACTCAACCCCTCATCCACCGTCCTGCTGCCACCAACACTCACTAAAGCACCACATGTGGATTCATGCACACATCTCCTTCACCCTTTGCTAAAAACATGCTTTTATCAGTTATTTTGCTCATGATGAATAGTTGGCCCACATTTCACCGCCCTTGCCAAAGTGCCGTCCTGGGCAATGGCCTAGTTCACGTATACGAATGCGCTGGCCGTGGCTGTGACGGCGGGCGTAGAGGCAGCTCTGCGTAGGAGTGTGCGTTAAGTCCATCGCCTCCTTCTTGCTTTGCGATGACGTCCAGCTCGCTCTGGCCAGCCCTACCTCACACAGCGGTGAACATGTTGGCTGCTCCAAACACCATGAACATTATTCTGCTGCTTGTATGATCAGTTCACTTTTAGAAATTCTGAATTTCATATGTTAGAAAACAGAACAGGGCCAATAGTCTGGAGTCATGTTTCCCCCCCGTATTGATCCAGACCTGTAAACTACTAAAATCTAGTTCTATACTGCGTAGGAACCCTGTAAAAACTACAGAATAACACCATGTATATCATTTCAATTAAGTACACTGGGTTAGCATCATTATGTTTACCTTCCACAGCCATATCAGACACTTATCTCACTGTCACAGTGTGTGTATATATAATATATAATATATATATATATATATTATATATTTATATATATATATATATATATATATATATATATATATATATGTACACACATACACACATATATACCTACATACATACATACATACACATATACATATATGTGTATATACGTATATATATACACCATGTAGTCCCTGCCCAGATAGTGAGGTGACTGGCTGCACATTAGTGAAGCACAAAACAGTGTGTTACCTTGCTGGCCCGTCCTCCACTGTCCCTGCTGTTGACTGGACTCCTCTGTGGAGAGCTGTTGGTTTGCAGGTGGTCACCGGGCCGAAGCTGGGTCACCTCACTGGGCCGGAGCTACACATACACAGACAGACAGTCTTCCTTGAGTTGTACACACATAGGCTACAGTGTGACTGTATATATGTGCTTCATATTAATTTTTTCTTAAGCTCGCAACCAAAAAATAACCCAACTGTGTTTACTGGTTGCCATTTCTGTGTGGCTGAAATAATGAAGCCGAACCTGTACTAGTGTGGGTACTAGCTCCATGCACTAGCTGGGACTTACAGACATGTCTCTCAGAGATAGGGGGTCCAACAGAACAACATTAGCGTTAACGGTACCTGCGGGGTGTCCTGAGGGAGGAGCAGTCTCTTCCTGGCCTTCCTCCTCGGTGCTTTCTCCGGGACGTCAACGGCAGCTTTAGCGGCACTAACGACCTCCGCCTGCCGCCTCTTCTTTGCCGTGCTGTGGTCGGCGGTGGCTGAAAACACGGCGGCCCCGAGGTCGAACTCTGTCTCTGTCTCGGCCGAGCTCCGCTTCGGTGTCCGGGGACTCGAGGGAGGATGCTCGGCGGGCTTACCGACAGGACCCGCTCCGACGGTTAGCTCCGCGGCCTCGTCGATAACTCGGACAAACTCTTCGTGGACGGAGGACGAACAAAGGAGGTCAACTGTGTTCTTCGAGGATCTGGACCTGGTGCTGGCGACGTTAGTGCTGATCCTAGACCTGATCCCAGACCTGCGCTGCTGGGCTGCTTTCACTGAGCCGGCGGCGCCCTTCTTTCTCTGGGAGAAGAAGTCAGTAACTCGAGCCTGAGACATGGTGGAGGCTCTGGTGCAGGTGGTGGACATAGAGAGACACTGCACTAACCTACAATGAGTCGGTGAAGGTATAAATACCGCCCATCGACAACAGATCTCCGGAAATGTTCACACTGCACAGGAAGAAGAAAGGAAATTCGCGCGAAGTCGCCAAAACCACGCCTCTTCCGGTCTACGTCCTAGGATAATAAAAGAAGGACGGGCCATGTTGATCATGTTATTACCACAAGAGTCACGTAAATAGTAATAGAGCATTTCATTGATGAATTACTAATTGTACAATAAAAACAAGCATTAATAAATGTGTTTACAAATTAATTTATTAATTTTACAATAAAAACAGGTATTGATGGATTCATATTTCATTTGTAAATTCTTTTCATAATTAATCTATTAATTGCCCATTAAAATGTCAAATAATTAAATACTTTGTAATTTTGTCCATTTATTCATAGATTAATAAATGAATTTGTAAACACATGTATTAATACATATTTTTATTATACAATTTTTCAGAAAGTTGGCTCCATCCATCCAGAACATTATTGTATGTATACAGTGAAAGAATAGATGCAAGAATAAATACTCACAGAAATCACATTTATAATCAATATCCAGCTTGAATCTTTCCAACACAAGTTTTACTGGATAAATTCTATGTAATATCTTTAAAGATACTTCCTTAAGTCTGTTATTGATACAGTATTTATCACCAAGCTTCCTCCCGCTGTATATCCTAAAATAAAGAAGACCAAAAACATCTAGATGAAGGGACAGAAACACAACTGAGTGTGTTCCTGGTATGTTTGTTGGAGCACGTCTCTTTCACTATATTAGTACCTCCAATATAAATATATTCTCCAATATAAATATAGTAGTACCTCCAATATAAATATATTATCCAATACAAATGAATTAGTACCTCCAATACGAATATATTAGTACCTCCAATATAAATAAATTCTCCAATATAAATAAATTAGTACCTCCAATATAAATATATTATATTCGTACCTCCAATATAAATATAGTAGTACCTGTAATATAAATATATTCTCCAATATAAATAAATTAGTACCTCCCATAGAAATATTTTAGTACCTCCAATATGAATATATTAGTACCTCCAATAGAAATATTTTAGTACCTCCAATATATTAGTACCTCCAATAGAAATATTTTAGTACCTTCAATATGAATATATTAGTACCTCCAACAATAAATATATTAGTACTTCCAATAGAAACATTTTAGTACCTTCAATATGAATATATTAGTACCTTCAATATGAATATATTAGTACCTCCAATATAAATATATTAGTACCTCGAATATAAATATTTTAGTACCTCCAATATGAATATATTAGTACCTCCAATATAACTATTTTAGTACCTCAAATATGAATATATTAGTACCTCCAATAGAAATATTTGAGTACCTCCAATAGAAATATTTTCCACCAATCTTCTGATTTGACATGTTGATCAACAGTAGCAGAGTTTTGTAGAAGTATAAGAACACTTTCTGGTATGCCCAAATAAATAAATATGTCTTTTACAAATTCCGTCACATCAGACTTGAGGATTTGACTTAATTTGAACAATCTAGACATGACAGAGAATATAACTAATCAAAGCTGAGGACATAAAACATGACTGATGACTGCACATTAAAAGTAACATTAGGCTAAATCAGCCTCTGTAGCTGAGAATGGAGAATTAACTGTTAATCTATATTTCACTCAAGTTCTTAAACAGCTTATAATTTGAGGTAAGTATCTTATAATTGAGTACAACTATATCTTTGTATCTTTGTGTCTTTTGTTAATGAAATGAATTGTGTCCCAGTGTAATGACTCTAGACTGAACCTGAATGTCTCAGATGTTTAAGGACATGATTAATCAGTTTAGACGATGATCACATGTCCTCACATCCCATGATCAATGGACCTGACTCAGAGCTGCTACAGCTGTCTTCACTGACAACAAGCTATAGACTTTGGAAAGAGAGATAACTGGTTGCTCGGTGTGTTCAATCGTAAGGCAAAACGTGTCCGGTACTCTTGGAAAACAGGGAAAAAAATCTGGATAAACAGGAAGGCATCCAGGCACTCCAAAATATCAAAAAAGTAGCAACAAGGAAGAGAATATATTAAAAAATCTTTATTGTAGTGGCTAAATCATTTAAAAAGCCAACATGTTTCGACCACTGTAGGTCTTTGGGCTTACAGTGGTCGAAACATGTTGGCTTTTTAAATGATTTGGCCACTACAATAAAGGCTACTGTAGGTCTTTGGGCTTACAGTGGTCGAAACATGTTGGCTTTTTAAATGATTTGGCCACTACAATAAAGGCTTTTTAATATATTCTCTTCCTCGTTGCTACTTTTTTGATATTTTGGAGTGCCTGGATTGCCTTCCTGTTTAAGCTATAGTCTTTATTTATATATCATTTTTATAATAATTTTTCTTTACACCCACTGTGACTTTTTCTATGCTGTCTGCAAATCAAATGTCCTTTATAGTCAAAAGAAAGTACTGACTTATTTTACATATTAGATATGACTTGAAATGAAATATAGTAGTTGAACTTCCCAACCATAACATTCAGTAGTTTGATCTATAGCCAGATTCTTTTAACTACCTACACCATTCATTAACACATTCTAATGAGTACTCTGTCTTAATCATCTGGTAGTCTATAGGCCTATGCACACACCTCTTAACATACTCTGTTCTTCAGTTTCCTCTTGTTTTGCAGGTTTAAGGGACAGCTATGTTAATTACAGCATATGAGGGCGACTGGATTAAAGTCCGTAGCCTATACGCCATACACACCTCTCATTAATATGAAAGACTTAATGGGCATTTAAGATATAAATAAGTAATTCTTCTTCTTAACTGAGTACTTTACCTCTGTGGTATCACACTGCTTAAAGCTGAAGTAGGCGAGATTGGAGCAAATATGATTAAAAAAAGTTATTTTTATAAAACGGTCACTATATCCTGACAGTAGTACATGAGACAGGTAATCTGAAATAAATCATGTTCTTCTGTGTCCTCCGGTGTTCCTGACGGCATCTGCAAGATTTCACAGACCGGAGGAAAACAAGCAGTAGAGCTGATCCGGAGTCTGCTGTCTCTGAGCAGCTGTCAATCACTCAAGAACTCCAATCAAACGGTCAAACTAGGCAGCGCTGATCAAATATGAATCAATATTCTGGTACTGTAATGTCCATTTCTCTCCTCAGATGTTCTCAGATACATCTTGTAGTGTACTGTTTAGCTGTAAAATTAGAAAGTTTGTGACCCGGCAGCCATGTTGAGATCAATTGAGGAAATACCAAGCACCGCCCACCAGCCGGAGCACAGCCAATAGGAACGCTCTCTCTCTGAAATGACATGTGATTGGTCAAAGTCTCCTGTCACAGGCTAGATGTTCTAAAGCCTGAAAACAGAGCCATGAGGAGGTGCAGAAGTCTAGTTTTCTCTCAGAACACTTGAATTACAATATGCTGAAAGGTTATTATGGAATTTTAGCCCAATGATGCCAAAAATATACTGCCTACTGCAGGTTTAAGAAGCCTAATGGCCTAATTGAATCCAACCTGGGGGTTAGGACCCCTTAGAGGTCCCAAGAATAATCTGAGAGGGTCACCAAAAGGGAAAATTCTGTTACACGTTGTGGATATTTTTTTCAGACTTTCCTCTAATTTTTGCGCACAGCCCATGAGTCAATTCAATTCAATTTATTTTTATATAACGTCAAATCATAACAGAAGTTATCTCGAGACGCTTTATATATAGAGCAGCTCTTAGACCGTACTCTTTAGTTGAGAGACCCAACAAGAGATCCCACCAAGAGCATTGCAACGCGCTGTGGCCAGGAAAAACCTACAGCAGAACTGGGTGGGCGGCCATCTGCCTCGACCGGTTGGGTTGAGAGAGAGATAGAGAGAAAAAGAGAGAAAGAAAGAGAGAGAGAGAGAGAGAGAGAGAGAGAGAGAGAGAGAGAGAGAGAGAGAGAGAGAGAGAGAGAGACCCTACACGCTGAGATTTGCAAGAGCATTCTCAGAGTCCACAGGAACACCCCCAACAATGGATGCCGAGCTGAATTAGGCCAATTTCCCCTTTTAATTAGGATGTAAAAAAGAGCCATCAAATTCTACAACCACCTAAAAACAAGTGAGCCCAACTCCTACCATTACAAAGCTCTCCATCACCAAGAGGAGAACATAGAGAGGAGTCCCCTCAGCCAGCTGGTCCTGAGGCTCACCTCCTCTAACAGCACAAGGCCTGAGGACAGCCCTCACACTATCTGGACCAACCGAACTAGAGCTAAAGAAAATTATATCAACTATTGGACATCTACCACAAAAAGTCAACACAAACTTCAATGCTATTTGGCTCTAAACAGACAGTACACAGTGGCAGACTATCTGACCACCGTGACTGACCAGAAACAGAGAAAGACATTGACTATGTACAGACTCAGTGATCACAGCCTGGCCATAGAGACTGGCCGACACAGGCAGACCTGGCTGCCTAGAGAAGACAGGCTGTGTCAGCTCTGTCCACAGAGACAGGTGGAGACAGAGCAACATTTCATATGAAGACATCAGGAAAAAGTTCTTTACAAAAATTAAATGTAAACTCCAAGATTTTGATTCCCTCTGACCAAACTAAAATAAAACATCTACTTGGAGAAAATAGTGTCATCAGCATAGAAGCTGCAGGATATGTCAGTGCATGTCACAGCCTAAGAGACAACCACAACAACACATAATAGATGTAACTCACACTCTGCCTTTTATTTACTCCTCTACTTCATGGTTTTATTTGTTTTATTTATTTTATTTTTTTCAGTTTTTACTTTTTATTTTAAACACAAACACAAACAAACATACAAACCACAATACAATGATACAATAACGTTACAAGACTGGTCCATAAAAGAGAAAGAATAATAATAAATACATTTAAAAAAAAGTTAAAACATAAATAAAAATGAGGCACTGCACTTAAATAGAAGAAAGTATGATGAAATTAAATGATGAATGAAGTCAATAATTGCGTATGTGGATCCGATTCACGCCCACTGTCCCTGATTCAAAGATTTGTCCAAAGTTATCAATTTAAGTCCAGATTATATTGAACTCCCAGAGATTCCAGTGGGTTCTTCCATTTCTGCAGAAAAAGATGAGTCCTTCCATCAATACAATGTCTTAATTTTTCCAGAGTCACAACCTCGGATATCAGAGATTTCCAGACGGAAATAGAAGGAGGGTCGTCCCCGACCCACTTAACCATAATGGCCTTCCTCGCCAGCATTATAAGCGATTGAACCACTTCTTCATATTGTTTTAGAGAGTCTGGGACATTTCCGAGCATACATAAAAGTGGGTTTGCTGACACCTGTTGACCTATTGCTGTACTAATGTTAAAGGAACTGTTTGTAACTTTTTACAGGTATAAATCTACCGGGTCGGTTTCCCATGCGCGCTCGCATATGCACACTCGCGTGTGGCTGCGTTGTTCAGACCGCTCCGCTGCCTGCTTGTCTTCACTCACACAACGCGCGCGTTCTCAGTCCACCTCACGTGCATGCGCGCACACTGCACACTGCACACTGCACACTGCAGAAGACTTCGTAGCTCTGAGAATATCTAGTGAATGTACAGTGGACATTTGTGCAGAAATAACTGCTGCAGCTCCTCCAGACCAACAGAGGTTTCCTGTGTCTTGTGAAGTGACGGGGC
Source organism: Sebastes fasciatus (assembly GCF_043250625.1). Taxonomy (NCBI): domain Eukaryota; kingdom Metazoa; phylum Chordata; class Actinopteri; order Perciformes; family Sebastidae; genus Sebastes; species Sebastes fasciatus. The sequence goes on along the minus strand of NC_133803.1, from coordinate 938,588 downwards.
TCCGCAGAGAGAAACGTTATCGTCTACGACCAAAACTCCGGTGTCTCCCCTGTCACTTCGGCTGTGGTCGGGAGACGAAGGCTGAAGCAGCGGGGCTGAAGCAGGAAAAGTCAACACTAGGATCAGCATTGATTCATGGAGAGACCTTCGTCTGGTCAGCTAACATTACTGCCAAGCAGCTGAAATATAGAGTGATATTGTGCTTTTAGCTGACGTGTGTCGCCTCACTGTTTTGAGCGATGCTCGTTCATGTCTATGTAGAGCGAGCAAGCGCGAGCCTGACGCTGACTTTCGTTGACTTAACGGCCACAGGTGTCGCTGTTAGCAAGCATTTCTGAAAGTTACAAATAGTCCCTTTAACGCAGATTGCCTTCCAAAATAACTGAATTTTGTTGCATTCCCACATGCAATGCAGCCTAGTACCTACATGAGTTTTACATTTTAAAGAATTTGGTGATATTCCAGCCTTATACTTACTATAAATGTATGGTAATATATAAATATTATGCAGGATATTATATTGTAACTCTTTATATCTATTACAGATTGAAATTCTGGAAGGCAACCGCAGGATCTTATCCCACACATCATTATCCATCACACATTTGAGCAATGTACACCAAGATGTTCTTAACCATGCAAGTTTGTTCAAGTCCAAACTTAATAATTCTGAATAAAACTTAGATATAAAGTGCTTTTGCCCTTTGCGGTCCATAAGAAATATCTCAATATGATAGTCATTTGAAAATTCCAGTGAGTTGGCTTTCTTACACACGTGGACAAAATTGTTGGTACCCTTCCGTTAAAGAAAGAAAAACCCACAATGGTCACTGAAATAACTTGAAACTGACAAAAGTAATAATAAATAAAAATTTACTGAAAATGAACTAATGAAAATCAGATATTGCTTTTGAATTGTGGTTCAACAGAATCATTTTAAAAAACAAACTAATGAAACTGGCCTGGACAAAAATGATGGTACCCTTAACTTAATATTTTGTTTAACAACCTTTTAAGGCACTCACTGCAATCAAGCGATTTCTGTAACTCTCAATGAGACTTCTGCACCTGTCGACAGGTATTTTGGCCCACTCCTCTTGAGCAAACTGCTCCAGCTGTCTCAGGTTTGAAGGGTGCCTTCTCCAGACTGCATGTTTCAGCTCCTTCCACAGATGTTCAATAGGATTTAGATCAGGGCTCATAGAAGGCCACTTCAGAATAGTCCAATATTTTGTTCTTAGCCATTCTTGGGTGTTTTTAGCTGTGTTTTGGGTCATTATCCTATTGGAGGACCCATGACCTGCAACTGAGACCAAGCTTTCTGACACTGGGCAGCACATTTCGCTCCAGAATGCCTTGATAGTCTTGAGATTTCACTGTACCCTGCACAGATTCAAGACACCCTGTGCCAGATGCAGCAAAGCAGCCTCAGAACATAACCGAGCCTCCTCCATGTTTCACATTAGGTACAGTGTTCTTTTCTTTGTATGCTTCATTTTTGCGTCTGTGAACATAGAGCTGATGTGACTTGCCAAAAAGCTCCAGTTTTGTCTCATCTCTCCAAAGGACATTCTCCCAGAAGCTTTGTGGCTTGTCAATATGCATTTTGGCAAATTCCAGTCTCGCTTTTTTATGATTTGGTGTCCTCCTCGGTCGTCTTCCATTAAGTCCACTTTGGCTCAAACAGTGACGGATGGTGCGATCTGACACTGATGTACCTTGACCTTGGGGTTCACCTCTAATCTCTTTGGAAGTTGTTCTGGGCTCTTTGGTTACCATTCGTATTATCCGTCTCTTCAATTTGTCATAAATGTTCCTCTTGCGGCCACGTCCAGGGAGGTTGGCTACAGATTCTGGGAGTTTGGACTCCTCAAAGGATTTATTAAAAACCCTTAGTAAGAGATTATTAATTTCCCCCTTCATCACTTTAAAAAACCCGACTGGGAAGCCATCCTCTCCTGGACATTTCCCTGATTGGAGTGTGGAAATAGCTTTATCTACTTCTAATTGGGAAATAGGGGACTCCAATACATTTGCTTGATCCTCTGGTATCTGTGGAAAAGTTAAGTTATTTAAGAAGCAACCTGTCCTGAGCCTCTCCAGATCAATCTCTGAACTATATAGGTTTGCATAGAATCTTTTGAAGCTCTCATTGATCTGACGATTATTTAATTGCCTTTGGTTATTCTCATCCTGTATAGCTGAGATAAAAGACTTTACAGGGGCATTCCTTGCCAGCCATGCTAAAAGGCGATTTGGTTTGTTGGCCAATTAAAAAAAAATGTGTTTAGCAAACAGAATATCCTTTTCTGCTTTTCTAGTTATCAAATTATTCAGTTGCTTTAAGTTCAATTAGGGTCATATCTAATTTTGTTGCATAGTAGGTCTCCTCTAATTGTTTTATTTTATTTTCAATTTCCAGTTGCTTTGCTACTCGCTCCTTTTTCTTTTGACTTGTATATGAAATAATCATGCCCCTCATGTAAGCCTTACAAGCATCCCACATAATTCTTGGGTCAGCTCCATCCTTATCATCGAATTCTAAAAATAAATCTGTATGATCATTCAAAAATGTTATAAATTTCTCATCCATAAGCACCGTTGTATTCATTCTCCAAGAGAGTTCATTAGGTCTATGAGGTTGAATGGACATAACAACAGGAGCATGGTCCATAAGGGCAATATGGCCTATTTCTACACGTTCAACTAAATGAGTACGACATCTAGAAACAAAAATGTAGTCAATGCGTGATGCTGACAAATGAGGCTGAGAGCGAAATGTATATTGCTTTGAAAGTGGGTTGTAATGTCTCCATATGTCCAAAAGATCAAATTCCTTATTAATATTTAAGATAGCCTTGGCATTTTTGGATTGAATTGTCTGAGAGGGAAGTCTGTCCATCATTGGGCATAATGCACAATTAAAGTCACCCCCTATTATCATATTCGTGCAATCCATATCAGCTAGTTGACTAAATAAGGATGCATAAAATGCTTCATCTTGGACATTAGGGGCATAGACATTTCCTAACCAAATATTTTCACCGTGTAGCACCCCTTTAACTAGAACGTATCTTCCTTCAGTGTCTTTACAGGAAGCTGTGACAGTAAATGGGAGATTTTTGTGTATCAGTATAATCCCACCCCTTTTACTTGTTGAATGTGATGAGAAGAAAATCTGACCAACCCATTCACTGAGATATTTTTTGTGCTCCTCATCATTTAAATGCGTTTCCTGTCAAAAAGCTATTTGAAACTCATCTTTTTTAAGGGAGTTCAGGACAGATTTCCTCTTTACCACATTATTAGAACCCCGAATATTCCATGTACTTATCTTAATAGTCATTGACAACAGGTTGTGTTATGAATTGCGTGCCACATAGAACCTCAGCATTTAAAAATAAGGTGGACCAGACAGCTTCAAGTGCAGAATGAGCACTGTTGAACATGGGAATGATTTCCAAGCAAGAACAGAACAGAAAGCTTGGAATCACTAAGAACTAAAAAAAAGAAGGAAAAAAAATCAGAAGAAGAAAAAAAAAACATTAAGGAAAAAACTTAAAGGAAAATAAAATCTAACCTTACCTAGTTGTACTTTAACCTTGTAGTAAGCACAGCTGTAGAGGATCAAGAACATGAGTATACACGCCCCTTACTGGATTGCAACAATTAGAATACCAGTGTAAGTTCAATTATGTGACAATACAGTGAGATAGGAGAAGCCTCGATGTGCAAAGGCACGTATTTCACGTCACTCTACATTCAGTACCTGAGGCAGTCTTGTTCTATCTAACCTCAAGCCAGAGGTTTATTTTGATGCGGGCAGCTTACTGGTATAGCCATTGATTTCATCCATAGACGCGAAGGAGGAGCTGGTGCCGTTGGGGTGAAAGATTCTGATGACAGCAGGGTACAAGAAGGAGTACTCCCAGCTTCTCTCAGTCATTTTTGAGCGTTTGCCGACTCCTTCCTCGTCCTCTCAACTTCTGTGGAGAAATCCTGATAGAAGGACGTGTTTCCACCTCCGATATTTATCGTGCCTCGGTTTCTTGCTGCATACAGGATTTTCTGTTTGTCAGTGTAGTTGTGCAGCCTCACCAGGGCGGCTCTCGGACCCTCCTTGCCGGCGGATCTCACTAGCGGTCCCGTACAGTGGGCTCTTTCAATCTTGATTCAGCACATCTTGTATCCACTTTTCAAAGAAATCGACGGGTGTTTTGCCCTCTGTACCTTCTTTCAGTCTGACAATCCTCACGTTCGGCAGCCGACTTTGGTTTTCAAAACTTTCCAGGCGATCTAATGCCTTCTTTAGCTGGACCTCCGGAGCTCCCACCCGGGGTGTAGTGGTAGCCGACACATCCTCCAATCTGATCGCTAACTGGTTTAATCATGTTAGCTAGTTTACTGTCCAGCGTCTTCTCTATATTAGCAGTGACAGTCTCCACAATTAATTTGCCTCGTTTCACATTTGGGTCTTCGTTGTCAGTAGGCTCATAGGCCGCATTGTCGTCCGGGTCAAGCTCATTGTCTTGGCTAGCATAGTTGACGTTAGCGTTAGCATTGCCGTTACCTCCTTTTTTACGTCCGTCTTTCTTCTTGTAGGTCTGGGAGTCGCAAAAAAGTTGTTGAGTGACATTATCAAAATATAGTGTACACCGGAGGTAGTTTTCCACTGGTAGGAAATGTGTTAAAAAATTATATTTACAGCAATCCAGCGGGGAGAGACCAAACTCCACGTCTACTCAGGTCGGCACATCACGTGATCCCCCCATTTATTTATTTTTTATATATACATTTGATATTTGATATTGCAATATATTGTTAATTGTTTTTTGTTTGTTTTATTAACAAAACAAACATACATTATTTCTCTATTGTTTTCTACCATTTCCATGTTCTTTTTAAATATCTATATTTTGTAATTTGCTTAATGAATTGTATATATGTGTATATATGTTTTTGTTTTTATTTTGTTCTTTTTTATTATTATTATTATTATTATTGAATTGACGCTTTGGCAATATTGTTCACCTGACAGTCATGCCAATAAAGCATATTGAATTGAGAGAGAGCGAGAGAGAGAGAGAGAGAGAGAGAGAGAGAGAGAGAGAGAGAGACACACAGAGAGAGAGACAGAGAGAGAGAGAGAGAGAGAGAGAGAGACAGAGAGCGAGAGAGAGAGAGAGAGAGAGAGACAGAGACACAGAGAGAGAGACAGAGAGAGACAGAGAGAGAGAGAGAGAGAGAGGGAGAGGGAGACAGAGAGAGAGAGAGACACACAGAGAGACACAGAGAGAGAGAGAGAGAGAGACAGAGAGAGAGAGAGAGAGAGAGAGAGAGAGAGAGAGAGACAGAGAGCGAGAGAGAGAGAGAGAGAGATGGAGACACAGAGAGAGAGACAGAGAGAGAGAGAGAGAGAGAGAGAGAGGGAGAGAGACACAGAGAGAGAGAGAGACACACACAGAGAGACAGAGACAGAGAGAGAGAGAGAGAGAGAGAGAGAGAGAGAGAGAGAGAGAGAGAGAGAGAGAGAGAGAATGATGTCCACACTAACCACAAAAAGCAGCCACTGGCTCCATGTTGGTCCAGTGCGTATCTGTACGCTGGGGGGCGCCACCGACACACACAATGTCATGTATTTTGGTGTGAGATCAGGCAGATATACATGGTGGTGAAGACCTATTGATAGATGTGGTCATCATGGCATTTTCAATAAGAAAGCCATTCTCACACAGTAATCTATAATAACCCAGACCGGCCTGATATTACCTTTAGATGAGGAGCCTGAACTTTATACAATTTATAGCAACTCTTAGTAATGTAGAAGTAGTTGATGGAGCAGCAGGGAGGTGACCAGCAGCAGTAGGAGCAGCAGCAGGGTGGAGAATAGCTCCTCTGTAGCTCCTCTATGAACGCCCTCCACACTCAGCAGCCTGTGAATCACATTTTCCACCTACCACTACCCAGTGACTCCAGACTGGGCCCCGCCGGAGGAACACACGCAACAAGAGCTCTCTTCCTCCCGACAACTTCACTGAACCGAGTCGGTGTGCTGCTGAAACACCCAGAACACAGCTTTAAACACACAACAGGACCGGGACCGGACCGGGACCGGGACCGGGACAGTCGACTGATCCAACTTCAACACTTTGCACTAAAGTTTGCTTTCCTTTTTTTGATGGAAGATCATGAGTATCGGATTAACGCTCTGTCCCAATCAACCCCGATGGAGCCGGATACGTTGGGTAACACGTGTCTGTGCCCTGATCAGTGCTAGTTATTGATCTATTGATCATCGGGGATTATTGAGTATTGATCCGGAGGCTGCTGACATGGATCTCCAGGTGATAGTCTGGCTCTTCTACAGCTGTCTGATGCCCACCGCGCTGCTAACAGGTAAATAACTTTCATTTGTCTCAATAACAGGAACAATGGACATGTGTCAAACTATTAATTTCCATCTACGTTGACGTCAGCAGTAACGTGGCCTCACGCTGGGCTGGGACTGCTGCAGCAGCTGGAGGCGAAACTGAAAAAGTTCGCAACAACTTGGTGTGTGGAGTGATAGGATAGGTAGTGGTAGGCTGCTAGTAGACAAGGATTTCACATGTCCTCTCTGTACCAGCACATAGGACATATGAGGGATTTAGAGACCTCAACTAAGTAGATCAAAAGCACTTGTCAGTCTGTGTGGAAGAAGTGTTGTTGTCGCTTCCCATGGGCGAACTTTGTTGTGGTGAAATGCGATAGTGAGAACGGGTGAAGCTGTGGAAAAAATTAAATATATTCCAAGTTATCACTGCTTTGGGGTTGGAATATTAGCCGAATGACTGCAGTTGTTGCAGTTGTATTTAACAGGTCATACGTTATTTTCTACCAAGTTTGCGGGTTAGCTGATAAGCACAGGACTCCTAAAGTGACTGATATTTCAGTGAGGTTCGGCGGGGATGAACTGTGCTCAGCCTGTCCAAGAGCGAATGTGACCCGTGATGCACATTACGCTTCACATGAAACGTTACTAGTTTATGTGGGCAATCGATGATCTTTCTCTTTCTTTTCTATCTATCTATCTATCTATCTATCTATCTATCTATCTGTCTGCCTGTCTGTCTGTCTGTCTGTCTACCTATCTATCTATCTATGTTTCAATATGACTTAATCTTTGTGTACGGAGCATACTGGTGGTGTTTCCATATTGAGTGTGTGTGTGTGTGTGTGCGTGTGTCTCCTGACAGGATGTCACCAGCTACAGAACTGGTAGTGTTTCTGTCAACAGTTTCACGAGTTTCTACTGAGTCACAGGAAGTGAAAGATGCCAGTGAAGTTGCCAAGACACACACATCCAGTCTGCAGCTGGAACATAGAGCAATAAAGACAATAAATAAACAGTCTAATAAAGTAGTCCCATATTGCACTGCAGTGCTGGACAGCAGTAAAGTGGGACCGCTCGCTAGTCGGCACAAGAAATACTAGTCGTTAAACTTATTATTATTATATTAATGTACACATTTAAATTAGCCTACATATTGACCTTACATAAAGCCTTCGGGTTTCTGGGATCCACCATCTCCCAGGTCCTCCAGTGGATGTCCAACACATGGCCACCAAACAGGAACGGAACGGACTACAACGGACAGTCAGGACTGCAGAGAACATTCTGCCCTCCATCCAGAGTAGGGTTATTATAGTAGCATAAACTAAAACCAAAATAGTAATAAGTAGTGAAAAATATTGTTAGTAAACTGAAACTAAATAATACAAAAAATTCCTTTAAGAGAAACTAAACAAACAAAAACACACTAAAACCAGGCTACTGTAAAACTAAAACTAAATATATGAAAACTAAACTAAAACTATCAAACACACTCTGAAAACTAAACTAAAATTAAATCAGAAAGTCAAAACTAAAATGAAATATAACTAATTGAAAATTCAAACTATTATAATCTTCCTCCAGAGTCAGGAAATGGATTACCCTCACACGGGAGGATTTATCGGACGTCTATGGATCACTACTACCATCAACAGGACAACATGGACTCCAGCAGCACATCCACCAAACCGTAATCTTCATCTCTGGACAGAGATGTCCCGTCCAGGGTTAATAAATAACTTGATCTTCTTGTGTCGCTTCTCAAAGAAATAAAAGAGCTCAGGTGTAGCTTGGAATTTGCCCTCAATCATATAACAGACCGTTGCTATGTATAACAAACTGTTGCTATGGACCCAGCTCTGATGTCGGACTCTGGAGGACCGTTTTTGTGTCAAATTATTGATTTCTTCAGTCAGTAGCCGTGTAATAAGCGGGATAATGTACAGCTAGCGGGTCATTGTTGTGAAAGAATCCCGACAGGGTGATGAGAGACCCCTCTGCAGCATCGCCCTGTCGGGGATTCTTTCACAACAATGACCGGCTCGCTGTACATTATCCCTTACTTATTATGGAATATAGAAATGTAGTTTTGGTTTTGACTGCCATCAACCAACATTTCAGTACGTTTTCAGTATAACAGGGAAAATAATAAAAAAATATATAATAAAATCAAATTTGTCATTTATTTTGAAAAATGTAAACATTCAGCCATCACTCGTTGGTCATAATTCTAGATCAGGTATCAGCCAAAGATGACCTGTCTCCATTAAATCCTGTTTCTTAGTCATTGTTGTTATACGAATATCTAACCCAGCTGCATTAACAGTTACAGCCTCAGTTGAGCTACACAAAGAAGGATTGTAATCAGAGTACAGATTTTAAAGTGAACGAACCAAAAAGAGCGCTGGTATTCTGCGTTTGTGTATCAGAAGAGATCAAACTGGGATCTGCCTCCCTCATATCAGATATTACAGAGAGAGTGTTGTGTGTGTTGTGTATGAGTGTTGCTAAGCCGGTGAGTCAGAGCTATTCCACATCAGAGCCGTTTAACAAGACTTCATGGCTCAGTGAGAAATACTCTGAGAGAGTGTGAGCTGTGGGCCAGAGAGAGGAGTGGTTCACCAGTTCTTTCTCCGTCCAGACACAGATGTGATAATCCTTCTATCTGGGCAGCGTCAGGACAACGAGCTGGAGCTCTCCTGACTCTTCTTCCCAAAGACCTTAAACTCCACAACCTTTTATTGACTCTTCAGAGCTCAGTCACATTTTCCTACGTGCTGGCTCCTTTTTCCTCCTCAGCTCTAACGGTGAAGACATGCTGTTGCATGTTTGAGCCAGCGTGCTGAGAGTGTGGCACATTTGGAGAGTTCAGAGCCAGGACAGTATCTGCTCCAAGGCTCTGACGGGCCTGTAATGGAGCATTAACTCATGGAATATCTGACCACAGAAGAGACTTTCTGGGAAACGTAGACGCTGTGTAAACATGTGTAAACCAGGACAGACATGTAACTCCACTGTAGGGGTGACAGGTGAACAGCTATCAGTGTATTCTAACACCAGGTCTAGACATCTGGAGTGAAACATTCTGAAGTAAAGAATGACATCTATTGTACTGCAGTGAGACACTGGCTGCTTGGGCCAGTCTGATAACGGACAGTTTCCACAGAATATAAAAGGAGTGAACAGGAGGCCTGTTTCAGCTATCAGAGAGAATGTCTTTGACATGTGAAATGCACGGAGGCCAACTCTACTGCACGTTTTATCTGAATATACTACTTACTGGCTTCTACTTGACTGGCAGTGTTTGCTGAGTCTGCAGTCACCAGACTGATTAAGAATAATGAACCATGTGGTTGTTCCTCTACCTGTTGTCTCATGTCCCTCATCACAACCAAACTTTATCTGTCAAACTCACCAGCAACAGATCATATACAGTCTCACATCATTCCACCATATTACATGATCCTTATCAGCAAACTGTGTGATACAGTTGAAAGCTCCAGTACAAGCAGGGGGATGAGTTATTGTGTTTCTTATTTAACCAGTTTCATTTCTGTGTCTTGTGTATGCAATTATTATTATTATTTCAGTACTATATGTATTGTTTTTTTGTTCATTTTGAAACAACAGAACAAACATTCACCGATAATAACATTCTCCGTACAAAGAATCTTAACAAACACAATATTAATATAAAATAAGCCATTATAGATACAGGAAAAACATACATATACAAATAAATAAATTGTATGTATATATACTGTATATGCGTATGTATGTATATATAAATAAATAACACTCACACACACATTCATATTTAACCCCAGATGTATGAATGACACCACAATATGCAATTAGAACGCCTTTCTTGCTTTTGTCATGTCATTTGTACGCCATGTAGTCTGTACGTGTAGTGATAAATATGAATATTCAGTGGTCAGAGTCAGTGACAGAATAAAAAGAGAGGGGATGTGAATGGTCCAACAAACACAGGACCGGTGTTTTGTTCTGCCTCTCACCAGCGACAGCTGTGGCCAGAGGCATCATGTTTACGGCTTGTCCGTCCGTCCGGACCATTCGATATCTCAGGAACGCCTGGAGGGAATTTCTTCAAATTTGGCACAAACATCCACCTGGACTCAAGGGCGAACTACTTCAATTTTGGTGGTGTAATGTCAAAGGTCAAGGTCACTGGGACCTCACATCTGTCCCATTCTCGTGATATCTCGGGAACGCCTTGAGACAATTTCTTCAAATTTCGAACAAACGTCCACCTGGATCAAGGATGACCTGATTAGATTTTGGTGGTCAAAGGTCATTGTGACCTCACAAAACACGTTTTTGGCCATAACTCAAGAATTAATTTGCTAATTATGACAATTTCACACAAATGTTATAACAGGATAAAATGATGAAGGGATGACATTTCGGACAGACATGGCTGTGAACTGACACTTGGCTTGAGCTTCTCTGTGCTTTGTTGACATCAGCAGGTCGGCCACACACGCCTTTTAGTGTATATTAGATAGATCGATAGATAGATCGATAGATAGATAGGTAGATAGTAACTTTATTGACCCCGAGGGAAATTCAAGTTTCCAGCATCACAATTCCATAGTGCAAAAACATGTTAGTAAAAAGGCAGTAAAAAAGTTAGTAGTGCAAAGTACAAAGTAAAAAAAAATATACCAGATATAAAAATACAAGATGAAGAAGAAAACTGTTAAAACTGAATATAGTGCAGAGTAACAGCTGTGATACACGACTATTAAAAAAGTGAATATAGTGCAGAAGAGACTGTTAAAAATGAGTATAGTGCATTATTATCTGCCCTGTAGACCGTCCTCCTTTGTCCCCCCCCCCCTCTCCATAGAGAGGTGTTGTACAGTTTGATGGCTCAGGGGACAAAGGATTTCCTGGGTCTGTCTGTGGAGCACTTGGGGAGCAGCAGCCTGCCGCTAAACGAGCTCCTCTGTTTGGTGATGACGGCGTGCAGAGGATGGCTGGCGTTGTCCAGTATGGCCAGCAGTCTGTTGAGTGTTCTTTCCTCTGCCACCGTCACCAGAGAGTCAAGCTCCATGCCGACCACAGAGCAGGCCCGCCTGATCAGCTTGTCCAGCCTCGAGGTGTCCCTCTTAGTTGTACTGCCCCCCCAGCACACCAAAGTGTAGAAAAGGACGCTGGCGACCACAGATTGGTAAAACATCCGCAGGAGTTTTGTGCAGATGTTAAATGATCCCAGCCTCCTCAGGAAGTACAGTCTGCTTTGGCCCTTCCTGTAGAGGTGGTCAGTGTTTATTGTCCAATCCAGTTTGTTGTTCAGCTGCAGCCCGAGGTACTTGTAGGTACCCACGACCTCCACCTCGTTCCCATCGATCTGGACCGGTCCTGGGGGTGGTCTGGACTTCCTGAAGTCTATGACCATCTCTTTGGTTTTTGAGGTGTTGAGCTGCAGGTGGTTGGAGTGACACCAGGTGACGAAGTCCCCCACCAGGCTCCTGTACTCCTCCTCCTGATCACCCCCAACACATCCCATAATGGCCGTGTCGTCGGTGAACTTCTGAATGTGACACGACTCAGAGATGTAGTTGAAGTCCGCCGTGTAGAGGGTGAAGAGAAGGGGGGCCAGTACAGTCCCCTGTGGAGCACCGGTGTTGCTGACCACAGTGTCAGATGTGATGTCCTTCAACCTGACATACTGTGGTCTGCCGGTGAGGTAGTCCTTGACCCAGGTCACCAGGTGTGGGTCCGCTTGCATCCTGGCCAGCTTGTCCTGTAGTACACGGGGCTGGATGGTGTTGAAGGCGCTGGAGAAGTCAAGAAACAAGATTCTGACTGTGCCACCTCCCTTGTCAAGGTGCAAGTGGGCCCGGTGTCGGAGGTAGAGGACTGCATCCTCCATCCCGACATTCGCCTGGTAAGCAAACTGCAGTGGATCCTGAGCATGCTGCACCTGAGGTCTGATGAGGTTGAGGAGGAGCCGCTCCATGGTCTTCATCATGTGTGACGTGAGTGCCACACGTCAGTGCATGTGAGCGGGCCCCACTGGCTAGCTATGCACTGCTCTCATACAGCGGTTACAGCTGATAACGCTGTCGGTCACGAAAGCGTAGCGGCCCCCTTCTGGTTCCCCCCAGGTTAACACTGTTAGCTCTGTCAGCACTGGTAGCACTGTTAGCTGTTAGCTCGGCTCAGCCATGTTGAGAGCCGTATGGAGGCAATGGATGTGCCTTGAGTTCCATATAGAGAACCTTTAACCAAAGTATTATTGTTTCTATAACTAATTTCTATCTGCCTTTACTAATGAACTGTTGAAATAGCACACAGAATCATGGTATGTACTGTCTACGGTCTGCAGCTTCCACACTCCATTGTTGAATACTATACATTTCATGTCATTTCTGGTGTTAACAGACCAATTACAGTGTTTGCTGACCTTTCTTTTAGACCAGGGGTGTCAAACTCATTTTAGCTCAGGGGCCACATGGAGAAAAATCTATTCTCAAGTGGGCCGGACCGGTAAAATCATGGCATAATAACTTAAAAATAACGACAACTTCAGATTATTTTCTTTGTTTTACTTTGGTCCAAAATAGTACAAGCACATTCTGAAAATGTACACATCACAAATAATCCTCTTGACAAAACACTTCAAGTTAGTTGAAAATTCTGAGGAAAAAATTGGTGCAATTTCAAGAACACAATGCCTCAGTGATTGGAACTTAAACTTCGTCTCAGTGTATCTACAAAGCCATTAAACTTTAAGTCACAGCCTATCTGGGATTGAACAAAATACGAAATAAATAATAAATAAATAAAACAACTCTTCTAGGTATCAAATACCTCATTTGTCATTTCCACATATTAATCCTGTGCTAACTCAACAAACCATACAAACTGAGGTAGAAACTATTCAAGAGGGTTGAGTTACTCCCTGCCTTGTAGGCTAAACTATTTATTGATAGAAAAATAAAAGCTGTGCAATGCATGAACAATTTCAACAAACCAAACTTATGAATTGAAGTGACTGACATTATTACAGTAAATCACACACTGTTCACTTTCTTTAAATTTCCACAGAAGACAATCATTTTCACAGAACTATATCAGGGTGCAGTGTCTCATGCAGCATTTTAAGTGGGATTACCCATTGTTTATTTCACTCCTGAAACCTGGCATCTTTGAGCTTTCACAAGTGCATCAATATCAGGCGTCACATCCTGAGTGGCAGCCAATTTCAGGATGTTGTTCGTGAGCCTTGAGCGCAGATTTGTTTTATTAATGCTCATTACAGAGAAAACTTGCTCACAAAGATATGTGGTTCCAAACATGCACAACACTTTTGCAGCAAGGGCTGTCAAGTTGGGGTAACGTGGCAAGAGATACTGATAAAATGTGTCCAAGCCAGCTGCAGCAAATTTGCCCTTCAAATCTGAGTCACACTGCAAGTCTATTATTTCAAGTTGGATGTTGACGGGCAGATTAGAGGCATTCGCGGTGAATGGCGAGCAAAACACTTTGAAGTCTTTCTCCAGTTCACCAAAAATCTGAAAACGTTGCTCAAACTCCCGCAATAGTCCCGTTATTTTATCTTTGAACCGCTTCATGTCTGCGGCATGTTGGGTCGCGCACACATCTTTCAGACAAGGAAAGTGAGCTGCATCACCACCTGCGAGTTGCGTCTCCCACAATGACAGCTTCAACTTGAACGCACATATGCTGTCATAATACTGCGTGACAACTTTGTTGTGCCCTTGCAGCATTTTGTTCAAGTTATTCAAGTGCTCTGTAACATCCACCATTAATGCAAGGTCCTGCATCCATTCTGTGGACTGAAATTCTAACACTGGTTTGCCCTTTTTTTCCATGAACTGTTCAATTTCCTCTCGTAATTCAAAGAAACGCCTCAGCACAGCACCTCGGCTTAACCATCTTACCTCGGTGTGGTATGGCAGCCTATAGTTGTGGCCTTTCTCCCTGAGAAGGCTGTCAAACTGACGGTGATTCAGGCCTCTGGATCGGATGAAATTAACAGTTTGGACGACCACCTTCATGACGTTATCCATCTTTAATGACTTGCAACACAAAGCCTCCTGATGCAAAATACAGTGAAAAGTCCAAAAATCACGTTCTCCATTTGCAGTCTGCACTTTCTCTCTGAACTTTGTCACAACACCTGCTTTTTTCCTGATCATTGAGGGCGCACCATCTGTACCAAGGCTGACAGCGCGGGACCAGTCCACTCCGACCCTGTCCAGGGCGCCGACGAGTGCGGTGAAAATATCAGCTGCTGTTGTGGTATCCGTCATTGGCACCAACTCCACGAACTCCTCGGTGACGGTCAAAGTGTCATCAACTCCACGGATGAATATGGCCAGTTGCGCAACATCTGTAATGTCAGTGCTTTCGTCAATTGCAACTGAAAACGCAATAAATGACTTTACTTTGCGCTTCAATTGGCTGTCCAAATCCGCCGAAAGATCAGAAATCCTGTCTGCAATTGTGTTTCTTGTCAGGCTGATATTTGAAAAAGCCTGGCGCTTTTCAGGGCACACAATCTCCGCAGCCTTCAGCATGCATGTTTTCACAAATTCCCCCTCACTAAATGGCTTTGAAGCCATTGCAATTTCATTAGCAATAAGATAGCTAGCTTTCACTGCAGCGTCACTGATTTCTCGGCTATGAGTAAACACAGACTGCTGTTTCTTCAGACCCGCCAACAATTCATTCACCTTCTCTCTTCTCTGTTGTCCTTGAAGGTTGTTGTATTTGTCGGCATGAAGAGTCTCATAGTGGCGACGAACGTTATATTCTTTCAGCACTGAAACTTGCTGTAAACACAACAAACACACAGCTTTCCCATTCACTTCCGTGAATAAATAGGAGGATGACCATTTTTCTTGGAACAGTCTGCACTCTGCGTCCACTTTTCTCTTTTTTGACAGAGACATTTTGGGGCAATGAGGGTGCCAAAGCACGTAATGTTCAAATCAGGCAGGCAGAATGACAAGCTAGCTCCGGACTAGCTGTAGCCTACTTCCTTAGCCCCGGTATAAACAGTTTGCTTGCCTAACAGAATTGGGATAAAATTGGTTATTTGTCCCCCATAACAAATTAACAAAAATCAAAATTAAAAGCTGTATTTATTCTTAATCAACTGAATTAAATCATAAAATGCATTTTTTTAACTCTTTTTGAAATTAAATTCATCAATATATTCATCAACAAAATCGCTTATATTGGTTCCTCTACGCTTGATCCATTTTTCAAGACATTCCATGTGCTTTCAATACTTTGTGTATGTACTTCTGGGTTGTTTGGATCTACAAAGTTTTTAGAGTGATTTATTGTCCTGTGTATGTACCCCATTTTTCTTAATATTGAAGTAAGATTTCCAGCAATCAGAAATGATTATTGAACCAGGAGCAATATGTTTCTCAATTAAATCCAACAAAGTTTGTTCTTTTCTATCAGGTACATGGACTAAAAATCTCTTTTTTGTTTCCCTGTAAACCCCACCAAACATCCACTCCGTTTTTAGTATTTATCCTCTGTTATACTTTCTACGCGATATAACAGTTTCATCGATCTCGATCCTTGCTGCAGCGGCCCAGGGTTCGAATCCGACCTGTGGCCCTTTCTGCATTGTCATCCCCTCTATCTCCCCCTTTCACCACTATCACTGTCAAATAAAGGAAAAAGACCAAAAAAAAAAATCTTAAAAAAAAAAAAAAAAATTGCAGCTCCTTTTTATGCTTTGCAAAATCATCTCGCGGGCCGGATTAAACCCGTTCGCGGGCCTGATCCGGCCCGCGGGCCGTACGTTTGACACCCCTGTTTTAGACCATTCATCAGGCCAAATTTCAGCTTGGACACTGAAAATGTTTCCATGAACGTCCATATATACATAACATGTACACACAGGAGACCAATGATTTTAACATCAACTACCCGTAAGCACCACCATCACAACACACTATAATTAGACTGTGTGTGTGTGTGTGTGTGTGTGTGTGTTGTATGTGTGCGTGTGTGTGTTTGTGTGTGTGTTGTATGTGTATGTGTGCGTGTGCGTGTGTGTGTGAGAGAGAGAGAGAGAGAGAGAGAGAGAGAGAGAGAGAGAGAGAGAGAATGAGTGTAAATTATAAATGTCTGTTTGGCCCTTTTCTTTCCACAAAAACAGGAAAGCTGGTCAGCATGGATTCAACTATGCACGCACACACGCACTCATGCAACAAAAGGCTGAGTTGGACAGCACCGTCATCACATGTAGCTTCACTGCTCTCAGCTTTAATGCTTTACACAGCCGACTTGCTGCTATTTCCTCTCTCTGGGAGGTGTGGAATAAAACACATTATGAGTGAATGTAGAGTTGCTGCCTTTAGCAGCGGTTGGGGTGAGAGAGTCTCTGACAGTGTTGCTGGTAATTCATGCCCGTGCACTGCCTCGGATATATTCATCATAAAAGGAATGGACAAGAGGAATGTGAAATCCACATTTTCCAGCCAGTTCACAGCGTATATGGTTTCACCTCTTTAAGCCGAGTCCTGTCTGCAGGATCCATTGAGTCAAATTAAAGCGTTTTCAAAGGAATACTTCACCCCCAAAATGATCATTTGTATATCAATAACTCACCCCGTGTTACCTTGAATTCTTGAAGAAAACATAGTTTTCCTCTCATGAAGAATCAAAAAACAGAGAAAAGTCTTGGTGAATTGAAGTAAATGGGGACCGCGTTTAACAACAGCAAAAATAAATCCAAACATCTGTTTACGTTCTCTCACACAACTCGTGCAGAATAATCCACACCGTGATGGCCTGGATGCCTTGCCACATGCGTCACTGTTGGAAGTGCTCCTCAACCCTTAGCTTGTGGTGGTGCTTAGCCCTTTTCAGGTTAGCCCTGGATGAACTGTGGGCCTGAACGCAACCTGATTTAATAGTAGTGTAGCAGTAGGCAAACCTCTCATCTCCTCCTCATCACCTCTTCATCCACAGCTTCTGGTTCAGGGAAGTTGTTCTTCAGGGTGCTGTTAGTGTTGATATAGAGTCAGTGTCCATATCCAGGGTGGCCTGAATGGCAAACACACTTCAGTCTGGTCCAAGGCCTTGTCTCCTCTATTGGGACAGCAGACATGTCAGGTCGGAGTGGTTGAAGTCACCCACAACAATAAATGATGCCTCCCGGTGTAAAGTCTGTTATTTTCTGATTGCAGCATGCAAGCTGAGGCTCAGGGGTCATCCTTTAATCACAGGGTTGGTGGTTTAATGCCCGGCTCCTCCTGGCCACATGTTGCAGTGTCCTTGAGCGAGACACTGACCCCCATGTTGCTCCCCGGGTGCTTTACAGCAGCCCACTGCTCCTAACATGTTTAGGATGGGTTAAATGCAGAGGAGGCTGGTCCATAGAGGTTGTTGTTCCTCTTCTATTTCTCCTCTATTTTTGAGAGCAAAGAGGGAGATCAAAATATTAAAAAGAGTAATTGGTTGAAATAAACCATTACCAAATCTCAGTATCATTTAGAAAATATTTTTTCTCTCTTCTATCAATTTATTGTATTTCATTTTTTCATGCTAATCTGTTATTGGCCAAAACACGCAAAATGACACTCAAAGGGAGGACATGGAGAGAGAAGTAGAGAAAGAAGAAGTAAGATGATACCATGGCTTGGTTTTCCTCCTGTCCTCACCACTGATCTCAGTCATCAGCCACCGCTGATCTCAGTCATCAGCCACCGCTGAATTCAGTCATCAGCCACCGCTGATCTCAGTCATCAGCCACCGCTGATCTCAGTCATCAGCCACCGCTGATCTCAGTCATCAGCCACCGCTGATCTCAGTCATCAGCCACCGCTGAATTCAGTCATCAGCCACTGCTGATCTCAGTCATCAGCCACCGCTGATTTATTCCTTCTGACTGCTTTTTTTTTTTTTTTGCAAGTACTTGAAAACTGGAATAGGGAAATTATTTTAAATGCTCATCCCTAGTGTATAGTAGCCTGTAGGCTGCCCGTCCAATCAGAAGTTGGAAACAGTTCTGTTATTTTCTCTGCTACTTTGCCATTGGCTGAACAAAAAAAAAAAAAATTCGTAACTTTTGATTGACAGCCCTGCCCATGGTCCACCGCTGGCCTTACCTCAACCAGTAATTAGTTAATTAGCAGGTCCTCATCCTAAACTGGTTGTATAGCCCTGGACCAGTATAGCAGGCTGATTACAGACTGGGAGAACTGAGCTTCCACACCAACCACTGACTCAGGAACTCCCTCACATACTGTATACACTCACTTCTATTCACTTCTATTCAAAGTGGCTTTATTGTTGCCAAAGCATCAACATACAAAATACAAATACACAATAATATGAAGTTAATTATGAATGTTAACACAACATTACAATTGTTATATATTAATGATATATTACATAGAGATATTAGATAGCTATAGATATGCCTTGTCTCCTTCTCCTAGGAGGATCTTTGATCCTTATATCGTTGAATGTTTTAGTGCATCTCTGTCTCACCCTCACCTGTCCAACACTGACCACATATTCTGTTTTCTCTCGGTCGCCAGGATCTTTGGTGTCTTCCTGTTTCTATTTCCAGTTTGTGGTCCCTGAGCCTGTCCTCGGTTCGGATCTGTCTCTGCTTCCTCTCTCTGACAGTAGAGACATATTGTGACTGTTCATCAGATTACATTCTGATCTAAATAGTCAATAGTTTCCTTTACATTGTGTTATAATGAGTGTTCCTCTGGTTGGTGTTGTTGTGAGGCTGCTCACAGTGTGTCTGAGAAGGGGACTCTGTTCTGGGCTCAGCTCTTGGGTCTGGAGGGGTCTCGGGTTCTGGATTTAAGGTGGTTTCAAAAGTTGAGTGCTCTCTTTTAAATGTGAACTCTTAGTACAGTTTCTGTGTGTGTGTAACATGTACTATGTGTATATGTAAATCTTGTGTTGTGTCTGCCAGTGGGCAGAGCTCTGATGACTGAGTGGACTGGGCCCCACACTTCACTACTGTACAGAGCAATGAGCTGGACGATACTGTCAAATATTATAAACCACATTTCAATTTGAATATGGAAATTATAAAATGTATAAAAAGCTCCTGGAGGAGACAGTAGAAGCAGGTCATCACCTCACCTCTCTATGTAGGAGGGAGAGGCCAGGACCAGCACATCAATCCAACTTTATGTACACATTAAATAAAGCTGACCAACACCTCTTCATTCTCTGGGTGAACAATTCAGTTTGTTTGTCTATTTTCTAAATACATTGATTTAATTCTTTTGATTCTGCCCCCAATACCAGAATGTAGAAGTTTACAGTAGAGTCAAACACACAAAAACACAAAAACACACTCTCTATCACTACCAGGGTCTAAAAGACAGAGGGGGTCAATTTGTGATTTGTGATATTGGGCTGTATGAATATATAATATAAATCTCTCTCTCTCTCTCTCTCTCTCTCTCTCTCTCTCTCTCTCTCTCTCTCTCTCTCTCATTTTTCAATTCAATATGCTTTATTGGCATGACTGTTAGGTGAACAATATTGCCAAAGCGTCAATTCAATAATGATGGGTTACGGTCTCAGGACACGATGCTCGTGACTGTTCCCAGAGTTCGGACTGAGTTGGGAAAGAAGGCCTTTATGTTTTCTGCACCATCTGTATGGAATAACCTGCAAAATGAACTAAAACTCCAGGACCTAGTCACTCTAAATGAATTTAAAGGCAAGGCGAAATCTATAGAAACGAACTCAATCGATAACTCTACTTGTTTTGATTGAAATAGGATTATATGGCTTTCCTGCACGTTTACGGTACGGCACCTTTGAGCTGATCTATTGTTTTTTTAATGTTTGTGTATGAAACTGTTTGTCCTGCTGCCATTCTCGGCCAGGTCGCTCTTGAAAAAGAGATTTTAATCTCAATGGGTCTAAACCTGGTTAAATAAAGGTTAATGAAAATGAAAAAAAATGGAGAACAAAATAAAAACAAAAACATATATATACATATATACAATTCATTAAGCAAATTACAATATATATTTAAAAAGAACATGGAAATGGTAGAAAACAATACAGAAATAATTCAAGTTTGTTGTGTCAATAAAACAAACAAATAAAAAACAATTAACAACAACATATTTTAATATCAAATGGCAATTAAAAACCCCCCAAAACAAACCATTAAGTAGAGGAGTAAATAAAAGGCAGAGTGTGAGTTACATCTATTATGTGTTGTTGTGGTTGTCTCTTAGGCTGTGACATGCACTGACATATCCTGCAGCTTCTATGCTGATGACACTATTTTCTCCAAGTAGATGTTGTATTTTATTTTGGTCAGAGAGGGAATCAAAATCTTGGAGTTTACATTTAATTTTTGTAAAGAATTTTTTCCTAATTTCTTCATATGTGCTACATTGTAGCAGGAAATGTTGCTCTGTCTCCACCTGTCTCTGGACAGAGCTGACACAGCCTGTCTTCTCTAGGCAGCCAGGTCTGCCTGTGTCGGCCAGTCTCTCTGGCCAGGCTGTGATCACTGAGTCTGTACATAGTCAATGTCTTTCTCTGTTTCTGGTCAGTCACGGTGGTCAGATAGTCTGCCACTGTGTACTGTCTGTTTAGAGCCAAATAGCATTGAAGTTTGTGTTGAGGTTTTGTGGTAGATGTCCAATAGTTGATATCATTTTCTTTAGCTCTAGTTCGGTTGGTCTAGATAGTGTGAGGGCTGTCCTCAGGCCTTGTGCTGTTAGAAGAGGTGAGCCTCAGGACCAGCTGGCTGAGGGGACTCCTCTCTATGTTCTCCTCTTGGTGATGGAGAGCTTTGTAATGGTAGGAGTTGGGCTCACTTGTTTTTAGGTGGTTGTAGAATTTGATGGCTCTTTTTTGCATCCTAATTAAAAGGGGAAATTGGCCTAATTCAGCTCGGCATCCATTGTTGGGGGTGTTCCTGTGGACTCTGAGAATGCTCTTGCAAATCTCAGCGTGTAGGGTTTCCATTGGGTGTTTGTCCCATTTATCAAAGTCTTGATTTGCAAGAGGACCCCACACTTCACTACCATACAGTAGAATTGGTTCAATTATAGATTTGAATATTTTGAACGGGATTCTTACAGGTATATCTTATGTTTGATGACTTTTTAATTGCCCTCTCTCTCTCTCTCTCTCTCTCTCTCTCTCGCACGCACGCACGCACGCACGCACGCACGCACGCACGCACGCACGCACGCACGCACGCACGCACGCACGCACACACACAGTCTCCACAAAGCCTAAGTATACAGTAGCTGTTGGTCATAAAGAGGATAGTGTGATGAATGAAAATTGCCAGCTGGTCACAGAACAGCTCTGAACGTTGCTGACTGGACCAAAGTCAAAGAAAACCAGCTGAAACACAACAAGCTTGAATGCAGCATGACTATGATCTAAAGCAGCTTCATGACACATGTTGAGCTGTCAGTTTAACAGCAGCCTGCTCAGATCTTAACATGATACGTCTGTTCTGCTGGACTGTATTTGATCATTTTCTATAACTATGTTGTTGGATGTCAGAGCTTCAGCTGCAGTCAGTACCGGCCAGTTTGGGGCCGTCGGTGAGCGTCTGTCTAGTTTTTGCAGTGATAAACGGATGCTCCCTACATCTGCACCTTTCTGTATTAACCTTTTAATGCTCTGGGTACACAACAGCCTCACTAACACTTGTAAACTGCTGATACAGATATTGACAATGTAGAGTTAAAAACATGATATCTGTAATAAGATAATAATAAGATGGCCAAACTGATCTATCTTTTGGTCCCTTGATTCTCACCTTAGGGATGAGAGAGGGATTGAAGGAGAACTCTTCCAGTGGCCCGCATGCTCTTTATTAATGTGACTATTAGAAGGTTCCAGTACTACAACAACACAAGGATACGAACACTAAGACAGTGACCATTGTAGTTTATAGGAATCTGTTGCCATGCCAACGCCATGGCTCATCTAGTCTCTGAAAGGGCCTGAACCCGACCTGTACCTGCTCCTCTCAGATCTGACCCAACTAAACCTGCCTGGTACTGCCAAGACCCGAACACAACCTAAGAACAAGGCTACACTGTAAATGAAAACTATTCTTTTTTTTTACAGCTTTTCTCAAGAAATTTTAAATTTTGTTCCCTGTATTTCAAAATGACAGAAAAAAAGTAACAATTATAATGATTAACTGTTTATTGAAATGTGTCTTGTGTTTTAACAAAACAATTCTGTATAAATAGAATACATTAAATATCTGTTTTTTAACAGCTTTTGAATGCTAATTTGAACAAAACTAACCGTAAAATTAAAGTATTCTTTACTGATAAAAGTAGCAAGATTTTCTGTAATTTTACAAAATATTACCGATATATCACTGTCAAATACATACAAATACTGTTATTAATCTATTTAAAAGTGTATAATTGGAAGAAAATAGATGCCTAAAGAAAGAAATATTTTGTAATTTTGCATAACTTTAGCACTACTTTACATACATAAACTGAAAAAACACAGGTATTGACTATTCTATGAGACAGCTGACTTCCTCTGTATTGCTACATTATTTTAGATTTAAAGATTTTATTGTTAAATAAGTGCATGTAATAAAAACTGTTAAAAACCATAAAGTTAAATTTTAAAAAGTTATTAACTGTGCTTTATGCTTCCTTACATTTATATGACTGGTAAATCAAGCATAAATTACCCATCACTACATTCCCCAATACACAGAAAAAGGTATTACAGTCCATCCGTGCAACATGTTGGGTGCACATTACTACCAGAGCACCACACAGATAGAAAATTATGCTATAACCCACCAGCCACCACATACAGCAGACATGTGGCTATGCCATCATAACTAGGTCATATGTCAGCATTCACTGCAGGAAAACCTCATGTGACCATTCACTTATGATTTTTTTTTTTTTTTTTTTTAAAGTTATTTTTTTTGGGGGCATTTTTCCATTTTTATGACAGGACAGTGGATAGAGTCTTGAAAGGGGGGAGAGAGAGAGTGGATGCGGAAAGGGCCACAGGCCGGATTCGAACCCGGGCCGCCGCGGTCAGGACCAAGCCTTAATACATGGACGCCCGCTCTACCAACTGAGCTAACCCAGGCGCCCGTCACTTATGATTTCTAAGTACAAAGACAAAGTAATTACTAATCAGTCATAGACCTGTAAGGTGTGACCTAAATTGTATACCCAAATAAGTCATTCCTGATCCATCCCATTTCCAGTTTAGTGTGAAAATGAATGGGGTCAATAACCTATTATAAGGTTGTTTCTTCTTCAAAGACAAAGTAATATGCTGGCTTTGAAATTTCTTACAAATAAGAAAGAAATGATCTATCAACAGCATCAGACCAGAGCAAGGGATGGCATGGTGGAATAATATAATAGTGGAGAATAAAGTCATAACTTTACGAGAAAAAAAGTCTGAATATTACAAGAATAAAGTCATAACTTTACGAGAAAAAAATCAGAATATAACGAGAATAAAGTCATAATATTATGAGGAAAAAGTCGTAATATTATGAGAATAAAATCAAAACTTTACGAGAAAAAAGTCGTAATATAACGAGAATAAAGTCATAATATTATGAGGAAAAAGTCGTAATATTATTAGAATAAAGTCATAACTTTACGAGAAAAAAGTCGTAATATAATGAGAATAAAGTCATATTACGAGAAAAAAGTCTTAACTGTACGAGAAAAAGTCGTAATATTACGAGAATAAAGTCTTAACTTTACGAGAAAAAGTCATAATATAACGAGAATAAAGTCATAATATTCCGAGAACAAAGTCGTAATGTTACGAGAATAAAGTCATAACTTTACGAGAAAAAAGTTGTAATATAATGAGAATAAAGTCTTAACTTTACGAGAAAAAGTCATAATATAACGAGAATAAAGTCATAATATTCCGAGAACAAAGTCGTAATGTTACGAGAATAAAGTCATAACTTTACGAGAAAAAAGTTGTAATATAATGAGAAAAAAGTCGTAACTTTACGAGAAAAAATTTGGTAATATTATCAGAATAAAGTCATATAAAGTCGATCTGTTGACTTGTTCAGATACTGGCCGACTATTTGTTTTTCCAGTGTGTGTGTGTGTGTGTGTGTGTGTGTGTGTGTGTGTGTGTTAGTTGCATTAAAGCTAAATTTGGCTTCCTATTAATAGATAACTAAATGTAAACACACACACACACGGGCCTCCAGTGATAAGACGTCTATCACTGTGTTGAGTCGACATCTGTTCCAGTTTCAGGCTCTGATCAGACCAGATGTCTGGATTCAATGAATGTGAATTGATGACTTGGTATATGCAGTTATGATTGAATTAAACCAGAACCTGCTCTGTCTCCACTTTCTGGTATTTTCTATTCAACATTTCATCAACAACTCTTTTATCCCTGAAGGAGCCACAGACGTCTGGAAGTATCAGAACTACGAGATTACAGCTGAAATCATGGAAATGAATCAGACTTGTAAAACACTAATAAAGTTCAGTGATAATCCACCAGACTCTCTGACATCACAGCTTTTAAATCACATGCAAATGAAATATTTTTCAATCTCCGTTCACTTTGAGAGTCACTATAGTCACTATATATACTGTATATATAGACACCATGTCGCCATAGAACAGAAGAATGGTTGTTATTCCTGACATTATTTCCCTGATGGCAGAAGAAGAGGGACACATCCCAGTCTCTTTGTCCTAGTTCGTATAAATCTATAGTGGAAACGTCCTGCTGCCCTGCAGTGGAAACCAGCTGATGGCTTTGACCGTTTCAGCTGCAGCCTTTTTATCAGACGTATTTCTGATCATCACTGGTAACACTCCTTTGTCAGTTTCCTGTCATGACAAGTCTTGTCCTTTAAAAGGACTCTATGGTCAATGAAAGTCAGCGTCCTGTTGCTCGCTCTCACGCTTGTGCTCGCTCTACGTAGACGCGAGCGAGCCTCAGTTAAAACAGTGAGGCGACGCACATGAGACTGAACCTGACTGACAGCTAAAACCACAATATCACTCTATATTTCACATGCCTGGCAGTAATGTTAGCTGACCAAACGAAGGTCTCCGTAGTGTTGGTCTCTGTTGGTCTCTGTAGTGTTACTGGCTCCGGAGTTAACCCCCGTCACTCCACTCAGCAGCAGGGAAACAAGGAGTCTGAATTGTGGTGGGTGCTGGTCGTTTGTTAGCATTAGCGGACTTTATCTCTAACTGAATGTTAGCTACGGTTAACGCTTCGTCCACACCAGGAACGTCAGCAGCGCGTGGCGGCTGCGTTACCTGTTGTTTTTTATTTTGGCGTCCGTGTTAACAGGTTAGAGCAGCCGTGAGACGTCTCATGCGCGGCTCAGCTGCGTGTCAGCTGCGTCTCTTCTAGAGAGTTGAGGTCTCGTCTATTTTTGACTCGAGGTGTGCGGTTCACAGCAACAACAGACAGTGAAGGTGATCTATTGATTGTATATTGACATCATATTAGCAACATTATTGCAGCAGAGACGCTGCTGGTCTGAACACCCGACGGGTGAACCACGCGGTCGCCAAGCCAGCCACGCGTGCCACTCGCTCCTGACGTTCCCAGTGTGGACAAATCGTTAGGAACTCACAATTTCAACACCAGAGGTCTGACTCTGCTATCTGTGTGTCAGGACTGAGAGGACACCTGTTCCCTGTATACCAGGCAGGGAGGAGAAGAAAAAACACCACAGAGTCACTCATGACACGTCATAGATATTATATATTTATGCGATCTGTGCAACATCAATTCATTCATTCATACAAACTCTGTCAGACTGATGTATGGATACTTTTCTTTTTGCTCTTATTGGTGGCCGGTTCCATCGTTGAGATATAGCTGATGTTTGTGGGGTTTGTTGGAAACACCCTCTAGTCTCATCCCTAAATTTATATAATATTATACACTGATAAGTTGCGAGGGGCGGCCTCCGTGGATCGGACTTGTTTGTCCAGCACATCCCACAGATGCTCTATTGGATTGAGATCTGGAGAATTTGGAGGCCGAGTCAACACCTCCAACTCGTTTCCATCCACATGATGTAAAAGAAAACGTGATTCATCAGACCGGGCCACCTTCTTCCATTGCTCCGTGGTCCAGTTCTGATGCTCACGTGCCCATTGTAGGCGCTTTATGGCGGTAGACACAGGTCAGCACGGGCACCCTGACCAGTCCCCATACACAACAAACTGCTCCTCACTGTGTGTTCTGACACCTTTCTATCAGAACCAGCATTAACTCTTTCAGCAGTCTGAGCTCCAGTAGCTCTTCTATTGGATCAGACAACACGGGCCAGCCTTCGCTCCCCACGTGCATCAATGAGCCTCGAGTCTGACCCTGTCGCCGGTTCACCGGTTCTCCTTCCTTGGGCCACTTTTGGTAGGTCCTGACCACTGCAGACCGGGAACATCCTTCAAGAGCTGCAGTTCTGGAGATGCTCTGACCCGGTCGTCTAGCCAGCACTATCTGGCCCTCGTCAAAGTCCCTCACATCCTTACGCTGGCCCATTTGTTCTGCTTCCAACACAAAGTTCAAAGTTTAAAATGTTCACCTGCTGTCTAATATATCCCCCCCCCCACTGCCAGGTGCCATGGTAACCAGATAATCAACGTTATTCACTTCACCTGTCAGTGGTCTGAATGTTCTGGCTGATCGTGGTATATACTTATAAACTGTATATATAAGGGCTCCTACCAGCTGTGGGAGCGATGTTCATTGTATGTCAGCTGGGTTGTTGGTTCTGGTTGATTTATTGGTCTGGATGTGGAGTGCCATAGTATCTTATATGGTGTCAGAGTGTCTAGGTCCAGGTTATACCACTTAGTGAAGGTAGCCTGTAAAATGAAGTCTCCTTGATCTAGGGATGCACTGATACCACTTTTTTTCAGACCGAGTACAAGGACTTACATTTAGGTACTTGCCAATACCGAGTACCGATACGAGTACTTCTCTGCACCAAAAGACCCTCGTTAACAGGAAGCTGGAGTGTAGGCGACACACAACAGGCTGGGGAGTCCCGCATACGAGGCGGTGCGCCGCGACCGGCTCTAGGTCAGTTTGGAAAGGCTCGGGGCTGTGCCCTCTCTCCCCGCCGGGGACGGCCCCCTGCTCCCGGTGCGACTGTCGACCGGGGCGGACTGTCCTCAGTGCGCCCCAACCGCGTCGTGCCGCCACATCGGGGCTCGGCCCACGTAAAAGGCACCAGGGGTCTGCGGCGATGTCAGCAACCCACCCGACTCGTCTTGAAACACGGACCAAGGAGTCTAACGCACGCGCGAGTCAGAGGGTGCAATCAAAACCCCATGGCGCAATGAAAGTGAGGGCCAGCGCGTGCCGGCTGAGGTGGGATCCCGGCCCAGTGGGGTCGGGCGGATCACTGTAAAGTGGTATCGGTGCCGTTGTATTGGAGCCGTTTTGCGAGTATGAGTACATGAGCACAGTATCGGACCCTACCTTGAACAGATTGCATGTTGGGTCCTCTCATTGTAATCATGTAGGTCTGGTATTAGAGCTGGTCCGAGTGGTCCCATCTCTGTTGTGGGGGCCTGAGCTGGACTCTCATTGTAATCATATAGGTCTGGTATTAGAGCTGGTCCAAGTGGTCCCAGCTCTGTTGTGGGGACCTGAGCTGGACTCTCATTGTAATCATGTAGGTCTGGTATTAGAGCTGGTCAAAGTGGTCCTATCTCTGTTGTGGGGGCCTGAGCTGGACTCTCATTGTAATCCTGTAGGTCTGGTATTAGAGCTGGTCCGAGTGGTCCCAGCTCTGTTGTGGGGGCCTGAGCTGGACTCTCATTGTAATCCTGTAGGTCTGGTATTAGAGCCAGTGCGAGTGGTCCCAGCTCTGCTGTGGGGGCCTTAGCTGGACTCTCAGCAGCCTCAGCTGGGATGTGAACCCGATCACCCCGTCCAGCAGCTGTAATTTCACCCCCACTCTGTCCAGCTGCTCTGGCTCTGATTTCATACAAGTAGCACATGTCATTTAAACTTACACCAGTGAGGTTGAGGCACATTAAGTTGGTGGAAAGACTGATCACACCGACTGTGAAGGTGCACGGAATGACTGAAAGATGTAATAAGCTCTGAAACTGTCCTGATCTGTATTCAAGCCATACAAGTGGACCAAAGTGCACCACAGGACGCCACAGGAGGTCTTTCCTACCAGTGGTCATCAGACTATATAACTCCTCCCCCTTCTGCAGGAAGGACAGCTGAAAACACCTGACACTGAGGACAAATATAATATCAATATCATGTGTAATATTAATGTCCATCATGTGCAATGTTACTTCCTTTTCTGTTTTTTAGCGTACTTTACCTTTCTTATTTTACTTATCTTATTTACTCATTTTACTAAATGTATCTTACTTTATTGTTATTCTATTAGCCACTGGTGCTAGAAATAGTACTTTTTATTTTATACACTTGAACTTGTTGTAATTTTGAGCAATCTCTGGCACAAGAATTTCCTTCGGGATTAATAAAGTTCTATCTTATCTTATAACGCCAAACAAATAATTGATAAAGTAGAAAAGTGTTTTTAACCTGCAGTAGGCAGTATATTTTTGGCATAATTTGGCTCTGGCTCATGGCTCTGTTTTCAGACTTTAGAACATCTAGGCCATGACGGGACACTCGTTCCTATTGGCTGTGCTCCAGCTGGTGGGCGGTGCTTGGTATTTCCTCAACTTGATCTCAACATGGCTGCCGGATCACAAATCTATCATTTTACAGCTAAACAGTACACTCCAAGATGATTCTGAGAACATCTGAGGAGAGAAATAGTCATTACAGTAACAGAATATTGATTTGATTCATATTTGATCAGCGCTGCCTAGTTTGACCGTTTGATCAAAGCTGGTGAGTGATTGACAGCTGCTCAGAGACGGCAGACTCCAGATCAGCTCTGACTGTTTTCCTCCGGTCTGTGAAGTCTTCCAGATGCCGTTCAGACCACGTGTCTCATGCACTACTTTCAGGATATAGTGACCGTTTTATAAAAATAAAATCTTTGTAGATCTTCTTCCCCTTCTTTTAAAATCAGGAAATCAAAAGTGTTTTAAGATTTGTGAAAAACTGTTGAAGTTAGTTCAGTGCAGAGCACCATGACAGCTCAGGAGATTGAATCCAACACTTCCTGATTACTAACTATTATAAAGGAGCATTTAGAGAGCGAGGATGAGGTGAACAGAGTGAATGTGCTGAGAGGAGGAGAAACAGAAGCAGAGATCTGAGCAACTGGAATGAAGTGAGGCAACGTTTCCTACCACAGCCTGCCGATAAAGACAGATGTGAGAACACAAACTGAACCATAGCAGCTGTGCATCAGATGCTGAACTGAAATAAATACTCTGTCTGAATATGAAACCTGCAGAGGAAACGTAGCTGGACAGAGAGGACAGAGAGGACAGAGAGGACAGAGTGGACAGAGTGGACAGAGTGGACAGAGAGGACAGAGAGGACAGAGTGGACAGAGAGGACAGAGAGGACAGAGTGCTGCAGACAGACAGATAGGTGCTGTAGCTGCTGAACAGTGTTATCATGTTGGTCCATAGACATGATTCTGGGTGTGTTTGATGATTAACTGCAGCAGGGTGGAGCTCCTTCTCTATGTGGGGACTGATACTGTAGTCGTACACAATAATGTGCTGTGTTGAGAATCCTAGTTTTATTTATGAAGTCAGTCTGTAAGATCAGGTTCAGGCCTGATCCAGGACTCTTTGATGGCTGATCCCATACCTGTACCGATCCTGTGTTTGGGCCCAATCTGTTCAAATGTTTTAAATCAACCTGAACCGTGATGAGGCCAATAAATAACTAAAGCCAACAATGAATGATGTGTGTGTGTGTGATGTGAGTAGAGCTGCTTTGGCAACACATTCTCACTCCCATCTCGTCACATAGTGCCGTTTGGTCAGCACCCCTCAGCATCAGAGCCCGACGTACCGGGTACCCCTCTAGCACTGCTGTTGGACGGACCCCTCAGCATCAGAGCCCGACGTACCGGGTACCCCTCTAGCACTGCTGTTGGACGGACCCCTCAGCATCAGAGCCCGACGTACCGGGTACCCCTCTAGCACTGCTGTTGGACGGACCCCTCAGCATCAGAGCCCGATGTACCGGGTACCCCTCTAGCACTGCTGTTGGACGGACCCCTCAGCATCAGAGCCCGACGTACCGGGTACCCCTCTAGCACTGCTGTTGGACGGACCCCTCAGCATCAGAGCCCGACGTACCGGGTACCCCTCTAGCACTGCTGTTGGACGGACCCCTCAGCATCAGAGCCTGACGTACCGAGTACCCCTCTAGCACTGCTGTTGGACGGACCCCAGGAGGAATAGCTGCTGCAATGCTGTAGCTAATGGGGATCTTACAACAAAGATAGTAATCATATCACATCCATACATGGTCAGTAGTAAACAGCTGTTTAATAATAATAATAATTAATATTATTTTTATCACACTGGTATCGGATCGGAATCGGTATTGAGAAGGAAAAAATGGTGTTGGATCATCTCTAATCTTTTCCTAAACCTAACTAAGTAGTTTTATTTTGAAAAGACTGAGGCGGAAATTGACACGTGCATCTCGTGTTGCTGGACCTTCATAGGAAGACGCACAGAAAATGAGGAATAACTTTTGCTAAGAAATTATATGAACTGTTGTATGAGGATACGTTGAACCTAAGCAAGCGCTAACCACGTGTTTACTGCGAGCGTAGTGGAGCGTCATAGTTTGTCGCCCTGGGCTACCCAGCGCGTTAGGAAGCGACGCCAACAGGTCCTGACCAAGCGTCAGGATGTGACGAGTTGGGATGAGAACACGTTGTGTCTTCACAGCTCTTGAAGAGCTTCGTTAAGTCAGAAACAAAATATTCTTTTGTTTTTATTTGTCATGTCAGACAAAATACATTCCATTTGAGTGTCTTGGGTTAGAGTGATTTAAGTTGGGAAAAGCTTGGAGAAATTGAACAGAATGCCTAAGCTACAAACGTGGGTGTTATATTTGCAATATACAGCTGTCATGTTTTAAACTGAACACCTAATTGGAATGAAATAGTGATTGTGACTGAAGATATCATCTATAATTGTAACACTTTAGTGTAGAAAGTTAGTTGGTAGATAACTGTGAGAGGTAGGTTAGTATTCCTGCTGATAGCAAGCCTGGAAGGTGAATAATAAAGGCTTTACAGGCACTCATATTGGTTTCCTGACATCTGCTCAGCAGCCTAGATATCCAGGGAGCTGCAGAAGAAATGTGATGTTCAGTATGAGTTTATAGCAGGTTAGCAATGGTGGAGCTACACAGGCTGAAAGAGGAAGCTCAGCCTGGAGGCAGCACTCAGCCGGATGTTGGGGGTGTTGAGGTCCAGATTTGGTTGGATTTGCCCCGGCTTTGTTGAATGTGGATGATTGGAAGAATTTGCTTTACATATTGTGACTGTAAGGAACAGGAAGAGAGAGAGAGACAAAGATGAAGGATGAGGGTGAGGGAGGGGAACGGGGAGTTTTAGTTGTGTTTTTTTAGGGCGGGGTGTGTTTAGTCAGCGTTGTCCTACAGATTACACCAGAGCAACCTTTGGCCTTACATGACTACATCAAAAGACTGGTTGAGTGGATACTAAACAATACCCACCTGTCTGTTCTCTCATAATATGGTGCAGCATTGCAGGACATTTTATAAAAGTTCAATCTCCTATAGATCTCTGTTTCATAGTCCTCACCACCTTACCACCTTGACTAATTCCGTTTGTCTTCATGGTGCAGCAGAGAGACACAAAGCTAAAGAGGTGAAGAGATGAAAGTATTAATTATCCTTGTCTCCAGGTCACAGACAGCCTCCCTCTGATGTGGTCTCATT
Organism: Sebastes fasciatus; assembly: GCF_043250625.1. NCBI lineage: Eukaryota > Metazoa > Chordata > Actinopteri > Perciformes > Sebastidae > Sebastes > Sebastes fasciatus. The sequence continues at coordinate 906,310 of NC_133803.1, read as the reverse complement.
CCTGCAGAGAGGCAGGAAGACAATATGTTTTCTGCTTTAGCAACTGGAGGAAATAACAGAGCGCTTGTGTGTTTCATTCTTTGTGTGTGTTCCAGCTATTGTATGAGTCATATAATAACATATAATAACTCTATCATGAAGTGATTCAGAGAGAGAAAGACAGGATGAGCTTGTAGTCCAGCCTCGGTCTGGGTCTCACTCACATGAACGGAGGAAGGGAAATAACTCTGGATTCAGCTATTAGTGCATTTTACAACTTTTAGGACCTAATGATTTAAATAAGGACTATTAGAGTGTTCATACTGGGGAGTTTATTCACCTCAAAATAAATGATCCTCTGAGTTACAGATGTGTCTTTCCCAATAGAAGTCTATGGGAAAAAGTCTTTTTGGGCCCAATAGCATCACGTGATGGACACAGAAGTTGTAGTACCGCCGTTTGGCCACTACAAAAGTTGGTGGACGAACACAGGACGGAAACCGAGGAGACCGTCCTGTGTTCGTGTCTCCTGTGAATCTAAAAGTCAATGTTCACTTATTTATATTTAATAACATAACAACCAAAGTCATGATGTTTTTTACTAAACCTAACAAAGTAGTTTTGTTTCCATTTACAACAATGCTTCTAAAGCTTTTGATCGTGTTAATCATAGAGAGATGTTTATTAAATTGAGTTAATGAGGGGTGCCCAAATACATTGAGAATCATGGCTTACTGGTATGCTCACCAGACTATGCAAGTAAAATGGGGCAACAGTGCCTCAGCCTCATTTGGGGTTAGCAATGGTGTCAGAGGGGGAGGGGGAATTTTGTCTCCAGTTCTTTTTAATTTATATATTGATGATCTGTCCAAGCAATTGAAAGCCTGTAATACTGGGTGCATGGTTGGGAATACTTTAGTGAACCATATCATGTATGCTGATGATCTTGTGGTCTTTTGTCCAACTAGTGCTGGTCTTCAGCAGCTCCTCAGTGTATGTTCTGTGTATGGTGTGGAACATGATATCCAATATACTGCCAGTAAGAGTGTAGTCTTGACCTGTAGAACGAAGGAGGACCAATGTCTAAAATTTCCAGACTTCAAATTGTCTGATAACAATCTTTGTATCTGTAATAAGGTTAAATATCTTGGACATTTCATTACTAAAGTAAATACTTTTCAAACCGTCTTAAGAAATCTCATGTACTAATTTATATGCTGGCTAAATGACTCTGAGAAAGACATCATCTTACGGTTGTCTAACATAAGATTTAGCACTACATGGTACCAATCACAGCTGTGGAGGCACTGGTATAGTTCTTTATACTTAAGGCATTAATATATGTATATATTTATATTTATATTTGTAATCTCTTTTAATCATGACTTTTTTGTTGCTTCTTGTATTGTAATGTATTATATGTAATATATTGTTTTTGTTTTTGTTTATCTCCACCTTGAGTCTGCAATAAAGTTCGAATTGAATTGAATTGTTAACCATGTTAAAACTGCGACTGCAATCCGGTAGAAAATATGTTTCCCTAGAAACATTATTGAGAATGTAGTTTATTTGTATGGGAATGTCATTTTTTAGGAGAAGAGATGCCTGATATCCTGTTATATTAACATTCTTACCTGTATGTTGTTTTATATTTTTACATGTGGAGTCTCATAGTTGAGTGTCTGGTGTTTTACTTGTATTTTGCAGTAGGCAGAATGTTTTTAGCATCATTGGACAAAAATCCCATAATAACCTTTCAGCATATTGTAATGCCAGTGTTCTGAGAGAAAACTAGACTAGTGCTCCTCCTCAAGGCTCTGTTTTCAGGCTTTAAAACATCTAGCCCGTGACGAGAGACTTTGACCAATCACAGGTCATTTCAGAGAGAGAGAGCGTTCCTCTCATACATTACAGTTACAGAATATTGATTCATATTTGATCAGCGCTGCCTAGTTTGACCGTTTGATCAGAGTTTGCGAGGACACCGGAGGACACCGGAGGACACCGTAGGACACCGTAGGACACCGTAGGACACAGAGGCACATGATGTTTTTCAGATTACCTGTATCATACACACTGCTGTCAGGATATAGTGACCGTTTCATAGAAATAACTTTTTTTAATCATACAGTATTTGCTCCATTCTGTCCTGCTGCAGCTTTAAGGGCCAGACAACAACCTGCATGGTAAACCTCTCACCTCGATGCTCAAACTGTGATCTCAACAGGCTGAGATTAGTCCCGACCTTAACCTAGGAGGGGAGCCAGTTATTATCACTGCGTGTGTTTAACAGCAGGAAATAAACCAGCACGTTTTCTTTATTTCCAGCTCTTAATATTGGCAGATTGTCTTAATTCCTTCAAGCCAGCAACACCTCATAAAATCCCTCTAGTTGTACCGTATGTGGAGGAGGAGAGAGACAGCTGTGGAGCTCTGATATGATGACAGGCTCATCAGGGCATTGTAGTGGCTTTAAATAAAGTTATAAATGACACTTGTCCCTCAGGTCACTGTTATAAAAGTATGCTGAGCTGGGAAGCATTGGTCAGATCAACAGAGCTTCATATTCTAGTGCAGATCTTACGTGATTGTGTATTCCTCTGAGCGCTACTTAGCGTGTCGGCACTGACAGAGCACTGAAGCAGCTGTGCTGCTAACATGCTGCTAACATGCTGCCTGTGTAGACATGGTGTTATACAGTAGAAACAAGGACATACATGATTATGTTGGGTATTGGGTATATGTTGGGTTCTCCACCAACACCTTCTCATCCCAATGCTCTGTCAGACTCCTCGGTGTCGCAGTAAACACCTGCTTAATGTTGTGAATTAAACAGAAACCACTGAGTAAGTTTAGGAAATATAAAAAAGCTTAAAAAATGACTATGTTTGTACAATGAAAACGTCATGACGTTGTGAACACGGGACACGAAAGAACAGCTGATTGTAACGTGAAAGTGAAACTTTAATGCACGGGACATAAACAGCGGAGTCCTGGATGAAAGCCTTGTGGATTTGGACCCGTCCACCTCCCCTCCCTCCCACCATGTGTGTCTCTTTGGCTCTTTAAACTACATCAACACAGGACTGTCTCTGAGCGTCTACTGTTGCCGTGGATGAGTTAAAATTGTTAATCAAAAGCTCCGGTGCATCTCATACCGGCACTAAAGAGCGTCTTGTGCGGCGGTATCGAACGCCGATGGCTGTGACAAAGCGTCGGTATTTGATGCCGTGGGGAGATAGCAGGTCAACAGTAGATGTCACAGAAGTGGTGTACCTCATCTGAAAGTTGGAAACCTGAAGATTAATTTGAGATGCAGCTCAGCACTTGTTCTAGTCATTAAAGCGTCTTGAGATAACTTCTGTTGTGATTTGACGCTATACAAAAATTAATTGAATTGAATTGAATTGAATTAATGATGAATATGATAGAAGTATATGATGGCCATCCTCATGCTCTATTATGTCTCATAAGCTGTTTTTTGGGTTGATACCATTTGTTACACAGATTTGGTCCTAAATTTAACCATTTTTTACCACTGGAGAATTGATAAAAATGATCAATAAGCACTTGTGTTGTGTAAACTGCTCAGAAACCCCCTTATTGTTATGTTCTGGATTAGACAACAGCGTGGACTCAAATGCAGCACACAACGAGAGTTTTAAAGTATGAACAAAAAGAATATTTATTTTAAACTACAGGGTTCCAGGTTGAGGGAGAGCCGAGTGCAGGAGTGAGCAGGCAGGTTTGGAAGCAGCCACAGCTGGCAGGAGAACAGACCTGCACACAGAGCAACAAAAACGAGGTTTAGTCCAAACAATCAAAAAACATAAGAGCAACCGCAAAGACTAGCAAAATTCCAGGGAGCCTGATTTAGTATCTACCACTGTGGGTGACGGAACGATCTGGCGATGAGTGGCAGGAAGACCGGGGTAGATATACTGCAGGTTTGAGTGATGATTGGTTACAGCTGCTTCCAGCAGTGCCCGCCCAGAGGAGGAGGAAGGCCACACCTCCCAACACACTTACAGACTAGACAAACAGGGAAAACCACACAGGAGACAAAAGGGCAGGGAAACAGAGGAAACACAAGATGATGATAACATGACACTTATTGTCAATCTAGCTAGGAAAGCCATCCATCTTCTGAATGCTCTAGGTCTAGTTTGATCCATCCATCCTCTGAATGCTCTAGGTCTCTAGTCTGATCCATCCATCCTCTGAATGCTCTAGGTCTCTAGTTTGATCCATCCATGCTCTGAATGCTCTAGGTCTCTAGTTTGATCCATCCATCCTCTGAATGCTCTAGGTCTCTAGTTTGATCCATCCATCCCCTGAACGCTCTAGGTCTCTAGTTTGATCCATCCATCCTCTGAATGCTCTAGGTCTCTAGTCTGATCCATCCATCCTCTGAATGCTCTAGGTCTCTAGTTTGATCCATCCATCCTCTGAATGCTCTAGGTCTCTAGTTTGATCCATCCATCCTCTGAATGCTCTAGGTCTCTAGTCTGATCCATCCATCCTCTGAATGCTCTAGATCTCTAGTTTGATCCATCCATCCTCTGAATGCTCTAGGTCTCTAGTTGGATCCATCCATCCTCTGAATGCTCTAGGTCTCTAGTCTGATCCATCCATCCTCTGAATGCTAGTAGGTCTCTAGTTTGATCCATCCATCCTATGAATGCTAGTAGGTCTCTAGTTTGATCCATCCATCCTCTGAATGCTCTAGGTCTCTAGTTTGATCCATCCATCCTCTGAATGCTAGTAGGTCTCTAGTTTGATCCATCCATCCTCTGAATGCTCTAGGTCTCTAGTCTGATCCATCCATCCTCTGAATGCTCTAGGTCTCTAGTTTGATCCATCCATCCTCTGAATGCTCTAGGTCTCTAGTTTGATCCATCCATCCTCTGAATGCTCTAGGTCTCTAGTCTGATCCATCCATCCTCTGAATGCTCTAGGTCTCTAGTTTGATCCATCCATCCTCTGAATGCTCTAGGTCTCTAGTTGGATCCATCCATCCTCTGAATGCTCTAGGTCTCTAGTCTGATCCATCCATCCTCTGAATGCTAGTAGGTCTCTAGTTTGATCCATCCATCCTATGAATGCTAGTAGGTCTCTAGTTTGATCCATCCATCCTCTGAATGCTCTAGGTCTCTAGTTTGATCCATCCATCCTCTGAATGCTAGTAGGTCTCTAGTTTGATCCATCCATCCTCTGAATGCTAGTAGGTCTCTAGTTTGATCCATCCATCCTCTGAATGCTCTAGGTCTCTAGTTTGATCCATCCATCCTCTGAATGCTCTAGGTCTCTAATTTGTGGCTGTAAAGTTTCATGAGGCTGTGATTATCCTAGAGGTCACCACAGGTCATTTTAGACAGGGAGCTCAATGAAATGTCTCCTATGGGGACTAACATCATCACACATGAATACAGTTGGGCTCATTGGATCCACCAGAGTCTCAGATTTACAGTGATACCCGATTTATGGAATTCAAGACTGTTTAGCGACCCCAGTATGCAGAAATATTCAGATACATAATTTTAAAATAGGAGAAAATAACATTTACATGCATTTATACTGCATGCAAAAAACTGCATTGTTTTGCCCAAACTGCATGTGATTATCATAGAGTGGGCATGTCTGTAAAGGGGAGACTCGTGGGTACCCATAGAACCCATTTTCATCTAGATATCTATGAGTTCAGACAGTTTTTCCATCGCCAAAATTCAGCCTAACTTTGGAGCGTTATTTAGCCCCCTCCACGACTAGCTAACATGACTTGGATTCCTTAGGTCCTCTAGTTTCATATGATAGCCTACCCATACCTCCACTACAACTGAGCCCGCTAAAGCCTCTGAAAGACAGTAGGCCTCTGTCAGCCATATAATTAACAGAACCTGTACAGATGCTTGGAGCTGACAATGTGTGGAGGCAAGGAAAGTGGAAATGAGTGCAGTAAGAGGCATCGTCTCTGTGGCAGAAGAGGAATGTATTGCAGTGGGAAATGTGGATGTGCACATGCAGCTTGGCGCAAGAACTCATCTGACAATGAAGAAACAAGGCCAAAGGGAGCATGGCCCCCCCCCCGCTCACTGCTGGACCCCTACTAAAGTAGGGACAAAGGTTTTGCCCTTTTGGACCTAATGGAATTATTCTTATTATTATATTAATATCTATTGAGCACAAGCTTGTTATTAGCTCACCTTCCTCAAGTCCAGGGGGCCCACAATTTTTGAAATTGTGGGCACCCTGGACTTCTAACCCCCCAAACTAGACCACCCTGTGAACCATCATACCAAATTTGAAGTTCAAAAATGTGATAGGGTAGTACATCCCAGATTTCAAAATCAAGGAGGACAAAATACTAACATTTCACGTCAGCAAGGCTCCGTGCCGACACGTGTATGCATATGTCTCTTGTGATGTGAGCCAATTAAACAAATTAAATGTTAGTATTTTGTCCTCCTTGATTTTGAAATCTGGGATGTGCTACCCTATCACATTTTTATGCTTATTGGACTTTGGATTCCAATAAGCATTCCACCATGATTCCCATTGTTGAAGCGCAACCTCCTTTACCAAAACACAAATGTGAAGTTCCTAAGTTAAATAGTTTTAACATGCGGACGGACACGCGAAGCGCCATATACCCCCGATACTCAGTCGTTTTCTAGTTTCCACTATTTTTATAGATGAGGAACATTTGTTTTCAGACTCAGTCATGTTGTATGGTATGATCATGAGTGCTTTATACTTTTATTAAATGGTTTATGGGTAGGTCACAAATGCTAGAATCTCTTCATGTATCTCTAAATGCTGTTTCTTGACTCTGGTGTTTCTGTCTTTGCAGCTTGTCTTTTCCGCTACAACATCCTGTCACTGGTTCACTTCCTCTACCTGCTGCTGCTGCCATGGTTCCTGTGTCCCAACAAGCACACCATCAGAGGTAAGACCGTCACAGCTCTTATGGCTTCTCCTCAGACCCCAAGTTTGTCAAATGAAATGGGATTCCAGTCACTGTGACTTCAGTTTGTCAGTCCTCTGTTCTCTGGTGTTTATTCACAGACATGATTTGCTTGTGTATGTTTGGATTTATGAATTTAAGGTTGTAACAAGACTGAGATTTGATCCAGAGCAGTAAGTGCTCTCTTATAGAGTCATGCCTCCCTTTATTACAGCTATTACAAAATACAGACTTATCATGTTAAAAAGCAATCGTGTCTCCTACTAAATTACGTTCCCATATACTAAACTGTTACGTTTCTAGGGAAACGTAATTTCTCCCAGATTAAAAGTCAAAGTTTTCAACAGTTTTAAACACGTGGTTAACTTAATTGAAACAAAACAACTTGGTTTAGTAAAACAAACATCATGGTTTGGCTTAAAATAAACTCCAAAATACCACATTAAGTCACCAAGACCTCGAGGAACACCAGAGAAAAAGACATGATGGTATTTGGGATCAAAAACTTTTGACATTTGGAGATTTATTTTTGGGTGGAATGAAGTTCTGTTCCGCTCAGAAATCCCCTTATTGTCAATGTAGCTAGGGAAGCCATCCATCCTCTGAATGCTCTAGGTCTCTAGTTTGATCCATCCATCCTCTGAATGCTCTAGGTCTCTAGTTTGATCCATCCATCCTCTGAATGCTCTAGGTCTCTAGTCTGATCCATCCATCCTCTGAATGCTCTAGGTCTCTAGTCTGATCCATCCATCCTCTGAATGCTCTAGGTCTCTAGTTTGATCCATCCATCCTCTGAATGCTCTAGGTCTCTAGTTTGATCCATCCATCCTCTGAATGCTCTAGGTCTCTAGTCTGATCCATCCATCCTCTGAATGCTCTAGGTCTCTAGTTTGATCCATCCATCCTCTGAATGCTCTAGGTCTCTAGTCTGATCCATCCATCCTCTGAATGCTCTAGGTCTCTAGTTTGATCCATCCATCCTCTGAATGCTCTAGGTCTCTAGTTTGATCCATCCATCCTCTGAATGCTCTAGGTCTCTAGTTTGATCCATCCATCCTCTGAATGCTCTAGGTCTCTAGTTTGATCCATCCCTCCTCTGAATGCTCTAGGTCTCTAGTTTGATCCATCCCTCCTCTGAATGCTCTAGGTCTCTAGTCTGATCCATCCATCCTCTGAATGCTCTAGGTCTCTAGTTTGTGGCTGTAAGGTTTCGTGAGGCTGTGATTGTCCTAGAGGTCACCACAGGTCATTTTATACAGGGAGGTCAAGTTTCAAAGAATTTGCCAAGAGCTGCTAAACTGTTTTTCGTTGTTTTCCATGACAATGACAATAAAATCTCTATTCTATTCTATTCTATTCTAATATGCTGATGCATACAGACAGGTAGCAATAGTTTGGATTGGAAGTGAACCCAAACAAGAAGTCAGCTTTCTCTGGTTGTTTCATGCTATTGCACCCCTATAGCACCCTTATAGCACCCATATAGCACCCTTATAGCACCCATATAGCACCCTTATAGCAACCCTATAGCACCCCTATAGCACCCTTATAGCACCCTTATAGCACCTCTAGCTGCAATGCTCAGCTTGCGCTTGGTGACACACACAGAACACACTGATGCGTGAAATCGATCTTGCGTACCTCGAAGCGTCTGTGTTCGGGTACTTGCGTGGACCATATTTATGCCTCTGTACTAGGGATGTCACGAGAACCGATACTTCGGTACAAAGTCGTTGCCAAAATTTTACACCGGACATTTTACAAGAAAAGATGAAGGTCAACATGTGCAGAGCGCTGACTCTGATCTTTACTGTCGGTTGGCGGTGTGTCTGGACTCTCCGGTAGAGCTTTTGCTGCGGGGCTCCGCTGCGGGGGTCCACCTGGCGCCGCTGCTCCGTGCACACCGTCTGTGACGGCTCCATCCGCATCGCGGCGATTACCTCATTAACGTTCTGGTTCCCTTATAGCATTGGGATGAAACGTGAAATATTGCCAAATAGGTGCGTTTGCTTTTCACTTCAACAATAAATCCTCTGCCTCCTACTCCTGCTACTCTGAGCTGAAGGACCAGATGCGTTCACGGTCAATATGTAGCGTCCGTCGTCTGACTGTTGATTGATAACATGCCGCTGATACGCCAAAATGAACTAAATGGGTCAATTCTTTTATTTATTACTTAAAGGCTACATGCCTCTGTTTTTTGTAATGTTCAAATGTTTTTAATAAAAGAGTACATGTTGAATTACAGTACAGGGGAGTTATTGTTGTTATTGTTTTGTTTTTTACCGTGGTATCGAATTGGGTATCGAGAATCATGGAAATTCACTGGTATTGGTATCGACTACTAGATTTCTGGTACCTTGACATCCCTAGTCTGTACATTAATGGAGTCAAACTATAAAGGTTCATTTTTTAAAAAACATTTTCTATTATTAATACAGACACATTTTTGCATCCGTTTGTATCACCTAGGGAAGAAGCTGTGTGTTTAAGATCACTTCTTTCCTTGTAGACTGTGTGTTCACACTTTACTTTACTGTGTATAATCTGCATGTGTAATCTGGTGTAATCTTAAATTATCTCAACCTGTGTAATTTAACAGTTTAACCTCAAACTAGCAAATCAATTTCACCCAAAGATTGAATCAAGCAGCTGGATCCAAAAGCAGAGGGCAGGCAGACTGGTGCAGTTCACTGATTTATTACATGAAAGGTTTACAGGCAATGAGTCCAAAGGCAGGCAGGTAACATCAGGTGGGTGACTAACTGGTAATCAGGTAGCAGGTAACATCAGGTGGGTGACTAACTGGTAATCAGGTAGCAGGTAACATCAGGTGGGTTACTAACTGGTAATCAGGTAGCAGGTAACATCAGGTGGGTGACTAACTGGTAATCAGGTAGCAGGTTATATCAGTGGGGTGACTAACTGGTAATCAGGTAGCAGGTAACATCAGGTGGGTGACTAACTGGTAATCAGGTAGCAGGTAACATCAGTGGGGTGACTAACTGACAATCAGGTAGCAGGTAAAAAAACTCAAACAGTAATGATGACGAAGACAAGCTGACAAAGAACAAAGGAAGTGGGCTGGACGTACTGTATATGACTGATTGTGGAATAGAGAACAGGTGAGCAGCACATCTGGTGAGTAACGAGGGACAGGGGAATCTAATGAGGGCGGGGCAGACATCCAGAACACACAAAGACAGGAAGTGAATTGATCTGAAATGAGAGGTGAGTGTGAATAAAACAGGAAACACTAAACACAAACTAGTAGTTGCTTTTCCTGCAGAAAATGCGTGTGAATGCTGAGAGCTGAAATTTATTGCAAAGCATTAAAGCACAAATGTATTTACACTGCACTGGAGCTGAACTCCATGACCCAAAAAAAGATGCTAGAAAAGCAAGAAGCTAAACTGTCATACTGTCGAAGGTGGAAGTTGAAATGAATTAACTTGTTAAACAGAAAGTAGTATTTGGGTGCAATTAAACCTATAACTAACTATAACTATTAACTATTAACTATAAGGAAATGGAATGAACCTTTAAAAGTGTAAGGCATTTCTTTTTTTCCACTCCAAGAGCTTAAAAACATTATATTGTATCTTTGACTTAAAGGTGCAGTGTGTAGGAATCTAGCAGTGAGGTTGCCAATTGCAACCAACTGAAACTTCTTCCGTGTGCCAAGCGTGTCGGAGAACTACGTGGGCGACACGAAAACGTGAACGTCCGTCTCTAGAACCAGTGTTTGGTTTGTCCGTTCTGGGCTACTGTAGAAACATGGCGGCCGGCTCCGTGAAGAGGACCCGCTCCTAGGGGCGTGCGATATGATGATACTAAAACATGAATAATTAAAATGTCTCTACGATCTGCCTTTACAGCGAGATCGTTAGAACCGTGATACAGTGTACATTCTAACAGTTGCTGTTGCTGGTAGGTTCAAGATGGCGTGCGTCAGTGCACCGGCTCTGCGCTTCCTAGTTTGGTGCTTATTTGTGTGAATGCTGGATTTGCTTGTTGAGTTTTGTTAGGCAAAGTATGTGTGTAGTCGTCGAGACTTAATCAACGTGGGATTACAGCACAATACCAAGCCATTTCAAGCGGATATCTCCACATCACCGGGGGTCCACATTTTACGTGGATTGTTATCGGCTCTGGGAAGCGACGTAGAGACAGGAAGCAGAAACGGGGATGCCGGACGGGGCTGCTGGCTAGGCTAAAGAAACATCCACACAAACCCCACTACCAAGCGTCACTGTTCCCCTGATTTAGAGGCTCTGTCACAGTATGTGTCGACCCTTCTATATGCCCAGAGAGCTGACAGTAGTAATTATTACGGCTGTCTATATTCCACCTGTGGATCTGTGTCTAATCAGCTACCTGATTTACTATTCCATGTTCAGTTCCTTTAATGTTATGTGGCAAGAGTGCTCTTTACTTGAGTGTTGTTGTTTACCTTTTGAAACCGATGTCAAGTCTAAATTCTTGTTGAGTGTTCATACTTTGCAGAATCATACACTTGATTAAAATCCGTTTGTCCTTAATGATTTGTTCTTCTTTTTCCTTATGTTTTATTAGCTTATAGGGCTGTTTTTTTTAAATGGGGGAATTAGTTTGGTTGTAATGTTCAGTTACTTTCAAAATTGTCTTTAAAACAAGCATGAAAAAAAATCGTGATAAGATATTTTTGCCATATCGCCCACCCACTACCCGTTCCCTATGTAGATATGAACAGCTCATTCTAAGCTAACGAAAACTCAACGGTTCTCATTTTCATTTGATTATACACAAAAAACACACCTGTTAATATCATATTCCATTTCTGCCAATGGATCCCTCTGAGATGTCTTGTTAACAGCTTACCTGTGGCCGTTAAGTCAATGAAAGTCAGCGTCCTGTGGCTCGCACTCATGCTATTGCTCGCTGTACATAGACATGAAGGAGCATCGCTCAACACAGTGAGGAGACACATGTCAGCTAAAAGCACAATATCACTCTATATTTCAGCTGCTGGGCAGTAATGTTAGCTGACCAGACGAAGGTCTCTCCATGAATCAATGCTGATACTGATACAAACCAAAGCTACGGTCTCTCCGTTGTCTTCTGACCGCGGTCTGGAGGCTGAAGCAGGAAGAGTTAACACTGTTTAACAGACGGGCTTCACTAGATAGAACTTTGCGGTTTTGGTGCTTCCGTGTAGTTTGTGTTGGATTTGAGTCTGAACAGCGTAGCCACGCGCAAGCGTGCATGAGACACCGACCAGCAATGATTTATACGTGTAAGAAGTTACAAACAGTCCCTTTAATTGAAGAATATAACTATCTCCTCCACCCACTGAGAACACACACACGATTATAAATGTGAGGCTTTGAGTAGTTTCTCTGATATTTTCCACAATGTCGAAATGAAAATTGCTACTTCGCCAATTGACACTGTGATCGTTAGTCCCAGTTCCTAGTGGGTCAAAATATTTTTTTGCCTTCTTTTCCTGTCCTCCCTTCTGTCTCTGGCCCTGTTCAGACCTGGCGTTAACATGCATCGGGGCCACGATCTATTCACAAGTGGACAGCTGTAAGTACGTCTGTTCACACCTGGCATTAGAAAACGTCTTCACTTGTGATCAGATTTCACTTCCCCGCTCTGTATGCAAATAAACACGTAGTAACCACATGGCTAATAAAGCAGAAGTTGTGACGTAATACTACAGGAATGTCAGTAGTAATATCCTACATATTGGAATTTCGGTAGATTTTATTAACATAAAAATAAAAGGTTATTGTACCGGTGGTCCCCGGGGACCTCCGCGCTGCCGACACCGCTGCCTTTGCCAGACAACAGCCTGTAGGGGTACAGAGCTCCAGAGAGCCGGGAAGAGAGCGAGAGGGCGGGTGTCAGCTCCGAGCAAAGCAGCGGAACAAAACCAGTGACACATCTCCAACAGTATGAGAATAATGCACTTCCTGTTCCCAGTCTGATAGTTTGTAGATATGTAGCCTATAAACAAGATATATTTTAATAAAACACAGTTGTACCAGCAGGATACAGTAGAGCACAGAGGCTGATTCCATGCTGACCAGCGCCCGTGTCTGCCTGTCTATTCACCTGAGGAGCTCAGAGACCTGCGGATCCCAGCGGAACATCAGATGAGTAGGCGGTCCTTAATGTGGCCCAGGACACATTCACTACACACAGTTAAAAGAATGTGGTCATATGTGGCCCAGACCACCTCTGAATGTGGTCTGAAAGATCCGATCTCAATGTGTCCTCAATGCGTCTCGAGTGAGTTCACACCTGGCGGGCGGCTGTGGCTCAGAGGGTAGAGCAGGTTGTCCACCAATCGGAAGGTCGGTGGTTCGATCCCCGGCTGCTCCGGGTCACATGTCGATGTGTCCTTGAGCAAGACACTTAACCCCACTTAACCCCGTGAGTGAGTATTTAGATTAGATCCTGATCGACAAAGTTGGCACCTTAGTAGCCTCTATCATCAGTGTATGAATGTGTGTGTGAATGGGTGAATACTGACATGTAGTGTAAAGAGCTTTGAGTGGTCGGAAGACTAGAAAAGCGCTATATAAATGCAAGTCCATTTACCATTTACCTGTACTTAGAGCTGTCCACTTGTGATCGGATCAATTGAGGATGCATGTTAAAACCAGGTGGGCCTCACTTCCTGTCTTTCTGATCTGGTAATCAAAATGTGTAGAGAGGCTTTTATTTTGGTAGGAGAATAGTTAAAGAGAGGGAACAGAGAGCAACGGGGAGTTCCCCTGAAGGAAAACCTTCGTGCGCACGCACGCACGCACGCACGCACACACACACACACACACACACACATACCACCGGGAGTGACTAATAGGAAGCAGCATTGTTGGGCTCTGAAGAGAACTGAGAGACAGTTTAAGTCAGAGCTGGAGATTACTCAACAACTGGCATGTCTTCAAATATTCAGTTCTACTGGTATTCATCATGCATAAGACTCCTAAACATACTGTAGTTATTCTTTAAGGGCGGGGGGGGGGGGGGGGGGGGGGGGGGGGGTTGAGATGATTTTTTTAGTTGGAGGATGGTGATGTCAGATTGTTCTTAAAGTCTCAGAGGACTATTCTCTATAAACTCAGTGATGCGTTGATGTTACACAGTTCACAGTCGTTAGGCACTATGACAAAACCAAGGATTGTATGGAGAATGTAGAATTCATATCTAAATGGTAAATTGTGAGTTGTTGTAAAGCAGTGGTACTAAGGGAAGTGATGAAGTTTGGAGTACATCAATATCTTTGAATCTTTGAAATTTTACTTTTTATAATAAAACAAAGCATATCTTGAGTCCTGCCCTGAGCCATAGTAAAGATGACGGGAACAAAGGAGGAAGTCACGTGACATCAGCAAAGTCAAAGTCTGCATAGGGAGGAGGATGGGGTGGACGGAGAGGTCAAACAGAGGACTTTCAACAAGGAGGACACTGTTCATGTCCCATGTGAAACCAAAAGTCAACGTAGATATATTTTAACTTACAGTTAACGTAACTGACGTACTTAACTTGCGTCACGTACGTAACAAGCGTAACAAACGTAACAAGCGTAACAAGCGTTACAAGCGTTACAAGCGTAACAAACGTAACAAGCGTAACAAACGTAACAAGCGTAACAGGCGTAACAGGCGTAACAGGCGTAACAAGCGTAACAAGTGTAACAAACGTAACAAGCGTAACAAGCGTAAAAAACTTAACAAGCGCAATAAACGTAACAAGCGTAACAAGCGTAATAAACGTAACAAACGTAACAAGCGTAACAAACGTAACAAGCGTAATAAACGTAACAAACGTAACGTAACAAACGTAACAAACATAACAAACGTAACAAACGTAACAAGCGTAACAAACGTAACAAATGTAACAAACGTAGCAAGCGCAATAGGCGTAACAAACGTACTTGTTTTAACCCAGAACCCCTGGCACCACTGATAAAGTCTTTTTTTTTGTTTATTCTGGGCAAACAAACAAACGCGTTTCAGCTGTAAGCCGTCATCAGCGGGATCACTCAAGACGTAATGCCAGTTTTAAATATTTGTTTGTTTGCCCAGAATAAACTAAAAAAGACTCTTTATCTGTGAGTGCCGGTGATTTGTTTCTTCTGTTCCACCTAACTAAGTGGTTTTGTCACCTGAACCTAAGCAAGTGTTTTTGTTTGAATTCACAACGTGAACCACGTGTTTACTGCGAGTGTCATGGATTGATACGCTGGGCTACCCGGTGTGTCAGGTAGTGAAGCCAAGGGGTCCTGACCAAGCGTCAGTATGTGACGAGTTGGGATGAAAACAGTAATTTCTTTTGTTTTTTTTACCTTTATATACTCAGGGGAGATTCTCTGAGAACAATGCTCTCTTTTTCAGAAATGCCCTGATCACATTCACACCTGGAAGCTGCCCAGTACACCAGTACACCAGTACAACCACAGTCTTATCTGCTGGTTACTGAGCAGCTCCACTGGAGCGGTTAGGGTTAAGGGCCTTGCTCAAGGGCACCTCAGTGGTGGTAATTAGGGGGGGTAGGCAAACACTGCTTTTCACTTTTCCCCACCCAGATTTATCCTGCCGGTCCGGGGATTGAACCGGCCGGTCACAAGCTCGCTCCTCTAACCTTTAGGCCACCACTGCCTCATACAGTGAAGGAAATAAGTATTTGATCCCTTGCCGATTTTGAAAGTTTGCCCACTTACAAAGAAAAGAACGGTCTATAATTTTAATGGTAGGTTTATTTTAACAGTAAGAGACAGAATATTAAAAAAAAATCCAGAAAATCACATCATATAAAAGTTATAAATTGATTTGTATTTGACTGTGGGAAATAAGTATTTGATCCCCTAGCAAAACATGACTCAGTACTTGGTGGAGAAACGTTGTTGGCAAGCACAGAGGTCAGACGTTTCTTGTAGTTGGTCACCAGGTTTGCGTACATCTCAGGAGGGATTTTGGTCCACTCCTCTTTGCAGATCATCTCCAAATCCTTAAGGTTTCAAGGCTGTCGCTTGGCAACTCGAAGCTTCAGCTCCCTCCACAGATTTTCTATGGAATTAAGGTCCGGAGACTGGCTAGGTCACTCCATGACATTTTCTTGTAGTTGGTCACCAGGTTTGCGTACATCTCAGGAGTGATTTTGGTCCACTCCTCTTTGCAGATCATCTCCAAATCCTTAAGGTTTCAAGGCTGTCGCTTGGCAACTCGAAGCTTCAGCTCCCTCCACAGATTTTCTATGGAATTAAGGTCCGGAGACTGGCTAGGTCACTCCATGACATTAATGTGCTTCTTCTAGAGCCACTCCTTTGTTGCCTTGGCCGTATGTTTTGGGTCATTGTCGTGCTGGAAGACCCATCCACATCCCATTTTCAGTGTCCTGGCTGAGGGAAGAAGGTTGTCGCCCAACATTTCAGGGTACATGGCCCCGTCCATCCTCCCTTCGATGCGGTGAAGTCGTCCTGTCCCCGTAGCAGAGAAACACCCCCAAAACATAATGTTTCCACCTCCATGTTTGACGGTGGGGATTGTGTTCTTGGGGTTATAGTCAGCATTTCTCTTCCTCCAAACACGGCGAGTCGAGTTGATGCTAAAGAGCTTGATTTTGGTCTCATCTGACCACATCACCTTCTCCCAAGCCTTCTCTGAATCATTGAGGTGTTCATTGGCAAACAGACGGGCCTGTACATGTGCCTTCTTGAGCAGGGGGACCTTGCGGGCGCTGCAGGATTTTAAACCATTACGGCGTAGTGTGTTACCAATGGTTTTCTTGGTGATTGTGGTCCCAGCTGTCTTGAGATCATTAAGAAGTTCCTCCCGTGTATTTCTGGGCTGATCCCTCACCTTTCTCATGATCATCGATACCCCACAAGACGAGATCTTGCGTGGAGCCCCAGACCGAGGGCGATTGATGGTCATTTTGTGTTTCTTCCATTTCCGAATAATGGCACCAACAGTTGTCTCCTTCTCACAAAGCTGCTTGCTGATGGTCTTGTAGCCCATTCCAGTCTTGTGCAGGTCTACAATCTTGTCCCTGACGTCCTTAGACAGCCCTTTGGTCTTGCCTATGGTGGAGAGGTTGGAATCTGATTGTGGACAGGTGTCTTTTATACAGGTAATGAGTTGAGACAGTTGTCTTTTATACAGGTCACGAGTTGAGATTCGGAGTACTTTCTTAAAGCGGGAGGACTAATCTAACCGGTCTGTGGGGGCCAGAATTCTTGCTGGTTGCTAGGGGATCAAATACTTATTTCCCACAATGAAATACAAATCAATTTATAACTTTTATATGATGTGATTTTCTGGATTTTTTTTTTATATTCTGTCTCTCACTGTTAAAATAAACCTACCATTAAAATTATAGACCGTTCTTTTCTTTGTAAGTGGGCAAACTTTCAAAATCGGCAAGGGATCAAATACTTATTTCCTCCACTGTATATGTCATCCTCAACATGTGAGTCACTGGTAAACAGATGATTTAGTCATTTAGGTATGAGGACGTGTTGCCGTGCTCCTATCAGTGGGAAGGATAAGTTACATATTGACTCTGTGATTCAGTTATAAAGATTCAGTTAGTCCTTCATGTCTGACACTAGTGACGTACTTGTGATAGATGGATTAACTTCACACTTTACTTATCTTAATACTACATTTTAATGTTTGCACTTGTTTACTTGGTTAGATATAGGTCTATAGTTGGCTAGGACCTCTGGATCAAGAGTGGGCTTTTTAAGAAGAGGTTTAATTACAGCTACTTTAAAGGACTGTGGTACATAGCCTGTTAGTAAAGACACATTGATCATATCCAGTAAAGAGGTGCTAACTAAAGGTAAAACTTCTTTAAGCAGTCTAGTTGGGATTGGGTCTAGGAGACAGGTAGATGGTTTAGATGAAGAGATCAGTGAAGTCAGTTTGTGGAGGTCGATGGGAGAAAAGCAGTTTAAATATATATCAGGTTGTACAGCTGTTTCTAAGGTTCCTAAGTTTGAGGATAAATCGGTACCAGTTGACGGTAGGAGGTGATTAATTTAGTCTCTAATAGTTATGATTTTATCATTAAAGAAACTCATGAAGTCACTACTACTGAGGGTTGTAGGAATACATGGCTCAATAGAGCTGTGGCTCTCTGTCAGCCTGGCTACAGTGCTGAATAGAAACCTGGGGTTGTTCTTATTTGTCTCTATTAATGATGAGTAATGGGCTGCTCTGGCATCACAGAGAGCCTTCCTATATGTTTTAAGACTATCTTGCCAAACTAAATGAGATTCTTCCTGTTTGGTGGAACGCCATATCCTTTCCAGTTTCCTCGATGCTTGCTTTAATTTGCGTGTTTGAGGGTTATACCATGGAGCTGACTTCCTTTGTTTTATTAACTTCTTTTTTAGAGGGGCAACAGAATCAAGTGTGACTCGCAGTGAGTCTGTAGCACTATCTACAAGATGATCAATTTGGGTGGGGCTAAAGTTAGCATACGAGCCCTCTGTTATATTGAGACATGGTATTGAATTTAATGCTGATGGAATCGCTTCCTTAAATTTAGCTACAACACTATCAGATAGACATCTAGTGTACACACTTTTGTCTGATGGTGTATAGTCTAGTAATAAGAGTTCAAAAGTGATTAAATAATGGTCTGATAAAAGAGAGTTCTGTGGAAAAACAATTAAATGTTCAATTTCAACACCATATGACATAACAAGGTCGAGGGTGTGGTTAAAGCAGTGAGTAGGTTTATGCACGTTCTGCGAGAAACCAATTGAATCTAATAAAGAGATAAACACAGTACTGAGGCTATCATTATCAACGTCCACATGAATATTAAAATCACCTCCTATAATGACTTTATCTGTTTTCAGGACTAAGCTTGATAGAAACTCTGAGAATTCAGATAGAAATTCAGAATATGGGCCTGGAGCGCGGTACACTATAACAAAGAGAATTGTCTGTAGTGTTTTCCAGGTTGGGTGTGAAAGACTAAGAACAAGGCTTTCAAATGAGTTATAATTTAGTTTAGTTTTAGGGTTTATTAATAGGCTTGAGTCGAAGATGGCTGCAACTCCACCTCCTCGGCCGGTGTCTAGAGGAATGTGAGTATTAATATGACTCGGGGGAGTGGATTCGTTTAGGCTGACATATTCTTCATGACACAGTAAGACAAAATAAATCAATGTGATTATCTGATATTAAATCATTTACTAGTAGAGCTTTAGATGACAGAGATCTGATATTTAAGAGTCCACATTTAATTCTCCTGTTTTGTTGCTTTATTGCAGTGCTAGTGTTAGATTTGATTAGATTATTATGTTTAACTCCTCTTCTGTTTACTTTTGATTGAATTCATTTAGGTGGGGCAGACACAGTCTCAGTTAGGTTTGGGGTTAAGCTATGGGTGGGTAACTGCTCTAGTGGAAGCGCAGAGAAGTGTGTAAGACTACAGCTCTGCTTCCTGGACTGACCTCTGGTTTGTCATGGATTTGGTCCACTAACAATCTTGTTCAGATTTCTGGATAAGAGAGCCGCACCATCCAAAGTAGGATGAATGCCGTCTCTCCTAATCAGACCAGGAGTCCCCCAGAAAGAGTTCCAATTATCAATGAAGCCCACATCGTTTTTAAGACACATAAAGGCTTCAGAATTCACCAGTGGGATATTTACTGACGTATTTTATATCGTAGAACTAAACGTTAAAATCTCTTCAGCTTGTGCCAACCACAGACCTTATTTCAGGCATCTTACTAAAATCCCATTGACTTCCAGACAAAGGAACAGGAAGTGCTGTTGTGCGGGATTCAGGACTCATTCCTGCAGCTCTCTATGGGGAACATGTTAGCATAGCTACATTAGCATTTAGCTCAGACACATTCACAGATTCTTACTGGTCTGATATGCAGCAGTATTTCATTGCAGACAGACCACGGTGTCTCAGAAAGTGGTTAAAGTTCATGATGAGGGTAACGGCCAAACACACATGCTGTATAATCCCTCCGTACTGTGTGTGCTGTTAACTGGACCTGCAGAGACTCACTGAGACACACAGTCTGAGACATGAAGAGACAGTGTTGAGATGAGATGGTACCTTGCCAGGTTGGGGAATAAATAAAAGATGAAAGCTGTTTGTATTGCGTGTGTTAACAGGTCTAAA
Organism: Sebastes fasciatus; assembly: GCF_043250625.1. NCBI lineage: Eukaryota > Metazoa > Chordata > Actinopteri > Perciformes > Sebastidae > Sebastes > Sebastes fasciatus. Next base: position 886,218 of record NC_133803.1, on the reverse strand, counting down.
TGAGACTCAAGGCCACAGAGCCGAGGTGTCAGCAGGAGGGGGGGGGGGGGTGTCTACGCTGCTCTGTGTCTGCTGGATGTAGAAGGCCTTTGTTTGCTAATATGTCATCCGTTACCATTTTATAAGTTGATAGAGTATGAAGTGCTTGCTGTTTGCTTTGGAAACTTTCTCTGGACTGTGTGAAACAGGCAGCAGTCATCTGTCATATCTAACAAACAATGAAGTTAATGAGAACATTTATTGACGAGGTCAGAGGGTTACAAAATCTACTTTATATCTCATTACTGAGGGAATCTGATTGAATACAATTCTTCTTTTATGCCATTGTTTTTCATCAGTGCCTCACCTCACCACCTACCTCACAATAAAGCTTTAGCACCTCCTAATAAATATTACTGGTTGTGGAGTTTATAATCACTGTGGTGTATCGGTAAGAATACATGAGAAGATGCTTCAAAGGTTTCTAGTTCTTTACTAGAAGACTGTGCAGGTTTACACTTGAATGAGTGTGTGTGGTTTATCTTAATTGACGCACATAATCTCCTACACAGCCAGCAAGACAACCTTCATCCCACACATATGCATCGAACTCACTGCAGTGAACCAGCAGACCAGACTACAGAGGCTAAATGAGCCACTTCAAGTCCAAGTAGCTGATTAGCTCCTGACATGCTCGTTCACATGCTGTCTAATGAAATGAAGGGGCTGCTGTGCCTGAACTCCAAGTGAACTGCAAACCTTCTTAACAGGTTTTATTGACAGTGTTGACCTGTTTTGGGGCCGTTTCTCCCTCTTCAGGACTGACGGAGTCCACCCCAACAGGCTGAGTAGCCGCATGCTAGCAGCTAACATGCAGCACGCCGCACAGTGTTCCCCACGTGATTGACTATTTACATCTCACACCCCTTCCTGGAACCCCCATCTCCATCCCCGCCTATACAGTGACACCGCAGAGTATTGTTGTTCCCCAAGCTAGCTCCCCGCCCCACCAGTAGCCTCATCTGTCTCTACCCCATCACAGGACCAATTCCCCATACAGACCATCATTAGGCACCAAGCCTCTCATCAGCAGATTTAAACGCTCACGGTGTCAGAACACCTGTTACCGGCGTGTAGACCAACCCCCCAGGAAGAGCGCCGGTCGTTGATCCCAACTTTCGTAGTGGTCAAACGGCGGTACTACAACTTCCGTGTCCGTCACATGATGCCATTGGGCTCAAAAATACTTTTTCCCATAGACTCACATTGGGAAAGAGACATCTGTAACTCAGAGGATCATTTATTTTGAGGTGAATCAACTCCCCAGTATGAACACTCTAATAGTCCTTATTTAAATCATCAGGTCCTAAAAGTTGTAAAACGCACTATAGCTGAATCCAGAGTTATTTCCCTTCCTCCGTTCATGTGAATGAGACCCAGACCGAGGCTGGAGCGCAAGCCGTGACAACGACGTGACGTTGGGACCCCGTGATCGAGTCATGTGACCGAGAACTGCGCATGTTCCATGTGTCCGAAATCCGGGTACTTTTCCAGACGGAAGTGGAGCCATTTAGGCTTCATGCTCCACTGAGACACTCTCATAGGAATGAACGAGGCCCCGCCTCCAACGCTGGATCCAGTTCTTTTCATACATCCATGGTGTAGACCACAGTGTGTTAAATCTCTAAATCAGATGCATATACGCACATGACCTGTCGTAAATTTGCCCTCTACAACATCTAATCTGTCACAAACAAAGGCCCTCTAGTCACTGACTTCATTACAGATCACATACTGGATTGTCTCACAGAAAGCTGGACCACTAGGGTTCCTTTACATTTTCATGCCCCTTCAGTTTGGCCTTGATGCCTTTCCCACACTGCCCCAGCAGATTCTGCTTCTTTTCTGTTAATACGTGTTTTAGACTTTAATGTCCACTGTTGTGATTATGAGTTCGGGCAACATCAAGTGAAATGCTGCACACATAATCATTGATCCATCAATTTGGAGCAAGGTATGAACCGCTGGAAAACTATTTATCATGATAGTTTGACACAAATCATAATCCTGGATTCCAGCAGCTGTCCAGAAATAATCCCATTTCAGAAGCACCGCTAAAAACATTATTTTTGACGGAGCTGCAGCACAATGCACAGCGCCTCCTTCACTGGTTGAGGAGATGTCTCCTTCTCCTTCTACCCCCTCCCCCCTCTGTAGTGTTCTTCTCCTGCTAACAGGCACTGTATGTGAATATAGATACAAAATAATTATGAGGATGAATGTTATTATACCCCCGTGACAACGTAGTCGGGTGTATATAGGGCTACGCGTGTCCGTCCTTCCGTCCGTCCGGTGGTCTAGTTGTGCCTTTTGGGGGTTACCCAAAAGGCCAACCTTTTGGGTAACCCAACCTTACTTGAGGAAGGTGAGCTAATAACAAGCTAGATTGTGCTCAATAGACTAATTCCATTACTTCCAAAAGGGCAAAACATTTGGCCCTACTTCAGTAGGGGTCAAGCAGTGAGCGGGGGGATGTGAGCCATGCTCACTTTTGCCTTGTTTTAACAACTAAAACACAGCCACAAGTCTTGGACTTTTACTGGAATTAACTTTGTCTACAGGCTGCAGCACAACACAGCAGGGACTGGCCACAATAAACACAATAACAAGAAACCATTTAACTACGTATACTCAGCCTACTTAGGCTTAGTTTTATACTCCCGTGACTGGTGTATCCTACATGTCTGAAAGTGTTTTCTAAGTGACAGCTTGTAGCAGATGTAATAGTTAAGCCTGCTGCGTTTATTTCCATACCACAGCTGCCACAGTGGGGCAGAATTAACTGGACACAACCTCTTATATTTATGGGGCTGCTGAAGGCCTCTTCACTGTGGATATATAATAACAACATGTCACAACTCTATTGTGGATCACACTACTCCACACCTTGCCCTACAAAACCCACTGCTGTATCCCCACACCACTGTATGTCATTTATGTGTAATGAGTGGAAGTTTGTCAAGTGGGAGCTTGACATGACGTTTACCATTCCCAGTGGACTCATTAATGTGTGATACCTTAGATTAACCAGGACAGAGGATGCAGCTCTGACGTACTGTAGCTGACTGCTGTAGTGACTGTAGGGCTGACACCTGTCCAGTACTCTTCACAGAAACACATCCCCCCAACCCGGTTCTGAAATCAACTTTCTTCACTTCCTGCCCCTGTGGCAGGTCAGTATTTTCTTTTTCTGCTACTCGGAAATTAGATCTGCCACTTTTGAAATCTCTGCGCTAAATAAAGGAATAACATTTTAGATCCGATGTCATTCAATGTTTGATATATTTAACATAAAAAAACATTATATCCACGGTAAATTACAGTGTTGGAATGGAGGGTAGTGTACACAGTACTGTACTTTGTTATTGTCATCTATAATGGTTATTTGTATAAAAACGCACAATTCAAATGATTATGATTATTTAAATATTTGCTTGATTAAAAAAAATCTTGGTAAGTTGTTATGAAGTTAAACAGGTCATAATTCTCTCTCTATTATCAATTTGATGTGAAATCATCTCCTAACAACTGGATTTATTCAAGTTTCTCACCAAAAACTACATTTTACGAGATTACATTTGAACACATCATGATAAAAAATTCTTAATTTACCTTCACCCAATAGTCCTTTTTCCTGAGCCGACTTTGAACGCCTCATAATAATAACTCAATGGCACCTCCGTTAACGTTCGTATCTCCGGTATTTATCCAGTCAGGACTGTGCTGCTAACGGCTGCTAACAGCTAATGTTACTAACTCTCCTTCTGTTGATTTAAACACAGCTGGTTGTTCACAGTGTCGCTTTATCAGGTCAAAATAGGGTGCACCCCCTCAGGTTTAGTAGCGCCACGCTGTTGAGCACTTTTTTTTCTCTCCGCCGTGCCTCCGGTCCAAAACAAACTGAAACATGACACAGCGTGCGTATGCGTCATTGTGCAGCGTAACTGTCGGGGCATCAATAAGAGGAATTGATAGTCATGGAAGCATGAGATGCCAAGAAAGTGCGCACAGCTGTTTTCTATTCCATCACTAGCGTTTTCTCTGCCCGCCAAAGTGGCGGATGTCCTGATGATTTTACCCACCACTGCCAATAATTTACCCGCATTTGGCGGGTGGCGGGTGCTAATTTCAGACCCTGCCCACAACTACTGGCCAGATGAGACAGGTCCAATTACATCAGCGGCTCTGCTTTGATTGGCTCTTGGGGTACAGGACCGCCCACTTTTTCTTCTTCTCTACTTCCTCAATGCACCGTTGTTTTTCTGGCTGTCACATGAAGTTAATACCGTACCATACTTAAAACAATGACAGCATACAACAAGTAAACATTCTGCTACCACATCATTACATTATTAGTATTATAATGTCTATTAATCCACATACAGTGTGATGCTCTAGTGTCTGGAGCAGTGTGTGTTGGATTGAGTGTGGGAACAACGTCACTCTATATATATATGACTCAGAGGAATAATATCTATCAGGGCTTGGATACACACAATATAGGCTTACTGGTTAGTAGATACATTCATTGTTGGATTGAGTCTGCACATTGGGTGTATTTTACTCTGTATTATTATTTATTGTGATGTATTTGACTGTACATTGAACTCAGGTTTGACCTCCATCCTCTGTCTCTCTTGTCTCTTTGTCTTCCAGGTCACACAGGTCGGTTCATCAGAGCAGTATTCTGTACGAGTCTACTGTTCGTACTGGCCCATATCTGCTTCCAGACAGTCCTATACACATATCCTCCTCTCAACATCGCCATAGGGGATAACTGTTCACAATGGGACACCATAACAAGGCATATAGGACTGTCCAGGTACGTAACGAGTGGAGCACCAGTTACTGATTGGGGAAAGGGTTTTGATAAAAATAAGAGAACGCTTATAATGCAGACAGCAGTCTCATGTGGTGCGAATTTGATACGCCCTCATATTTTAAGTAGTATAAGACAAAAGGCACAAGCAGATTCATTTAATTTGTGTCGAATATTTGAGGAAATATCAGAATATGAGATTTTCATTTGCATCTAAATGCATGTGTTGGTGTAAATGGGATCTTTGTCCTCCCTTGTGTGTGTCTCACAGGCTTCCTCTGGATGATCCTTGGAGTGTGTTACGCCTCCTGTGTCCTGACCTGGGTGTGTGTATAGTTGCCTTGGTAACAATCGTCCTCTGCAGCCGATTGGTCAGGAACAGAGAGATGGTGGCTGCTGCCAACATTACATCGGTGAGTTGTGTGTGTGTTTGCCAGAGATACAGTATGGCTGAACAGGTCACTGTGATGACACAGTGTTTGATTCATTATGTGGAGGTGCTGTTTTGCGGCAAGGGAACAGCGAGCCGGTCATTGTTGAGAAAGAATCCCCAACAGGGCGATGCTGCACGAACGTGAAGGGGATTCTTTCACAACAATGACCGCTAGCTGTACATTATCCCACTTATTACACGGCTACTTACTGAATAAATAAAAAATTTGACACAAAAACGGTCCTCCAGAGTCCAACATTAGAGCTGGGTCCATAGCAACGGTTTGTTATACATAGCAACGGTTTGTTATAGAGAAATTACAGACCGAACACCATGATTGACCAATCAGAATCGAGTATTCAACACAGCCGTGTAATAAAGCAAGTTAACTGGATTATCAGGTATATGATTAGAAAGCCTCATTCACTTCAGTCTGGTTTCATGAAGCAGGTTTGCCCCTAACAGTAGACTACTATATTATACTGAATTATATGAACACTTTCCTTATTGTGCTACCTTACGACAAGCTTCTAGAAGTGGCTCAGCAGCCCACCAACATCTGGCTTTAGTCTTTAGTGGGAAAGGGTGGGCATTGATTCTTGGGACAAATCAGACTCAGAATCAGCTTTAATGGCTAAGTAAGTATGAACAGAGAAAAAAAGAATGCACAGAAATAGACATACGGCTAGAAATAGGAACAATAAAGCTGAACAAGTTAGATCTAAACATGTGTCTACTATAAAGTCTCTCTGTATATAAAACAGTCATACAATAATGCAAAGGATGCTGGAATGTTTAATGTGTAAGGGATAATATACAGCGAGCCAGTCATTGTTGTGAAAGAATCCCCGACAGGGCGATGCTGGTGGACCCCGACCCGAAGCAATACAGCGATATTTATATTCATATTGGTTGTGATGATATTAACATGTTAAAAAACAGTGAGTATTTACACTATGAAATATATCATTTACTGGTAAAATATATTGACACTATATGACTGATGTGTTGATCGGAGTGACAGTCGGCGGATAGAAACTGTTGTTGTGTCTGGTTGTGTTGGCGTACAGTGCTCTGTAGCGCCTCCCAGAGGGGGGAAGATTCAGGGTGGGGAGGGTCTGCAGTGATGCTTCCTGACTCTGGAGGTGTAGAAGTCCTGGATGGAGGGCAGGCTGCCACCAGTGATGTTCTCTGCAGTCCTGACTGTCCGTTTTAGTCCGTTCCTGTCCTGTTCGGTGGCCGACCCGAACCACACAGTGATGGATCATTGCAGTTTACAACTGGATCAGCAGCTCCTGAGGCAGGTTGAACTTCCTGAGCTGGCGCAGGAATGGTGGTCCGGGTACTGGATGGGATTTTCCCCAGCCTCACCTGCTGTCAGGTGGAGGCTGGGACAGTGAGCTGGGTGAGTTTGGAGCGGAGGATGTCTGGGATGATGGTGATGACCGGCGAGCTGAAGCCCAAAAACAGGAACTTTGTTTTTTATGTCTGAGCACTGAATCAAATGGCAAAAATAAAAAATGACAGTAGTGATCAGGGCATTATTCCATGACGATGTCATTAACTCAATACAGAGCTTACCCATCGTGTCCTGAGAGCTGACAATCAGTCAGATTTGATGCTTCTGTTGAGTTAAGACGGCCTTGAAGTTGACTGTATCATGTAGTCCATCCACTGAAGACTCTTGGATTAGTTGGTCAGTACGTTGTTTAGTGAATGTAGATGAGGATGAGCATCTGTCTGATGTCCATCATGTCACAGGAGCCTGTAGCTCCAGTGAGGGCTTCAGCATAGCTTCTCTCATTTAGCTGTGATGGTGGTGCTGAACGGAGGTCTTGCTGCCATGTTTGTGGTGGTCCTGCCATGCCCATTGGCACTACTGAGGGGCCTAAGGGAGGTGGGCATGGATGTGGGGGTCCATGGTGGGCTGGGCATGGGGATGTGAGTGGGGCTCCAGGGTGGGGTGGGTATGGAGGTGGCAGTCGGACGCTGGGTGGGGGTCTGGGGTGAGGAGGGGGGAGATATTCAGGAGCTCCTTGGTAGGGCTCTGGGGACTCGCCAGTTGTTCCATGTCTCGGGTGCTGTGGAGGGTGGCGTTGTGGGTCTCCGTCTCCAGGGCAACCGCCTAAACAAACAGTACAGAGATGTAGGTCAGACGATGGAATCTGAGTGAATACATATTCCAGTTTTTCATGTTGATATGATAAACAGTGAAATGAGATGAACACTTGGACATTTCTTGTTGGGATTCTCTCTTGAATGATTTATTATATTTCATAATTCAGAGGTTTCCCCGAGCCGACTACTCACCTTTGTCTGACTGGATATTTTTACACAGCAGTGAAGTCATATTTTGTAGGCGGATTAGTTCCTGAGATATTCCTGTCTCAGTAATAAGAAACACCTGTTACTGCATATCATGACTGAGTGGTTTGCTAGTACTGTGTGTACTGTGTGTACTGTGTGTACTGTGTGTACTGTGTGTACTGTGTGTACAGGGATATTAGACTACTCACAGCACAATTAGTAGTCAGACCTGTGTTGTATTTATGTGATGGAACTTGATAGCCTGAGTATTGTATCTGTAATCTTTAATGTTGAAGAGTGCAGTGAAGACAAGTGGTACAATCTGTGTCTGTATGTACCATTACAATCCTGGGCTGAAACAAGACATATACTGCAGTATAAGTGGTGTGTATGGGAGCAGGGGCCCTCCTGCAGAGGTGAAACCAAAAATTCAGATTCATATAACAACTCAAAATGTTGCACACATGCAGGGACAGGATGCAGGTATCCTGAAATAAAGAAGCAGAAATGTAAATGAGTGAAGAAGTGTGGATACTACTGGTGGACCACTCCATGTATATTTTAGGTGTGTTCATGCATCCAGTCCTTTTGGGTGTGTCTCTCTGTCCAGTCCTGCATTTCATGAGATATGACAGTACGAACTCGCCAAACATGGACCCAGCAGGTGAAGCATTCTTTGCTTCACAGCATTCATTCCGGCCCACTAGTGACCAGCCTGAATCCCAGTCGCTCGTCCCTTCCGACGTCCAGCCTGAATTCCTAGCAATCATTAATTATCTCGTTATCTCGAGACAACAAAGCTTGATTTCTTGAGATAACAAGATAATTACCTCGAGATCTTGAGATAACAGCATTAAATAAAAATATTGCAAGGGAACTGTATATGCAAAATACATATATATGGAAATAAGATTGCAGCTTCCATAGGTTAAGTTTACAGATGACACATTTACAGGCGTCTTGCGGATCTGTTCACACTATTGAGACAAATCTACCCCCATAACCTAATGACAGGTTTTCATGAATAGACTGACTCAGTCGTAAGAGTTGTTCCTAGTTAGGAGGTAGTATTAGCTCTAAGATGTTTCATAAATACAACCTGACCTACATGGAGATACATTCTTGTGTCTGTAACTGAACCTGCATAATTTACTTTAACAACTGTAATTTTAATTTTGTCCCTTTTCCACTATAGCTTGAAGATGATCCAACAGAAAACACAGATGATGAGGAGGAGGATGAGGAGGAGGAAGAGGCATCAAGAGATGAAGATGAAGAAGAAAGGTCATTACCCGTTGACCCTGACGAGGAGGTTTCCACAGCAACCAGAGCCAAGCAGGTGGCTGAGTGTCTGAAGGCCACAGCCCGGAAAGTTCTCCGGGACCTGGGGAGAATCCTGTCCATCAGCCTGCTGGCTTTGGCTGGTAGGATCTATGTCATAACGTTTCCACATTATTTCACAACATATGAAGAAAAAGAAGAAGCTGAAAAAAAATGAGCACGGTCCAGACATTGGTATTTGGTGCTCAATTTAAAACTTCTGATCAGATTTATTTTGTCAGGCTGTCTTCATTCATCATTTAAAAAGTGATTCCTGTCCAGAGACAGGTGTTCATTGACCACCATGCTGCATAAACACCCAGAGAATGTGTCACTGACTCTCTCTGTGCTATCCTACTGAAGGAGAAGTTTTCTGATGATATGTCACCTCTAATTAGTTTGAGTTAGGACATCTAACAGTACTCAGATCGAGTATTACAGATGTAACTACAGTTCTATGAATCCTGGATGACCGCCAAAGGCAGTGCTTTAACATTGAATATCTTCTGTCTCGCGCACATGCAGGTCGAGTATTTTATTTATATCAACTAAGTCATGTGATGTGTGACCCTGGATGACACCGGCTGGGTAGAAGTTCCAGTGTCATCCACAAGATTCTCGCAGGTTCATGAGATTCCGAGTGACTAAGGGCGTTTTCATATGAGGTACGATTAATCTGTACCGTGCCCAAGTACGATTGCCCCCCCACCCCCGTCTCTGCTCTGCTTTCACATTAGTAAAGTTGTTCCGTACCCGAGTACACCTGCGTTATCATCCTGGTGTATTTGTTTATGTTGAGATCAGCTGTTCTAGTGGCGGAGCATCGTAAAACACTTCATTCAAACTGGACAGAAGCTAAATAAAACTAATTAACTAATTAAAACCGTCGTCTTTAGTCTTTCCAACAATCACCAATTCTGATTTAGTTGAAACAATCTCTTATTTCACCGAGTTTGAGGGAAAAATATGTTGCACCTTTTCAAGTGGACTCGGGCACGCATCGACGAACCGTGGCCAGCACGGTACGGAGCGTTCACACTAATCAAACGAACTGGACTTTGGGGACAAGTGTACTCGGGTCCGGGCCGAAAGCACCCTCAGAACACTGCCATTCATCCCGGATTCATAGAACCGTAGTTACATCCGTAACTCTTGTTCTGTTTCATTCTTACTGACTGGCAGAGGCAGTGCTTTTACACCGGATGACTTATAACAACAGAGTCATGAGAAATCCTGAGTACCTACGTCATAAAGATGAAGCAGAGAAACTCGGCAAAAGGACCACGCCCAATGGATGGGGGGTGGTCACATTCACACTATGGTATCTGGAGAATGAGGCCATCGCACATATGTCTTCCAAGAGAACCCGTCTCAGGGTCGCCCCAAGACGGGGAGACACTCCTGGTAGAGTAGCACTTCACTCTGGATGGCAGAGAATGGTCCTTCGCCCTGCATGTATAGGAAATGACCACGATCAAGAATGGTCCTTCGCCTTGCATGTATAGGAAATGACCACGATCCAGAATGGTCGTTCGCCCTGCTTGTATAGGAAATGACCACGATCCAGTGGGACAGGCGCTGTTTCGAAAGAGCACAGCCCTTCTTAGGACCAACTTAACAAAGAGTTGTTCCGACCGTCGTATGCATGTGGTGGCTTCTACACTCCAAGGGCCTGCACCAAGCACAACAGTCTTGACTTCCCCTCCCCCTAATGAGGGGTCACACTGCACAAGCCGGATAGGCTGATTGAGATGCGAGCGTCCCAGCACCTTAGGGAGGAGCGCTGTATTCGGCCACAAGGTAACACCTGAGCCATCTGAGTTCAACCTCAAATATGAATCGCTCACAGACAAGGCATGTAGCTCACCTAGATATTTTGCCGAAGTGATGGCAAGGAGAAATGCAGTTCTGGCCGACAGCCACCTCAGCTCTGTACCAAGGGTTCAAAGGGAGGTAAGCTTAGGGTGTCCACCACCAGGGGCAGGTCCCATGCAGGAACCCTTGGTGGCTAGGGCGACACAACCTCAGAGCCCGTTTTAAGAAGAGGGACACCAGCCTGTTGCTCCCCACTGTGTTATTATCAACCCTTTCATGTTGTGGTGAAATAGCAGCCACACACACCTTCAGGGTAGAGGGAGACTGGCCACTGTCCAGGAGGGACTGCAGAAACTCAAGGATAGTAGGCACAGAGCAATGTTCTGGTCTTGGTTTCGAACTGCTTCCACATTCTCTCGTACTGCAGATGGGTAGACGGTGTTCTGGCATTCAGGATAGTCTTTCTGACAGGCTCTATGCAATCACTCAGCAGCGGGTCGGGTCCTCCAGCGGTCAAACCCACAGCTGAAGGCGGCAGGGGTCGGGAATGAGTCGGGAAATCCGACCCCCCAGCTAAGACAAGAGGTCTCTCCTGCCAGAAAGGCGCCAGGGCGCTCTGCGGCACTCGACCTGCGTGTACGCGAGATGTATTAATTCCGTACTAAAGCCCTGCCTCTGGCGGTCAGTAATATGTACTACACCCTCCAAACAGAATGCAACTGGAGTGAGCGACAGCGACAAAATCAGTTTCATTGCATTCTTTTCTATGGGAATGAACTAACTGGCCACAAGCAACGAAGCTCTGCAGCACGACGCCGTTTTGAGCTGAACTTTTGTTTCTATTTATTCCTGTCGCTCGCTTTGAAATTGCTGAAACGGACGAGGAACGGCTGATTGGTGAAGTTGAAATGAGGAGGTATCTATACAACACCTCCTCATGTTACTACAAACACCTCAATAAGGAGGCAGCTGGCTGGAGGGAGATCACCTGATAGTTTACTGAGGCTACTGTTGGCTGCTTAGTTTGTCATTTTCAGTAAATATGGCAGTATAAAACCTGTGTTTTCTGTTTAAAGTACACTTAAACGTCGGAAGTTGGCAAGTACTACTCACCATCTTTTAAGTGGTTCCGTCTCCAGTCTGATCAGGAGCTCACAGCTGATGGTCCGTGGTTTGTTTACATGACGTAACAGAATATTTGTGTGGACAGAGAGTGTCTGATGTTATCAGGCTATAAGTAAATAAAAAGAGCACAAATCTATCTTCTTATCTTGTTGGTTTCTTATTCTGTCAATGTGAAGACACAAGAAGGTTGATATTATTTATCATGACAATAAATGATTAGTTCTGCATTATTATGAATAATATAGATGCATTTGTAGGGGTTCAGTGAGCCTCCTGAACCAACGCAGACTGAGCCTGTGGGCAAAACAGGTCACAAACATACAGCATGGCTGTGCTGGATGCACAAATATGAAGTTGAGATCTGACTTTGCATTTTGTATGGCAAAGAGGAAACGTACATTTATCTCAAAATATTGGACTGTTTCTTAAAATGATCAAAATCTGCCTGAGATCTTTAATAAGGCAGTGTGAATGGAGTCTTCTTCCTTTCTGTCCATTACAATCAAACACAAGGAAGCTCCAGCAGTTTATATGAGTCTCTGTCTGTGTCTCTGACCTCTCCTCCGTTCCCCCCCCAGGCATCACACTGCCCTCTGCCTTCTCAGCCATCTACTTCCTGCTTTTCATCGGCGTGTGCACGTGGTGGGCGTGCCACCTTCCCATCAGTCACCTGGGTTTCAATGCACTGTGTGTGATGGTGGGCTTCTTCACCGCTGGTCACATGTTGTGTCTATACCTGTACCAGTGTGTTCTGGCCCAGGCCCTGTTCCCCCCACACAGTCTGTGGGCGAGGTAAGATTGTAGCACACTGTCCGACTGTACGCCAAACCAACACGTTTCATTCATGTTCAACAACTTCATTACAATGTGAGAAGACAGGTAATATACACTACATAAGGTTCATTAGTTCAATAATACCTTTCTTAAATTAATGCAGACTTTTCATTCATTATACATAAAACAATATGTCACCATGAGGCAAAACTTTCACAATTTCAAAACTTCCTTGTCACCATAAATTTTGAAGACTATGTCAGCATGAATTTACACACAGTATGACACTGAAAGCTATAAACAGGACATAAACCCAAGTCTAAACTCCTGGCTCAGTTGCATGTGGATGTGACCAGCACATTTTTACAATTTTGGTGTTGGCACCAACCAGACGTAGAGTCTTGTGCAATCTTTGTATATTATTTGTTCTTGTTTAACATCACTTGTCCTAAATCCAAAATACCTCCAAACAACGGATGATGATCGGTTCCGAGGGACTAACACTGAGACATCTGAGTTTAGTTTAGCCCGTCTTTCTCTGTTGTCTCTCTTTCTCTCTTCTACTCTGAACCGCCACCATTCAAGAACGTTTTTCACACACTGTCTGCACAAGGTGGCGTCATGATGTGGCACGATGACAGCTCCACAAAAGTGAAGCCAAAACATCTGGATCGTCCCCTGGTGGGTGGCTGTTAGATTAGGAAGTGCTTAATTACCTCCCCCAAGGCCAAAGGCCGAGGAAGGAGGTTATCTTTTCACCAGCGTTGGTTTGTCGGCGCTGTCTGTCTGTCTGTCTGTCTGTCTGTCTGTCTTTCTGTCTGTTAGCAGGATTCAGGAATTTTTTTAAGGATTCCGATCAGCCTGAGCATGAAGACACATGCGCAGTGTAACTGATGACCCGTTGATGATGCGTGACCCCACCTCCTTCTGAGAGCAGAGAGATACGTGTGTGGATGTGTGTGTGGAGCTGCTGTCCGTCCGCGGTGAGAAAGAACAAAGCGGTAGATGACGGGATGAGAGACAACGTAGTGTAACGTTATACAGACATAACAAGGCTGCTGAATGAGAGAGGCATCCGCCGATACATTACATGGAAACACACCGTGTTAATAACAAGCCGACCACCTCACGGTACCGCCAGCTTGACGCTGGGATCTGGTTTTAAAGTCACGCACCTTGGCTGAGGTCTGCGCTCTCCGAGTGCCATTCTAGTTTGATATTCAGTGGAGTTTTTCTATGAGCGGAGCATTTTAAACGTCAATATCACTGTCGATCATGATCATTTCATTGTGGGAAGCCAAAATCATGATCGCAATTCAAATTTGATCAATTGTGCAGCCCTGTCACTTCCTTTACATACATTAACTTCAGCACTTTCTGTACCAAATACTGAATACCGAATACTGAATACTGAATACCGGATACCGGATACCGAATACCGGATACCGAATACCGGATACCGGATGCCGAATGCCGGATACCGGATACCGGATGCCGGATGCCGGATGCCGAATACCGAATACCGAATACTGAAGATACCGTTTGGGGCTTCAGGACTCATCTGATTGGCCCTTGTAGATTTTGGCCAGACTCACTGTGACAGTTGATATACCACTTATTGTGGATGTCAGTGTTGATAATTGTTATATATACTGATTCAAAATACGTTAGTTGTTTCGATTAATTTCTTCTTTCTGCTGCTCCCATGATACAATGCACAAAATAGTTAGAAATGTTTGTCTATCTACCAGAAGAATAATACACATGTAGAATCAAAATAATTATAACTGCATATACAATGAAAACTATTAGAAGAGGAATAATCAGCTCTATGTAGCCTTCAGGTAAATATGGCACAGCTTGCACAATGATCCTCAAAAACAGGAAAAACACAACAAACTCCAGAGTTTGATCAGTTTAGTTATTCAGACTTATTATTACTGATCATCATGAGGTTTTTCCTCTTCTACTGAGTCACAAATACAAAGACGAGTTATCTTAAGTGTAGAAATATAAACAGGCAGACACAGCTGGGTATACTGACAGAGACCAGAGGCCTGTATACGAAGCCAGTTCAACATCCCCAGGGTATCTTCTCCTTATCTGGTTTAACTAACCCCAACAACCGAGATCACGCTAAACGGTCCTACGACGCTGGTTATCAACTCGGTAAATCAACCCAGGGTTTCTCAGTCTGGCTGTGAGTGCGTTCACATGAACGGGGCGGTGTTTGCAGAATCTGACATGAACAGACATGAACAAGTCTACGGACTTGCAGACAGACAGACAGACAGAACGGCACATTTAACAAAAGAAGAAACTATATTTGACAAATAGGAAGAAGTTAAACACTTAATCAGACTAAAAGTAACACAGTTGAAGCTGCCAAATGCAGAAAAGACAGCTGGTGAAAGAAAAAACTCCCGATGTGTGAATGTGTAAATTAACAGACTTTAACGGAACACTCAAAAGTCAGATATAGTCGTCTAGATATAAATAGCTTTCAGAAGAGACAAACTTGTTAAAGGGCATAATGAAGTGTAATCAGTTCATCACTGATTACACTTCATTATGCCCTTTAACAAGTTTGTCTCTATACACACCATACACTCTATACATTCTATACACTCTATACACACTATACACTCTATACACTCTATACACACTATACACTCTATACACACCATACACTCTATACACACTATACACACCATACACACCATACACACCATACACTCTATACACTCTATACACACTATACACTCTATACACTCTATACACACTATATACACTATACACTCTATACACACTATACACACCATACACTCTATACACACCATACACTCTATACATTCTATACACTCTATACATTCTATACACTCTATAAACACACTATACACACTATACACACTATACACTCTATACACACCATACACTCTATACACTCTATACACACACCATACACTCTATATACTCTATACACTCCATACACTCTATACACACCATACACTCTATACATTCTATACACTCTATACACACTATACACTCTATACACTCTATACACACTATACACTCTATACACACCATACACTCTATACACACTATACACACCATACACACCATACACACCATACACTCTATACACTCTATACACACTATACACTCTATACACTCTATACACACTATATACACTATACACTCTATACACACTATACACACCATACACTCTATACACACCATACACTCTATACATTCTATACACTCTATACATTCTATACACTCTATAAACACACTATACACACTATACACACTATACACTCTATACACACCATACACTCTATACACTCTATACACACACCATACACTCTATATACTCTATACACTCTATACACTCTATACACTCTATACACACCATACACTCTATACACACCATACACTCTATACACACTATACACTCTATACACTCTATACACACTATACACTCTATACACACTATACACTCTATACACACTATACACTCTATACACACTATACACTCTATACACTCTATACACACCATACACTCTATACACACCATACACTCTATACACACCATACACTCTATACACTCTATACACACCATACACTCTATACACACTATACACTCTATACACACCATACACTCTATACACACTATACCCACCATACACTCTATACACTCTATACACACTATACACTCTATACACTCTATACACTCTATACACTCTATACACACTATACACTCTATACACACTATACACTCTATACACACTATACACTCTATACACACTATACACACTATACACACCATACACTCTATACACACCATACACTCTATACACTCCATACACACCATACACACCATACACTCTATACACTCTATACACTCTATACACTCTATACACTCTATACACTCTATACACACTATACACTCTATACACACTATACACACCATACACTCTAGACACACTATACACTCTATACACTCTATACACACCATACACTCTATACACACCATACACTCCATACACACCATACTCTATACACTCTATACACTCTATACACTCTATACACACTACACACTCTATACACTCTATACACTCTATACACACCATACACTCTATACACACCATACACTCTATACACACCATACACTCTATACACTCTATACACACCATACACTCTATACACACTATACACTCTATACACACC
Organism: Sebastes fasciatus; assembly: GCF_043250625.1. Lineage (NCBI taxonomy): Eukaryota > Metazoa > Chordata > Actinopteri > Perciformes > Sebastidae > Sebastes > Sebastes fasciatus. The sequence continues at coordinate 869,356 of NC_133803.1, read as the reverse complement.
ATACACTCTATACACACTATACACACCATACACTCTATACACACCATACACTCTATACACTCTATACACACCATACACTCTATACACACACTATACACTCTATACACACCATACACTCTATACACACTATACACACCATACACTCTATACACACCATACACTCTATACACACCATACACTCTATACACTCTATACACTCTATACACACCATACACTCTATACACACTATACACTCTATACACTCTATACACACTATACACTCTATACACACTATACACACCATACACTCTATACACACCATACACTCTATACATTCTATACACTCTATACACACTATACACTCTATACACTCTATACACTCTATACACACCATACACTCTATACACACCATACACTCTATACACTCTATACACTCTATACACTCTATACACACTATACACACCATACACTCTATACACACCATACACTCTATACATTCTATACACTCTATACACACTATACACTCTATACACTCTATACACTCTATACACTCTATACACACCATACACTCTATACACACTATACACACCATACACTCTATACACACCATACACTCTATACATTCTATACACTCTATACACACTATACACTCTATACACTCTATACACACTATACACTCTATACACACACACCATACACTCTATACATTCTATACACTCTATACACTCTATACACACTATACACTCTATACACACCATACACTCTATACACTCTATACACACCATACACTCTATATACTCTATACACTCTATACACACTATACACACTATACACACCATACACTCTATACACACCATACACTCTATACACACTATACACTCTATACACTCTATACACACTATACATTCTATACACACACCATACACACCATACACACTATATACTCTATACACACTATACCCACCATACACTCTATACACACTATACACTCTATACACTCTATACACACTATACACTCTATACACACTATACACACCATACACTCTATACACTCTATACACACTATACACTCTATACACACTATACACTCTATACACTCTATACACACTATACATTCTATACACACACCATACACACCATACACACTATATACTCTATACACACTATACCCACCATACACTCTATACACACTATACACTCTATACACACTATACACTCTATACACTCTATACACTCTATACACACTATACACTATACACTCTATACACTCTATACACACCATACACTCTATACAAACTATACACACTATACACTCTATACACTCTATACACTCTATACACACTATACACTCTATACACTCTATACACACTATACACTCTATACACACTATACACACTGTACACTCTATACACACCATACACTCTATACACTATACACACCATACACTCTATACACTCTATACACACTATACACTCTATACACTCTATACACACTATACATTCTATACACTCTATACACTCTATACACACTATACACTCTATACACACTATACACTCTATACACACTATACACACTATACACACTGTACACACTATACACTCTATACACACTATACACACTGTACACTCTATACACACCATACACTCTATACACTATACACACCATACACTCTATACACTCTATACACACTATACACTCTATACACTCTATACATTCTATACACACTATACACTCTATACACACCATACACTCTATACACACACCATACACTCTATACACTCTATACACACTATACACTCTATACACTCTATACACACTATACACACTATACACTCTATACACACTATACACTCTATACACACCATACACTCTATACACTCTATACACACTATACACACTATATACTCTATACACTCTATACACACCATACACTCTATACACACTATACACATCAATCTCCAAAAAGGCTCCAAAAATAGTTGCTTGCTCTGACATAAACACGTGGATAGAAGTAGAGCAGTAGTATGAGTTAGCAAAAACGTACACAGTTTGGCAGAGTGCCGTTATCCAGCATCCATATAGTTCTAACTCACACAGGCTCCACCACTCTTTTTCATAGACCCATTTTTGTCTTTTTTAAGGGGGTACAGGGGGTCTTTAGGTGGTTCCAGGGGGTCTTTAGGGGGGTACAGAGGGTGTTTAGGGGGAGATAGCAGGTCAGCAGTAGATATGACATAGAAGTGGTGTACATCATCTGAAAGCTGGAACCTGAAGATTAATTTGAGATGCAGCTCAGCACTGAGGGTCAAGTTCTTCTAGTCATAAATCAGAAATAATATATAATAAAATGAAAATAATGAATCAATTATCAATTAACATAATTTGTGTGTGAGTGTATAAGGGCTTAGAACATTATGATAGAAGTATATGATGGCCATCCTCATGCTCTATTATGTCTCATAAGCTGGTGTTGCAATTTTTGGGTTGATACCATTTGTTCCACAGATTTGGTGCTAAATTTAACCATTTTTTTACCACTGGAGAATTGATAAAAATGATCAATAATCCCTCCAAAATATCACATTAAGACACCAAGACTTTGAGGAACACCATAGAAAAAGACATTCTGGGATTTGGGATCAAAAACCTTTGACGTTTGGAGATTCCTGCAAGAATTCATTTTTTGGTGATAGGATGGCGAGCACTTCTGTTGTGTAAACTGCTCAGAAACCCCCTTATTGTCAATCTAGCTAGGTAAGCCATCCATCCTCTGAATGTTCTAGGTCTCTAATTTGATCCATCCATCCTCTGAATTCTCTCGATCTCTAGTTTGATCCATCCATCCTCTGAATTCTCTCGGTCTCTAGTTTGATCCATCCATCCTCTGAATGCTCTAGGTCTCTAGTTTGATCCATCCATCCTCTGAATGCTCTAGGTCTCTAGTTTGATCCATCCATCCTCTGAATGCTCTAGGTCTCTAGTCTGATCCATCCATCCTCTGAATGCTCTAGGTCTCTAGTCTGATCCATCCATCCTCTGAATGCTCTAGGTCTCTAGTCTGATCCATCCATCCTCTGAATGCTCTAGGTCTCTAGTTTGATCCATCCATCCATCCATCCTCTGAATGCTCTAGGTCTCTAGTTTGATCCATCCATCCTCTAAATGCTCTAGATCTCTAGTTTGATCCATCCATCCTCTGAATGCTCTAGGTCTCTAGTTTTTGGCTGTAAAGTTTCATGAGGCTGTGATTATCCTAGAGGTCACCACAGGTCATTTTATACAGTGAGCTCAACGAAATGTCTCCTATGGGGACTAACATCATCACACATGAATACAGTTGGGCTCATTGGATCCACAAGGGTCTCAGCTTTACAGTGATACACAATTTATGGAATTCAACACCGTTTAGGGACCCCAGTATGCAGAAACTATTTTTATAATAAGCAAAAATAATACATTTATACTGCATGCTTGTTTTTGCCCAAAACTGCATGTAATTATCATAGAGTGGGCATATTTGTAAAGGGGAGACTCGTGGGTACCCATAGAACCCATTTACATTCACATATCTGGAGGTCAGAGGTCATGGGAACCCTTTGAAAATGGCCATGCCAGAACTTTTTTTCCTCGCAAAAACTTCGGAGCATTATTTTGCCTCCTTCCCGACATGCATGACATGACTGGATTCCTTCGGTTTTCTAGTTTCATTTGATACTCGGACCTTCACTAAAGTAGCTCTAAAACTGAGCCTGGTACAGCCTCTGAAAGACAGCAAAGTCCGCCAAGGCGCCGGCACCCTCAAGTTGTGGAAGAGGTTATTGTATAATTTGACAGATTATGAAAAAGCATTTAATTTGAATTTGCATATCTTCGGCAAAATACCCTATAAAAGCCAAAGTATGTTTGTGAAGTTTTTTGATGTACTTTACTAGAAAAAATAAACGAACATTTGTAGAGTCAGAACTTCATTAGCCCAAATGTTTTGGGGAAAATGGAAATTATATCTCATATAAAACTAGTTTCTACCCGATTATAATCTTTTTAATGAATGATGAAAGTGTTTGGTTGTATGGTTATGTTGTTAATCCGACCTAAACCACAGATCCACTACTCTTTACTAGATGGCAAATCAGAAACTTGGGAGTAGGCCTATAGTACGCATGACTAACTGATCTGCACAGATAATGTATTCCAGAAATAAGTTTCAAAATGTTATGAAATGTAAAGATTCTTATATCTTTTTTATTGACAACGTAGTAGAATATCTAAGTTTCATAAATTCCATCCCAATTTTTGTTAAATACTTCTCATCTCAATAAAATATGTAGAATACAACCTCAGTTAAAACTCCATTCGTCCATTTTAATTCTTAATATTCAAATTCAGAGAAAGTGAACTTCAAAGCTCCTGCAGGAGGAATATTAACTCAATACAACAGGTTTTCTCTAAAATCTTTGAATTTCTATTATTACCTCCGTCAAGGCTGAAGGTCTAGGAAGGAGGTTATGTGTTCACCGGCGTTGTGTTGTTGGTCTGTTTGTTGGTTTGTTGGTTTGTTGGTTTGTTTGTTGGTTTGTTGGTTGGTTTGTTGGTTGGTTTGTTGGTTGGTTTGTTGGTTGGTTTGTTTGTTTGTTGGTTTGTTGGTTTGTTGGTTGGTTTGTTGGTTGGTTTGTTGGTTTGTTGGTTGGTTTGTTGATTTGTCCGTTTGGAGGATTACTCAAAAAGTCTGCGATGGGACTTCCGGTGGCGCTACAACAAGATGGACGTGTAGTGGTGAGCTCCTCAAAGTCGTTTTTTGAAAGTACCTTCTATCAATTGAAGGAATTCCCTTCAGGGAATCGTCACCTTCATGCGTGTTGGTTTATCTTCTAGGCAGCTGCAAGCTCAGAGTTAAAATCATAAAAGATTGCAAAGTAGGTTAAATCAGTATCAATTTATTCCGCAGATATATTCATCAAAGTTGCACAGAGTTATTACAGAAGTTCTGGATTCATCAATGTGTCCCTGATACCATGTAATACAGTGTTCAGTTCGCAGTGAATGAACCCCGAGCTTTTCTTTACATTTGCCTTTATACACAGCAGTAAACATTCTCTGAAGGGAGGGGCAGGGTTTTGATCAGTCTTAGTACTTTTCCATAATGTCACTGTGACCTTCCTCTTATCTGACTCCATCCTTAGACAACGCTGTCTACTGTTCATATCATTCTGTCATCTCCCCCCTATCTGTTTCTTCCCTAAGGCTGTGTCCTTGAGACTGTTCTATCTACACAAAAATATGTTTATGCCGTCCCACCCTTGTGACTCTGCACGAGAAGTCCCTCAGGCGCCACAGTATTCATCTTATAATTCTAGTCTAAACATCTTCAACCCAATGAACTCGTAACATAATAGTTTAAGCATTGCCATATTATTCTTCATGATATATTTCCAACACAATATAAAACAGCATTAAAACCAGTTTAACTTAAAGATGAAAGGAGGGAAATCGCAGAGGAGTCATAAGATTGACAAGAAAATGAATAAAACACAAGAAAACTGTGTGGCTGAGTTCGCTGACCAGAATGACGACGGCGACGATGAGGAAGCAACGGCAGAAGAAGCTAACACAACAGCTAGCCAAAATGCACTACTAGAGGGCCTGACATCAGGACTCTCCAAAGAGCTGAAAGACTTTAAACAAGAAATGAGACGGGATCTTAGTGAATTCAAAAACAACGTCAAGAAAACTATGAAAGAAGATCTTACAGAGTTTAAAGACAAAGTTTTCCGTGAGCTACAGAGTCAAAATGCTAACATCACGGAGGCACAAACCCGAAATAGCAGACCTGGAATCAGCCTGCCTGGAGATGAAAGACGCGCTGTTGACGGTGGTGAAACAGAACACGGGCATGCGAGACAAACTAGTTGATTTGGAGAGCTGTTCCAGGAGAAATAACCTCCGTATTTATGGAGTACCTGAAGATAAAGAGGGGAGATCAGTTGCTGAGTTTGTAAGTGAGTTGTTTAAAAGTCAACTCACACTACCTGAGGGAGCGGAGCTCCAGATCCAGCGAGCTCAAAGGACTCTGGTCCCGAAGCCGGCGGCGACTGCCACTCCGAGATCAATAATAGGCAACTCTCTACAGTTTCATTTTAAAGAACTGGTCCTTAAGAAAGCCTGGCAGCAGAGAATTGAACTTTACAGCAAACGACTTTACTTTGACAACGACTACGCAACGGACATCATGGAAAGACGCAAGGCATATGGACCAATTAAAGCAGTACTGAAGGAGAAGGGGATCCGGTACCAGACGCCCTACACGAGGATACGAGTGCACTGGGACTCCGGACTGCGGATCTACGATAGTGCAGAAGATGCAGCCCAGGATCTGAATCAACGCGGAGTCAAGGTGACGGTGACAGGGGGGAAGAACAACGGGAGGATCATAGAGGAGCGCCTGAACGAGCTGTTGCCATGGAAACGTACCAACGCAACAGGCGGTGCGGCCCAGCATGCGAGAGAGAGGCTCCCGGAGTACATGCGAAGCCCACAACGTAAAAAAAAAGGGACTAAAGAGATAAGTGTGGTCCAAACAATTATAAACATGACAGAATTGAACAAAGATTCCTCTATGACAGAGTCTGGGAATACATCCTGTTTTGGAAGAGGCACCTATTGAGATAAAGGTATAATTTCAATTATTACAACTATTTTTTTTTTATTACCAATTAAACTTGAACATTAATTTCAGCTTGAACTGGGCTCTATAGCCCTTATTAATACAATAGCCATTTTAAGATTGTGCCTCTTAATAATTTTAGTTACAATGATAAAGATAACAACTAGTTGTTGTTTTTTTTCTTTTCTTTTTTTTTGTTACGGTCTACATTACTCGAAAAAAAATGCGAACTCTGGGCCACATCTTATAAAAGTCTTATGACTTAATCTAATAAGTTTGTGAAACCGATGGAGGGAGTGTTGTATGCGCTGAATGTTGGACACTTCTAGTATATGTGGAATACCAGTTTGTGGATATTTTCTCACTACTAGGGAGGGCCCCCTCAGCAATGAGGCATGTTACCCTCCTCCCACCAACAGGGAACTCGAGGGATGGCAGAGTACATCCTTTGCTTTTGAAGTCACAAAGTTCTTTGTTCAGTTGACGTTCAATATTTCAAATATTTTTTTTATGTTTGGGTTTGGATTGCAACATGACTCCATAATAGAAATGATAGAGCATAATATGAAGATATTGTCGTTGAATGTCAATGGTCTGAATAATCAAGTTAAACGTCAGAAAGTAATGACCAAATTAAGGAAAGACAAAGCACAGATTATATATTTACAGGAGACACATTTGTCTAGGCAGGAAAATGAGAAGCTTAAGAGGTTTGGCTATACAAATACATTCTATAGTTCATTCCAACATGGTTGTAGAAGAGGCGTAGCCATTCTCATTCCTAACTCTGTGAAATTTGAATGTTCTAAAGAAATTAGTGATAAGGAGGGCAGATATATTATTGTGAAAGGAAAACTGGAAAACGAAGAAGGACATTGTTCAATGTTTATGCCCCACCAAACAGTGAAAAACATTTCTTTAAATACCTGTTTGATAACATTATCTTGGAAATGGAGGGAATATTAATTTATGGGGGTGACTTTAATATCTTGATGAATAGTAAGATAGACACAACAAACAATAAGAAAAATGCCAACCATGTTACAAAAATGATCAAGACAATATTTAAAGAATTTGGTATAGTGGATATCTGGAGAGAACTGCACCCCTCTAAAAGGGACTATACACATTTTTCAGCACCTAATAAAAGCTATGCTAGAATTGATTATTTTTTTATGAGTAAAAAAGACCTATACAGAGTAAGGGAATGTGAAATTGAAGGAGCGGATGTATCGGATCACTGTTCAGTTTATCTCAAAGTAAAATTAAAATCACAGGAGAAAAAAACATTATGGAGATTAAATGTGGGATTATTAAATAATAAATCAATCGTCGAGGAGATCAAATAAGAGATTATAACATATAAAAATGAAAATGATAATGGAGAGGTTAACCCCGCTATTTTGTGGGACGCTCTTAAAGCAGTCATGAGAGGGAAGCCTATTGCCAAGACAGCATCTATCAAAAAAGCTAGAGAAGAAGCCTTTAAGAAGGAAAAGGAAAACTGCTTGAAATTGAACAACAACATAAATTTACACAAGACTCCACACTACTACCAAAAATTAAAGAGATCAGGGATAATATAGATAAATTATTAACCACAGAGATAGAAAAGAAAACAATATTTCTAAAACAATCCTACTATGAGGTGGGGCCTAGAGCAACCAGATTGTTAGCAAAAAGACTGAAAAAGCAACAGTTAGATAGGTCAATTCATAAGATAAGGGATACACTCACAAATCAGATGGCCTATGAACCAAAAGAGATTGAAACTATCTTCAGGAGCTACTATAAAAATGTGTATAGCCAGCCTCCGTCTGCTAACATTGACGAAATGAGAGCTTTTCTAGAGACACCGGACTTACCATCAATTGGGAAAGATCAGAATGACCTTTTGACTTCACCCATTACAAGAACAGAAATCAAGAAAGCAATGAGCAGTCTAAAAACAAATACGTCTCCTGGCAGTGACGGTGTACCAACTGAGTGGTAAAAAAGATTCAGTGAACAACTTATACCACTACTCGAGTCTTCATTCAATTATACACTTGAACATGGTGAACTCCCACCATCCTGGAAGGAAGCTGTTATATCAGTGATTCCTAAGGGGAAGAACAGTGAGACCTGCTCTGGTTACAGACCCATATCAGTATTAAACATAGATTATAAACTTTACACCTCAATTATAGCAAAAAAAATGAACATTTCATGAATGACATTATAGATGAAGATAATACAGGCTTTATTAAAGGGCGCCAAACCCAAGATAACATAAGAAGAACCCTACACATCATTGAACATGTCAAACACAAAAATAATAGTGCAGCCTTAATAAGTCTTGATGCAGAAAAGGCATTTGACAGTGTAAACTGGGCATTTCTGTATCAGGTACTTGAGAAATTTGGACTAAATGATAAGGCCATTCAATGTATTAAAACACTTTACCAAAATCCGACGGCAAGGATAAAAATAAATGGCAGTCTGACTGATAGTATAATATTAGAATGGTCCACCAGGCAGGGATGTTGTCTTTCCCCAACTTTATTTGCAATTTTTATAGAACCCCTTGCACAAGCAATTAGGAAGAATAAAGACTTTAAAGAGATAAAGGTTGTAAAATGAAGAACACATCATTGAGCTCTTTGCGGATGATGTGATCTGTTATTTAGAGGACCCTGACCCATGTCTGACATGCCTCCCTATATTAACCAATCAACCTGAGATATTCGGCTTCTACTCTTGATACAAATTGAATTTAGCAAAAACACAGATTTTAACAATGAATTATTACCCATCATAAACTATATGACATAAATATAACTTGAATTGGAGTTCTAAAAAAATTACTTATCTCGGCGTTACATTAACACGAGGAACTGATAAATTATATAAAGCCAACTATATCAAAGTGGATCAGGACATTAGGAATGATATTGAGAGGTGGGCTGTCCTCCCACTGGACTTCAGTTCACGAATAGATACCATCAAAATGAATATACTCCCACGACTCCTCTACTTATTTCAGTCATTACCAATTGAAATTCCTGAGAAACAATTTAGAACCTGGGATAAAGTTATTTCAAAATGTATATGGAATGGTCAATGGCCAAGAGTCCGATTTGAGACATTACAGATTGGGAAACATAAAGGTGGGTATGGCCTTGCCAAACCTTAGGGAATATTTCAATGCAGCACAAATTAGATCAATAATCTATTGGTGCGCCAAGGATTATGAAGCAAAATGGAAAAATTTAGAGAGATATGTACAAGGAAGAGAAATTCAGAGCCTTATTGGGGACAGATATGTAGCAAAAGATTTTCTTGACCAGGTAGATACTATCACTCCATTTAAATTCGAATTTTGTTTTAAACTGGTACGGAAATTTGGATTAGAGAAGGAGCTCAGATTACTTCGATGGATAGCCTATGACAGAAATTTATATCCCTGGCACTCTTGACCAGAGACTCAAACAATGGATTCCAATTGGTGTAACAGCATTATGTACAGTAATAAAAGATGTGAATGTTAAGAGTTTTCAGGAACTGAAACAAAACTATTCATTGAGCAACCAGAACCATTTTAGATATCTGCAATTAAGGGACTTTTATGACAGAGACATAAAGCACAATGTAAATTTAGATAAAAATGGGATAGTAAGAATCATAATTTGAGTTTATAATTCAAAAAGATATAGGATAATATCTACATTATATCAGTGCCTAATGGAGAGAAGGGGAAATACAACATCCTATGTAAAGCTGAAATGGGAAAAAGAACTAGGTGTCACTATAACAGATGATGAATGGTTACATATCTGGAGAACACAACAGTCTACAACAGCTCAACGTACATGGAGAGAACACTGTTGGAAGAATGTAATTCGATTTTATATAACACCCAAAATTACAAACAAATACTTGTCTGTAGCACAACCATGCTGGAGAAGATGTGGGGCCAAAAATGTAGACCATTCACATATATTTTGGCTTTGCCCTGAAGTTGCACAGTTTTGGGAATATGTTCATAAGATTATTTGCAAAATTCTGGGCTATGATATACCCACGTCATGTATAGTACTGTATTTCGGTAATATGACTGGAAATAAGAAGGCCATTGAAAAGAGATGGTGTAAGGCAGAACCACCTACAAAAGATGGATGGCTGAAAATTGTGAATGAAATATATGATATGGAACTGTTAACCCAGGATAACTGTTAACCCATAGGATAAGAACACAAGAAGAGCAATGTGGAGAGAAGTGGGAGAAATGGACAATGTTTACATGTCAATGACAGGATGAACACTTTGTAGAGACAGGGCAATCTATATCCTTTTATGGTTTTTGTTTTGTTTTATTGTTCTATGTGTGTGTTGTCTTTCTGTCATGGAAAAGCAATAAAAACAAAGTATCAAAAAAAAAAGAAGTCCGCTACGGATTTGAATTTCAAATTTTGGAGGGGTGGGGTGTGGAACAAAGAACAATCCATTAGATTTTGGTGGCGATCCGGATCATGATCCGGCTTTGGGAATTTTTTTTAATAATTCCGCTCAGCCTGTGCATTTACACCACAGGCTTCAGGACATGCGCAGTGTAAATGATGACACGTTTATGATGCGTCATCCAGCCGCTCTCCTTCTGCCAGCTTTCCTCATCAAACTCGGTGACGTCACAGTTTACTTTGACCAAGGCACACTCGGTGACTGTTGCAAAGAGTGAGTTTTTTTTTGTGTCTGACCACTTCCACTGAAGTTATTTTATGCTGCTCCACGACGTACAGCTGATCTCAACATAAACAAAAACACGTGTGGATGATGGCGCATCCCAGACTCTCCCCCAGATCATTGCTCTGGAATGTAGATTAGATTTACTGATTCCACCTTTTCACACTTCCATTAATCCCATTTAATCCTGATGTTCCAGCTGCACCACAGACTTCTGTTTGTTCAACATGCCATTACCTAACTTCCTTCTGTTGTCTTTTCTCTCTCTCTTTCTCTGTTTACTTCTTTATCTCTGTTCCTCTCTAGACTCTTTGGTCTGAAAGACATCATCATACCAGGAAACTGTTCCTCACCCTACGACCTTAACCTTAATGCCAATCATGATTGGCCAGTTTATGTCAACCCAGGAATACTGTTCCTCCTCTACATTACAGTAGCAACTGTTCTCAAGTCAGGATGTCAAGGAACACCTAACCAGGTATCTGCCACTTCTTCTTCTTCTTCTTTGGTACAGACTGAAATGTGTCCATGGCAGAGAGTCTCTTCTGGATGGTTAGCTGTTGTGCTTACTGATTCATGCAAACTCCCCCCTCTACTGGACTCTATGGGTAATACTCTCCTCCAATCACACGCACGCATTCGCCCACTGAATTTTGCATGAACGTAGTCGGCCAATCAGGACGTGCCTACCCCACAATAATAGCACCCAACTATCCTTTCTTCTTCAGCGATCACCGTTTTGCCCACTAACTGCTCATGTCCAGGGATGGAGTTGCCGTTTCAAGAACCTCGCCATTGTCCGTTGTGCCCCGGCCTTTTGCCGGAGCAGATATTCACGACACATGGTTCCAGTGCCTCGTGGCGGACCACTCAGAAGAGGTTGTTCTGCAACCTCCAGACTGCCTGGCCTGCCGGTCGATTCCCAAGATTCGACGCCAGCAGGGGTGGGATCACTTCCGACACTGCAGCATAATGTTCAGTTGTGATGATAGTGACCCGGAGGCTGAGCTTGACACAGTCAAGACAGCATCTCTGCTTCCAGACACCAAAGCTCCGCCGCTGCCTCCGATCATCCTTGCTGAGACACCGGCTTTGTTCAGTCCAGCGTAACCCAGGGGGAGTACTCCAGTGTCTGTTTTTCCTTCATCTACCTCTACACGGGTGGACAGAGAGATGCAGCACGGTATCGCTATGTCTACGGCTGCTTGCGGTGTGTTCAAGGATGGCATTACTGGCTCCACCCTTTCCATGTCGACCATTTATGGACTATTTATGGACGTCCTCTCACACAGTTTTACGAGGAGATGGACGGCCCTGCTGCAGGCAGTTTGCAAACTGCAGCGATAGTGACGGCGTGACCATCATGCAGCTGCTCACCTGGTGGTGCCGCTGGAGTTGTTGCACATAAGGGCCCTGCAGAGGTGGACTGCCAGATGCCAAGAAGCACAAGCGACACTTGGTTACCATACTATCAGTGTGGTTAGGTCCTTAGGTCGATGTGGTGACCCGGCAAGGCGTACATCCATCATACATCATACATCCATGTACCCATAGAGTCCAGTAGAGGGCGGAGCCTGTGTGAGTTAGAACGAAGGTTACGATATTGTAACCCTAGTTCTGTAAGCAAAGGCGGAGCCCTCTGAGGGCTCTGCCGCTCCTGTGCTGCACGCAGAAGAAGGCGTAGGCTAGCTGGCAGCTAGGGACACTGCCTTATATACTGTACGGCCCGCATGTGTTCGGGTTGGCACGTCCTGATTGGCCGACCACATTTATGCAAAATTCAGTGGGCGAATGCATGCGTGTGATTGGAGGAGAGTATTACCCATAGAGTCCAGTAGAGGGCTCCACACGTGCTTATAGAACTCGGGTTACAATATCGTAACCTATGTTCTTTGATCACAATTCATGATTTAAATCAAATGATTTGCTAACTATTTCAGTGAATGTCCATCTATGCATGTATTTAGACAACATTTTACATCTAAAGACTTTCACTTTATTTGTCAAATTAATAAAAATTTTGACACTCAGATACAGTGAGCTGTCAATCCAAATGCAGTTTTCTGCTGTGTCCACTGTTGCTGCTGTTTTGGCTTACATTGGTGCAGTGAGAGCAGGAGCTAGGAGGCACAAGAGCTTTTAAACTGGAATAGCGTTGTATTTAATAGCTGTAGTAGAACAGTAGAAACGCTTATGATGACTCTGCAACCAATCCAAACTTTTGTACAATGATTGATTTTTAACAAAGCTGTTAGTTTGGACATGTGTTTCTTCTCTGACGCTTTATTTGTGTTCAGCAGGTTAAGGAGGAGGAGGAGCAGCAGGGGAAAATAGAAGAGGAGGAGATGGTGGAGTTAAGGTCATGGACTCAACAGAAAGATAACTGTGAAGATGACACAGAGGTAAATATTCATTTCTCTATGTCCTGTATCATATTCATCATATCAAGAGTTATATTAAGTGGAATGAAATGATGAGTCCCATTCTTTAATAAAACTGTATTCACATATCCACCAATGTGTTTATGAGTGTGTTTGCATGCTTGTCTGTTTCAGCTCATGCTCCTGTCGATGGGCACAGAGAGCAGCAGAGGAGGAACGATGGCCGGAGACAGTCAGCCAGATCTGGGTATGTAATGTAACAGTAACAGTATGTGTCATTACAACAACACAACAGTGGAACATCTGTTCAGGATTTAGGTTATTACAAATATATTTGACCATTTGGAGGAAGTCATTTGTCACACAGAGGGACAGAATAATGATGGTTGCTAGAAGTGACCCATTCACTCAAGATCACCACTTAATTCTCATATATATATAAATTTATATATCAAAATAAGAGAGTGAGGGTGATCGGAGGGTGTGGTGATAAATACACTCTCAACCAGTCATATCACTGCTCTGTGCCAATCACAGCGAGGCTTGACGACAATATGACGACACTTCTCAACCAAATGCTGTTGCTGTCTGAATGGTGCAGAGCGGCACAATGTGAACACACAGCAGTCCTCTAAAGACTCTTTAAACTATTGACAGGTGTCTATTAAATGATCATTTTGGTGCATTACCTTCATTTCATAGTTTTGCCTTTTATTTTGATAACACTGTATTCAGCTAAGTTAATTGCAGAGATCTGGGAACACAGTGACATCAATAAAGAAGAAGTCTGACAGGTCAGTCCATCGGATAGCTTGGAAACAAAGCTCCCAGCTCAGACAAGCTTCAGGAGAGGAGAAAACAGTCAAATTATAACCCCAAGCTGTCTGTTGTAAACATCTAACAACCTCAACATTGACCTACTGTACTGACTGTGGTGACGTCACTGTAGTGCACACAGTTTTCCTGTCCAATGAGGGATTATTAGCAACATATGCTCACTTTCAGTTTGACCTCCAAATAAAGTGATTTTGATCATCTGGATAACTTATTTGTTTCCAACCTGTCTGGCTGCTCATCTTTTTGTTGTAGTGACATCACTGTGTATCCAGATCTCAGCTATTCATGTTGTGAGTACAATGATATCATAACTGATAGAAATGATGACTCACTCACTCATCACTTTCTCATCTTCAACCTCTTATCCGGGGTCGGGTCGCGGGGGCAACAGCTCCAGCAGGAGACCCCGAATTTCCCTTTCCGTGCCACATTAACCAGCTCTGACTGGGGGATCCCGAGGCGTTCCCAGGCCAGTGTGGAGATATAATCGCTCCACCTAGTCATGGGTCTTCCCCCGTGGTCTCCTCCCAGCTGGTCGTGCCTGGAACAACTCCCTAGGGAGCCACCCAGCGGGAATCCTCACTAGATGCCCGAACCACCTCAGCTAGCTCCTTTCAACGCAAAGGAGCAGCGGCTCTAGTCCGAATCCCTCACGGATGACTGAGCTTCTCACCCTATCTCTAAGGGAGACGCCAGCCACCCTCCTGAGAAAACCCATTTCGGACATGACCCGGCCCATAGGTGAAAGTAGGAACGAAGATTGACCGGTAGATCGAGAGCTTTGCCTTCCGGCTCAGCTCTCTTTTCGTCACAACGGTGCAGTAAAGCGAATGCAATACCGCTCCGATTCTCCGACCAATCTCACGTTCCATAGTCCCCTCACTCACGAACAAGACCCCGAGGTACTTGAACTCCTTCACTTGGGGTAAGGATTCATTCCCTACCCGGAGTAGGTAATCATTAGAAATGATGACCACGACTATAAAAATAAGTGCCAAGCTGTAATAAACTGGAATTATCCTTTAAAGATCATTTCAACAGACAAATGACTTCTCAGATATGATGATATAGAACACATCATATTTCTTGATGCTCTTCCTCTTCTATAATCTATGTAATTAATGTTCTGCATACTGAGATGATTGTTGTCTTTGGCAGGTGTTAGCGGCGCCCCCAGTGGCCCCCGACAGAGTGAAAGCCCGTTCTTCCAGCTGGGAAAGGTGGTCATGCAGCAGAGTTACGTCTGTGCTCTCATAGCCATGATGGTAACTATATAATAATAAACCACACATTTCTAAAAGGACATAAGACCAATGCAGTGTGCCTTGTTATCTACCAATCAACTGGACTTCATTAGTTATGATCACAGACCTTTGGTTCTCCATGCTGATTGTTATGAACCTATACAGCATCACAATATGGATTCCACATTCGTATGTGCTGTTTCTATGTTGTTCAGGTTTGGAGCATCACGTACCACAGCTGGTTGACCTTTGTGCTGCTGTTGTGGGCGTGTCTCATCTGGATCCTGCGCTCCAGGTACCAACCAGGACTCTGAATATCTTTAGATGTTACAGGTTGAATTGATGCTTGGTCATTCTATGAGTTGATTCCTACACATATTGCTTGTGTTTGGTCATTTTAAACTAAACAAATCTGAAGTTTTAAAGTGATTTCAACATAGATTTCTGAACCCACATTAATGTGTTGTTTCATAGTTCACACTTGAGTTCAGTTAGCTGTCTCTCTTTGCAGACGGCACGCAGCCACACTGTGCTCTCCGTTCATCCTGCTTTATGGCCTGGCTCTGTGCTGTCTGCAGTACGTCTGGGCCATGGAGCTGCAGCCTGAACTGCCCACCACTGTGGGCACCATGAGCCTCAGGCAACTGGGACTGGACAGAGCCCAGTACCCCTGTCTAAGACTGGGAGCTATGGTAAGACGAGAGAATAGATACTGGGTGACTTTCTGATGATGAAATTAAAGTTGTGCCCTTTAATGAGATTGTGTTTATTTTTCATCACATATAGTAGGGTTAATCTCTCCACACGGCACTATGAGGCATGAGCTCAGTTAGTACAGCATGTGTATCACACGTTCAACTCATGGCTGTGACAGATTACATTCAGTATCACAGACCAATTCAGTTCATGTTCCTTCACACAGCACCGGCACTGGAGCTGATAAACTCTCACACCCTAATCTCACAAAAAAATAATTAATCTTTTAAAGTAATCACTGACCTTTTTGTTGCACTGACATTTGCCTATTAAACTGATATTTTCTTACATATATCATTCATACTTCCAGAGAGAATACAGTTCCACAAGTGTCCTCTCTTTAACGATATTCCTTCAGCAACAGGAAGCACTTCAGAGCTCTATTCCTGTACATGAACAGCCCGGCATCAGCTTTTCTTCTGTTCATTTAACCCAGTTCAGCTGTAGCTGCTGGCTCTTTTACATCATCACTGATGAAAAGTTTTGTTCCCTGTCATTTGCTGTGGGTTTAATAAATATGCCCTAAAAAGTCCTACTGATTTGAACAGCTGAATAAAGGGATGGGTCATTCTGCTAGATAGAGAAACCCAGGGAACTGAATTCTTGCTCTCCATTTTCTGTTTTCCTCTCTCTCTCTCTCTCTCTCTCTCTCTCTCTCTCTCTCTCTCTCTCTCTCTCTCTCTTTCTGTCTCTCCAGATCCTCTTTACTTTAACTTTCTGGCTGTTGGTTCGTCAGTCAGTGAAGGAAAACTTCAGCATGAAGAGGAAAATGGCCGCACCACTACAGGAGGTCACTACAGGAGGTCAGATATCTTTTAAACACACACACACACACACACACACACACGCACACGTGGTACGGTGGTTACAGCTGATAACACCATCCTGATCAACAGTGTCGTCGTGGAAGCGTACCGCCCACCCTCCGGTTCCCCCTCAGGTTAACACTATTATCTCTTTCACCATCGTTAGCATTGTTAGCACTGTTAGCACCGTTAGCTGCAAGCCACCAGCTCACTGTCGCCATGTTGAAAGCAGCAATAGAAATGCTCCCAATCCTTTGTTTAGCACCTTTAAACTTTGATCCATCCATCCATCCATCCCTTAAATTTTAACAAAATTACCTTATTATTACATGCACCTCCATTGTATTGATATTACTAAAATTTCTTCCAGAAGTAAAATGAGTTTAATTTAAAATATAATAAAATGTCATCAATATTATAAAAGTTTAATTCCAAACTGAATGAATTCTTTTAGACAACAGTCTGAAGTCCTTTAGCTGGTCATAATTTGCTTTGGGTTGAACATCAGTCTCCTCAAGACCATCTCCTGGCACCAGTTCTCTTTACATCCTCCCCAGAGGATTAACCAACCAACTCTGTAGACTCCTATCTAGTGCTACGATCAGGTTAAACTGTCAGCTTTGTACGTAAACACAAACTTTCTACGCAAGTGATGAAATATGTTCCTAGTCTGCAGAGCGTGACAAACGTTTGTCTAGCCCTTTTTTACAGTCCTTCTTACCATGCACAGTGTCCTCCTGATGACTTTTTCTTTCCCATTTTATCATCAATGTTCCTGTTCCTCTGCCCCCTCTCCTCCCTCTCTATTCTCTCCTACTTGTCAGAAGAGGGGGCTGGTAATGAATCGGTGCTTAAGGTTCTAGGAGGCATGGTGATGAGCTGTTATGCCAAATACTGGATCTACGTGTGTGGAGGGATGTTCATCATGGTCTCCTTTGCTGGAAAACTTGTTGGATACAAAATCATCTACATGCTGCTGTTCCTGCTCTGCCTCTGTCTCTATCAGGTAGGAACAGGCCTACATACCACCGATTCCCTGATTCAGGTTCACTGTCATTGTGACAGTTTTGTCTTAATCACTCAGACGCCTCTTCAAACTGTTGTAGTAATTTGCATATTTAAAAATAAATGCTAATTCAAAAATCTCTTGTGTGATTGACTTGTTCTTATTTCCCAGGTGTACTACTCTCTGTGGAGACGTCTGTTGAAGCTCTTCTGGTGGCTCGTTGTGGCCTACACTATGCTGGTGCTGATCTCCATCTACACTTACCAGTTTGAAGACTTCCCTGGATACTGGGGAAACCTTACTGGTTTTACAGAAGAACAGTACGTCCATCTATCCATCTATTTTCTTCCGCTTATCTGTGGCCGGGTCGCGGGGCAGCAGGCTTAGCAGGGAATTCCAGACGTCCCTCTCCCCAGCAACGTTTTCCAGCTCTTCCTGGGGGACCCCGAGGTGCTTCCACAATGGAGGCTCTGAACAAGGCCCACTCTGATTCCAGAATCCTCACAGACAGGGGCCTCAGCCAGACATTCCCAGTTCACCCTCACTATACGTTTGGGTTTTCCAGGTCTGTCCGGTAGCTTCTCCTGCCACCTGATCCAACTCACCACCAAGTGGTGATCAGTTGACAGCTCCGCTCCTCTCTTCACCCGAGTGTCCAAGATATACGGCCGCAGATCTGATGATATGACCACAAAGTCGATCACCGATCGTTGACCTAGAGTGTTCTGGTACCAAGTACACTTATGAACCACCCTATGCTTGAACGTGGTGTTTGTTATGGCCAATCCATGACTAGCATAGAAGTCCAACAACAAAACACCACTGGGGTTCAGATCAGGCAGGCCGTTCCTCCCAATCACCCCTCTCCAGGTTTCTCCATCGTTGTCCATGTGAGCGTTGAAGTCCCTCAGCAGAACTATAGAGTCCCCAGTCAGCGCCCTTTTCAGGACGCCAGCCAGAGACTCCAAGAAGGTCGGGTACTCTGACCTTCTGTTTGGTGCATAAGCACAAACAACAGTCAGAGACTTCCTCCCAGTGACTCGTAGCCGCATAGAGGCGACCCTCTCAATCTCCGGGGAGAACTCCAACTCAGCGGCGCTCAGCCGGGTGCTCGTGAGTATCCCCACACCCGCCCGGCGCCTCTCACCCGGGGCAACTCCGGAAAAGGCGATAGTCCAGCCCCTCTCCAGGAGTGTGGTTCCAGAACCAGAGCTATGCTTGGAGATGAGCACAACTATATCTAGTTGGTACCGCTCCACCTCCCGCACCAGCTCCGGTACCTTCCCTGCCAGAGAGGTGACGTTCCACGCGCCAAGAGCCAGTCTGCAAATGCCAGGGATCCGCACGCCTAGATCCCCACCCTTGCCTGTCGCCCGACTCGCATTGCACCCGACCCCAGTGCCAATCCCTGTGGGGGATGGGCCCACAGGGAGGCAGCCCCATCATGCTTCTTCGGGCTGAGCCCGGCCGGGCCCCATGGGGGCCAGACGCTCGCCGGCGAACTCTCCTCCCGGGTCTGGCTCCAGTTGGGGGCCCCGGTCTCCCTTGTCCGGGCGAGGTTACTTCAGTCCGTTTGGTCCGTTTCAGTACGTTCAGTACGAACAGTACGTTCTTTTACAAAAGATGGAGACTGTCTAGTGTCCTCCTCTAAACTTCTGATACTTCTCTATATACTTCTCTGTATTCTCTTCAGCTGTAGACCGGCTTTGCTGTCAGGAATTTGCAGATTTTGATTTCTATATTAAATAGAAAGTTCTGTAATATTTAAACATTACCCCTGCCTAAAAGACTATTCTAACATACCACAAAACTCCCCAAGCATCACTACAAAGCACTACAGGACAAAAATACCCCGTTGGATCCTTAATAACCCTGTATTCCTTCCACTCTATGAGCAATGTGTGCAGTTTTACTACCTGAGTCCAGATTTTATGTGTGGTAACACAGTAATTTAGGAATAAGAAAGATAGAAGTTTAGAACTGCAATAATGAAGGTGTAATCGTGCCCCCCCTGTCGTCCTCAGGCTGGCAGCGATTGGTCTGGAGACGTTTGCTCTGTCTGAACTCTTCAGCAGTATCCTGATCCCTGGCTTCTTCCTTCTGGCCTGTATTCTACAGCTGCACTACTTCCACAAACCCTTTATGAGAATAACTGACCTGGAGCATGTTACACCTATACACAGGTAACACAGCCTACACACCTGTCCTGTTTCATATTGCTAGACAGTGTTGTGGGAGGGATTTAAATCACATCTGCAGGGAGATCTGGAGCATTATTAGATCAGGAGGAGGGCAAAGGAGAGACCTCAACCACACACACCTTCTCCTTCTCTTGTTAATCACTCTGCTACCCAGTACGACCCACAAGCTTTACATCAGGGTTAACTAGTCACCACATAACGTTTGACTAGACAAATGTATGTATATGCCCCTGTGTTCAAGACGAGTCATCAAAACTACCATAATGTTTTACAAGAAGAGAAAAGAGAGGGATTTTTGTATAAAAATACTGCAACGAATATACAGTATATTTTAAGAGCTAGAGGAACAATTAATACAGAGACACAGAAAATGTTTTTATGCCTCCACACCGGCGACATTCTCGTGAACGCCATATCTTAGGAACACCCTGAGGGAATTTTCTTCACTTTTGGCACAAACATTCACTTTATATTATTTATTTTATTAGTTTATTTGAAAGGGACAATACATGTGGGCATTGTTACACTTAATTAAAGTTAAACCGATGCAATATATATAGGACTTCTAGCCATAGCTAATTTGCAGACCTTGTCCCTGGTTAGGCTTTTATTAAAAAAATAAAAAACATATATAATACAACATCATACATACTGGACAGTGCTGGCGAGCTAGCCAGATGTATGGTGGACTGAGACAGCTGGAAGCTCCACTTGAAAGCCCGTCTGGGGACGACCCAATGACATCAATTCCGATAGTTGTATTATCACTCTTTCCATCCACCACTATTGGTTTTGTGTTATCAGTCCTACTTGTATTAGCTATTACAGCTGCTAGGCTACTATTGTGGCTGCTTCTCTATCTCTCTCTCTCTCTCTCTCTCTCTCTATCTCTATCTCTATCTATCTATCTATCTATCTATCTATCTATCTATCTATCTATCTATCTATCTATCTATCTATCTATCTATCTATCTATCTATCTATCCCCCCATCCGGTCTCGGCAGATGGCCTCCCACCCAGTGCCCGGTTCTGCTCCAGGTTTCTTCCCAGTAATCGGGGAGTTTTTCCTGGCCACAGTGCGCTTGGTGGATCTTCTTGGGTCTCTAAACTATGGTGTACGGTCATAGACCTGCTCTATATATAAAGCGTCTCGAGATAACTTCTGTTGTGATTTGACGCTATACAAAAATAAATTGAATTGAATTGAATTGACATAAAATCACATATTACAACATCGTACATTACAATCAATTTACATATGTATGTTCCCAATCAATAATCAGTGATCACAGGTTTGATTTAGTTTCAGCCAGTGTTTCACCTTTTCATTAAACTCAAGGATAAACTGATTTGATTTTGGTGGTCAAATGTCTAGGTCAATGTAACCTCACAAAACACAGTTTTGGCCATAACTCAATAATTCATACGCTAATCATGATAATTTATCACAAATGTCTAACAGGATAAAATGATGAAGTGATGACATTTTGGACAGACATGGATGTAAACAGACACCTGACTGGTTGGCGGAGGCATACAACCACGAGGCCCTAATTCTAGATTTTTTTCTATTTCATGTACTTTAAAGAAATTCCTGAAGGTCCTCTGGTGGTGAAGATAGTGATCTATCTACGGAGAGTGAAGAGAGAAGCTGATTATGCTGCAGATCAGTCACTGTGTCGCCAAGTCATTAATTTAAAATATTATACAAATATGGAACTAGTGAATGAACCCAAGGATACCTGATGTTTCCCTAGAAATATGTTTAAAGCTAACGCAAACCCTTCTAGTATAACAATGCAGGACAAACAGAAATGACCACTACATTACATTGACTAATAAAGTCACTCTAAGAAAGTTAAGAAAATGCATATGCACTAAACAGGCACTGTATTCTCCTACTTATCCAAGGCAATATTAAAGGTCCCATATTGTAAAAAGTGAGATTTTCATGTCTTTTATATTATAAAGCGGTTTTAAGTGCTATATAAATACTGTTAAACTATCAAAACACTCAAAATACTGAGAAATACACACAGCCCATATTCAGAAATTGTGTGTTTGAAACAAGCCGTTAGGATTTCTGTCCATTTATGATGTCACAAATATACAATATATAGACCATTACACGGTTTTAAATGTAAACATTCTAAATGTGTCCCAGTTTATTTCCTGTTGTAGTGGATGTAAATAACATCAGCTGACAGGAAGTAAACATGGACCCAAGCTGTTGCCTAGCAACGCAATTCCGTTGCAATTCTGTTGAAATGCACTAAAACGGAGCGTTTCTGACAGAGGGTAAATACAGGTTTATTCAGGCAGATTGTGTGAGGAAAATAAAGGTTTTTTTGAACATTACAGCATGTAAACATGTTCTAGTAACACAAAATACAAGTATGAACCTGAAAATGAGCACGATATGGGACCTTTAATCTAATCATTGGGAAATTAATTTGGCTTATAGTCACAGATGAATATTTATATTTAAACCTCTACTTTTTGTGGTGGTATTTCCTCATCATGTGTTACCTACTGTAGGAGTTCCCTGGGATGTTTCCCTTTGTATGAACTAATGAGACGTTGTGCCTCCAGGAAGAAACCCAGCGGGAGGACTGAGCAGACTGGCTCTTGTGATGTGGGAATGAATTCTGAAGAGGAAGACCTGGTGACTAACGTTGATGAGGAATCTGAAGACGAAGGTGACAGTCTGCATTAAAGACACATTTTTACAATTCACGTGTTGGTTATTGACACACAAATTAGTAATTATATTGTTCCCATATTTATGATTCCAAACTACTTACTGACACCATTCTGAACTATTGCATTCTGCAAAGTGGGAAAATAATAATTTTTATGCAGTTTCTCTCTCTAGACAAATGCCACGCCTCATTTAATGCTTAATATTGTACTTCTTAGCAGCATTGCATGGATCTTTGCATTATGAGAGAAATACAGTGTGAAAACTTTGGACATGAAAATTCTGAACATACCTGCTTCAGCTTTCTATATATTGTGTATTTTGATGATGGCACCCAGTTTCCTGTGAGACTTCCAGTTACTCTATAGTCATATAAAGTCGTATAAAGTGTCATGTGTGTCATGCATAAATAATCTGCCCAGCCCAAACAGGCTTACAAGACACCATTATTTAAGATAAGATAAGATAAAATAAGATGAACCTTTATTAATCCCCGGAGGGAAATTCAGGTGTCAAAGCAGCAACATCAGCAAACAGAGTGAATCACAGGAGAGGTAAAGGTATACAAACAATTATAAAAACAATAATAGAGATATAAAAGATACAGAGTGAATGGGTGAACACAGTGTATGCAGTCCGTCAATAAATAAATGTAGTATGTGCAATAAATACATGTAATATGTAAATGTGTGCAGTCTATTAAGTGGTATATAGGATGTATAGTGTAAGTAAGTGTAAGAGTCCAAGATGGTTGCAGATAGTGCATGTTTAAAGGTAGATAGTGCATGTTTAAAGGTAGATAGTGCATGTTTAAAGGCAGATAGTGCATGTTTAAACTTCTTAAAGTCCTAATAGTTCTCATATGGGGGTCAGCCTTGGTTGTGGAGCCTGTTTAGCCTATTTAGAAAATAAAGAAAAGACAAAGGCAGAAACCAGAGTAGCAGTATAAATTACAAATAATACTGAACAAATAAACCATCCTGACGCTTTTTCCAGACTTGAGAAACAAAAGTAGCCGACTTATTAACATCAAAATTAAACAGCCGTTAAATCCATTTTGTCATCATCCGAGCACCAAAACATTTCTGGATTTTAAGCAGACATTTAATCTAAAATAGAAGTTTGTAACTCATCATAGTATGGACAATCCAAAAGGAAATGTGATTCATTTTCAACTTCTCCTAACTTGCATACTTCACACAACCTGTTGTCCTCCGGGATGTTTTTAAATCTACCGACTTCACGGCCAGAGGAAGGATAACCTAACCCTAACCCAGAGGAAGGATAACTTAACCCTAACCCAGAGGAAGGATAACCTAACCCTAACCCTAGAGGAAGGATAACCTAACCCTAACCCAGAGGAAGGATAACCTAACCCTAACCCTAGAGGAAGGATAACCTAACCCTAACCCAGAGGAAGGATAACCTAACCCTAACCCTAGAGGAAGGATAACCTAACCCTAACCCTAGAGGAAGGATAACCTAACCCTAACCCAGAGGAAGTATAACTTAACCCTAACCCAGAGGAAGGATAACCTAACCCTAACCCTAACCCTAGAGGAAGGATTACCTATCCCTAACCCTAGATGAAGGATTACCTAACCCTAACCCAGAGGAAGGATAACCTAACCCTAACCCTTACCCTAACCCTAACCCTAACCCTAACCCTAGAGGAAGGATTACCTAACCCTAACCCTAGAGGAAGGATAACCTAACCCTAACCCAGAGGAAGGATTCCTGTTCTCAACTGTGCCACTAAAGACCTCTGACTCCTCGATAAATTTGCTAGAACATCAGATTCAGTGCAAAAATTATTGATTTTAATATATGTCGTAATTTTGGTTTTAACAATATATCTTTCTTTTAAGTAACTTTTTTCTAATTGTGTTCATGTTGCATGATAAATTATTATTATACATATTGTAATTCAGCTTCCTCAAAAACGGCATAAAGTTGTGTAGCCCATGGAGCATTATGTGATTTCTACCAAAGAAAAACCTTCTTATTGATCCTGTATTCTGACATATTAAGCAAACAATTCAACAGTCTTATCATTTCACATTTTCGGATTATTGAACCAGGAATCCATCCCATAATCACTTCTATCTGGAAGAAAAGAACTGATAAATGAAAATGGTTCTGAGAACATTTTCTATTTTTTGACTTTTGATGGTTTCTAAGTGAGTACACTCACACAAATGTTTCTTAAACTCTCATGGACTGATATCTGTTTTTCTGTTTCTCCCATCTGCCCCTCACCCTCTCACTCTCGCTCTTAATCCATCCATCCATCCATCCATCCATCCATCCATCTCTTCCCTTGCTCAGTGGAGCTGGTGCCCAGTAAGTGGGGTCTGGTGATGGACAGGTTACTGGTTCTGTCTAGAAGGTTCTCTGACAATCTCACCAAAGTCCAAGTGTTTCTCTGGAGGCTTCTGGAGCTACACATCTTCAAGATGGTGGCCTTCTTCTCTGTCTGGGTTTCACTTGAAGAGGTAAAGGCGGGGGGGAACGTGTGTGTTTATGAAAGGAATGTTGGCAAAGAATTCATAAAACACTGTACAGCCAATCAGATACCTCTAATTCTGTGTCTGCCCCAGTCAACGATGCTCACCTGGAAGAAAAGAACTGATAAATGAAAATGGTTCTGAGAACATTTTCTATTTATTGACTTTTGATGGTTTCTATGTGAGTACACTCACACAAATATCTACAGCTGTAGAATGTGAATCTACACCGATCAGCCATAACATGATGACCACCTGCCTAATATTCAGTAGGTCCCCCTTTTGCCGCCAAAACAGCCCTGACCCGTCGAGGCATGGACTCCACTAGACCGCTGAAGGTCTGCTGTGGTATCTGTCACCAAGCCGTCAGTAGCAGATCCTTTAAGTCCTGGAAGTTTCGAGGTGGGGCCTCCGTAGATCGGACTTGTTTGTCCAGCACATCCCACAGATGCTCTATCGGATTGAGATCTGGAGAATTTGGAGGCCGAGTCAACACCTCCAACTCGTTTCCATCCACATGATGTAAAAGAAAACGTGATTCATCAGACCGGGCCACCTTCTTCCATTGCTCCGTGGTCCAGTTTTGATGCTCACGTGCCCATTGTAGGCGCTTTATGGCGGTGGACACAGGTCAGCACGGGCACCATGACCAGTCCCCATACACAACAAACTGCTCCTCACTGTGTGTTCTGACACCTTTCTATCAGAACCAGCATTAACTTGTTCAGCAGTTTGAGCTCCAGTAGCTCTTCTATTGGATCAGACAACACGGGCCAGCCTTCACTCCCCACGTGCATCAATGAGCCTCGGGTCTGACCCTGTCGTCGGTTCACCGGTTTTCCTTCCTTGGACCACTTTTGGTAGGTCCTGACCACTGCAGACCGGGAACATCCCACAAGAGCTGCAGTTCTGGAGATGCTCTGACCCAGTCGTCTAGTCAGCACTATCTGGCCCTCGTCAAAGTCGCTCACATCCTTACGCTGGCCCATTTTTTCTGCTTCCAACACAAAGTTCAAAGTTCAAAGTTCAAAATGTTCACCTGCTGTCTAATATATCCCCCCCACTGCCAGGTGCCATGGCAACCAGATAATCCATGTTATTCACTTCACCTGTCAGTGGTCTGAATGTTACGGCTGATCAGTGTATATGAAAACCTGCTAAACTACAGCGTCTTAGACGTCTTGGACTGACCACTGGATGAGCAACTTTCATGGAAATGAATGGGGCACTATTTTAGAGCTCTGTATCAAGTAACAGTAACAGCTTGTTTTGGTGTCAGCCTGAAAGATGAGTGATCTGCACATACACAGTATATCATACTTGACATGAAGCTCTTAAACATGTCGTCCTATTTCTGTTTCCGTGTAGCCGTCTGTGATGAACCTGGTCCTGGTGGTGTTGTGGTCTCTGGCGATGCCCTACAGTCGCTTCGGGCCCATGGCCTCCTGTCTGTCTACGGTCTGGGTGTGTGTCATCATCGTCTGTAAGATGCTGTACCAGCTCAGTGTCGTCAACCCTGTCGAGTACTCCAGCAACTGTAGCCTGGTAAGACACACACACACACACACACACACACACACACACACACACACACACACACACACACACACACACACACATGTTCTGCATCAATAATATCTGTTCCAGCAGGCATGATGTCATATTTCAATTTGTCATTACAGTAATATAGATAGATGGATAGATGGATAGATGGATAGATAGATGGATGGATGGAAGGATGGATGGACGGACGGACGGACGGATGGATGGACGGACGTCTGTGGCTCAGAGGGTAGAGCAGGTTGTCCACCAATCGGAAGGTCGGTGGTTCGATCCCCGGCTGCTACGGGTCACATGTCGATGTGTCCTTGAGCAAGACACTTAACCCCAAAATTGCTCCCGAAGGCATAGCCATCAGTGTGTGAATGAGTATTTAGATTAGATTCTGATGTGCAAAGTTGGCACCTTAGTAGCCTCTGTCATCAGTGTATGAATGTGTGTGTGAATGGGTGAATACTGACATGTAGTGTAAAGCGCTTTGAGTGGAGGGAAGACTAGAAAAGCGCTATATAAATGCAAGTCCATTTACCATTTACGTAAGGAATAGATAGACAGACAAATGTACATGTGTGAGGTGGACATAGAGTATTAGTTTTATGTCCCATCACAATGTGGAACTACTCTGTTAAAAGTAGAAGTCCTGTGTTCACGGTTTAGTGTCCCCTGGAAACGTCTGCTCTGTAACTCAGATCCGTCTCAGTTTACTGTGCTGCTTTTTTGTATTTGCAATGTGTTTGGTTGTTTTCTCACTTTGCAGCGTTGTTTTATTATTTTATTTTATTTAACTTAAAAACATACATACATACATAGCCTGTAAAATATTATTCCACATAAAACTATAAAAGTACCACAGCAAACTACACTTAAGTTAGGACAAGAACAGGAGACAATAACAGAAGTAGAGCATTATACATAGAATATATTCTATCTATGTGACACACTGTATAGTATATAAACTACATAATACCACAAATTAGACATGTCATATAGTATATCACATTATTTTTTCATGTTTTAATTAAAGGGACTGTTTGTAACTTCTTACAGGTATAAATCAATCCGGGTCGGTGTCCCACGTGCGCTCGCATATGCGAGCGAGCGTGTGGCTACACTGTTCAGACGAGACTCCAACACAAACTACACGGAAACACCAAAACCTCTTGGTTGTATCTAGTGAAGCCCGTCTGTTAAACAGTGTTGGCCACGGTCGGAGGACGCGGGGGAGACCGTAGCTTTGGTCCCCAGGACCGGAGTCTCTGCTGTACTCTGCTCCTCTGCCTGCCTTCACTCACTCACACACCGCGCTCGTTCACGCTATTTTGCCCCATGCTCACGTGGATGCGTGCTCACTCCACACTGCAAAAGAGTTAGTTTAGCTCTGAGAATATCTAGTGAATAGTGGACGTTTGTGCAGAAATAACTGCTGCAGCTCCTCCAGACCAACAGAGGTTTTCCGTGTCTTGTGAAGTGACGGGGCTCCGCAGAGAGAAACGTTATCGTCTCCGACCGGGTGCCGGTGTCTCCCCTGTTCCCTCCGGCCGCGGTCGGGAGGCGGAGGCAGGAAAAGCCAACACTAGGATCAGCATTGATTCATGGAGAGACCTTGGTCTGGTCAGCTAACATTACTGCCAAGCAGCTGAAATATAGAGTGATATTGTGCTTTTAGCTGACGTGTGTCTCCTCACTGTGTTGAGTGATGCTCCTTCATGTCTATGTAGAGTGAGCACAAGCGCGAGCCCGAGCAACAGGACGCTGACTTTCGTTGACTTAACGGCCACAGGTGTTGCTGTTCACAAGCATTTCTGATTCTTACAAACAGTCCCTTTAACTGGAAATTGTGAAACACTTCAGCACATCAGGTTGTCGTAACAAAAGGGCCCCATATTTTCATGTAGATCTCTTGCTTCCTATCCACCAGCTGGTAACAGTACATTTCATAGGAGAAAATTTTAGATGTTTTGTCCATTCATTCCTTCACTGACATCTCTCCTTCCAGTGTCGCAACACTATCATACATCCAGTAAGACGTGCCATTCTGCACCAGGACATCTGGAGGGCATTCAAACCACTTCACTTAGGCAAAGCACTGGTCCCTGTACCGGTGAAGCAGTCATCACTGTACTGATGAACACGTGTAAGAGAGTGGCACAAGTAGCATCACATCTCCAACACAAGTCAGAGCTTCTGAGTCACATCTGCATTTCCCTTGACACTTTGAACCACAATCCAATAATTCCCCCCACACATTTCTCCAGTTATCTGTTTCCCTATGTCCCTCTCCCAGCATGTCTTAAGGCCTTAAAGATGTGGGTGGTTGAAACTCCCTCAGAAGGTTATAAAAACCGTGGTAGTTGTCTAAGGCGTGCCAAGATACAACTCCACAGCTGCAAGTACTTCCAAAAACCCTTATATCTGCACAGCCGCGATGCACAGCCGCGATGCACAGCCGCGATGCACAGCCGCGATGCACAGCCACGTGGCACAGCAACTCCCCTGTCTAGAATTACACCCATCCTCATCTGGTCACCCTAGATAGTCATGTGACCAAGTGGGAACTGGAGTGATAAAGTGTTGATTGACCTGCTTATGAATTTGTTTCTTTCGTCTCTTCGTCTCAGCCTCTAACAAATGAAACCAACCTGCTACCAGAAGAGATGATGAACTCCTCTCTGTATAAGGAGCCGGTGGATCCAGCCAAATGGTTCGGCATCAGGAAAGATGCCACAGTCCTGGGATACAGCAAGGTATACTCAATATTAGATATTTCAATAGATGTCTCCTCAGTGAATGGCGTGGCTGCAGTAAGAATACTACTGTATCAGGTTTATGAAGATGTGATATAGAAACACAGTGTACTGTATGTATACTGTGTGTTTTCTCTAAAATATAGATCAAATAAATCTATGGATCTGAATATGATACCTGAGGTTCAGTACCAGAACTCATTGAATCAGTGTCCTGAATGTTTTTTTACAGAACCATTTAATAGTGCTGGTGTTGTTGGTGTTTGAGGCCACAGTGTACCGTCACCAGGCTCACCACTACCGACAGCTCCAACGATCCCCCCCCACCATCCGTGCTCTGTTCCCCTCCACCACCAGGGACACCCTAGACCAGGGCCTCATACCGTGCTTCAAGTACCTGCTCAACTACACCTTCTACAAGTTTGGATTAGAGGTAGCTGGGAGAGAACCGGGGGGCTTTTTGGAAAAGGAAATAAAAAAGAGAGTAAAGGAAGGAAAACAAGAGAACTGTTATAAAGTTTACATTGAAATATTTTTTATGAAATAATAAAATATTGATATAAAAGAAGATGACAGGCTAATGTGAGTTCCTCTTGTTGACTGTTCCAGAGCAAACAAGATAATCAAGTTGTAAAATATTTTTTTTTAATTTAAATTTATATAAATCTCCAAAAATGTATCCTTATTTTTACAGATTTGCTTCCTGATGACGGTGAATGTGATTGGCCAGCGGATGAACTTCATGGTGATAATCCATGGCTGTTGGTTGGTAGCCATCTTGGTGAGGCGGCGGCGGGCAGCTATCGCCAGGATCTGGCCCAGATATTGTCTCTTTCTGTCCATCTTTATGATCTACCAGTATCTCCTGTGTGTGGGCATACCGCCTGCTCTCTGTATAGGTGAGTACTGATACACAGGTAAATGTGTTTATATAGTATAGCTCCTTTCTAGTCTTCTGACCACTCAATTGCTTTACACATGTCAGCATTCACCCATTCATTCACCCATTCATTCACCCATTCATTCACCCATTCATTCAGCCATTCACACACTGATGTCAGAGGCTGCCATGCAAGGAGCCACTGATGGTTCAGCCTTCAGGAGCAGTCTGGGGTTCAGTATCTTGCTCAATATAACACACAACAGCAGTGTTCTCCTACTGTAGGGGTGCAGGTAGAGCACCTGTACTCTCCGTAAATCAATAGCACCAATATTGTTTATGGATATATTGTTTGGATTTTTAGATTTAGATTTTTATTTGTTTTCACATATAAAAAAGGTACAAGTAGAGATTACATAAACAACAACGAATGTAATGGAGAGGTGCAAAAAACCCTCAGTGGGGCTTGATCAGGGCACTCTCCAATGCATACCTAATCAATTTGAAAAGGAGAATAGATTATTAAAAAGGATGGTAAATGGACTTGCATTTATATAGCGCTTTTCTAGTGTTCCGACCACTCAAAGCTCTTTACACTACATGTCAGTATTCACCCATTCACACACACATTCATACACTAATGGCAGAGGATGCTAAAGTGCTAATTTGGGGCTAAGTGTCATGCTCAAGGACACATCGATGTGACCCGGAGCAGCCGGGGATCGAACCACCGACCTTCCAATCGGTGGACAACCTGCTCTACCCTCTGAGCCACAGCCGACCCAACATGCATTCCAAAGACAACGTTAAATGGAATTAAGATTCACATTATAATATCATCAATAAAAAGTCATTATCAGTAAGTAATTTACAGAGATAATCCATATGGAAAACATTGGGGAGATAAAAACAAACCTTTAACAGCTTTCTTAAATAGTTCTGGTGACAATTTTAAGAAATGAGATGGCAGAGCATTTCATATCACTGAACCTCTGTAAATGAAACCAAAGTGTAACTGAGATGTTCGACACACAGGAGGTCTGAGTTTGGAGTTATTTCGAGTCAAATAATTGTGGAATTGTTGATTAAAGGAATACAGTTGATGGAAATATGAGGGAAGGGTCCTGTTCAAAGAGCTGGACACAAATACAGCCATGTGAAGTTGGTTAACTTGATAAGCATTGAGGATGCTGGACTGGAAAAACAAAGGTTGAGATGAATGAGTTTGGTGAACACAGTTAATAATTCTTAATGCTCGTTTCTGAAGACGGAGAATAGATATTATATTTTATTATATATTATAATATGCCCAAATATACTGCATGCAATGTGCACTGCATCTCCCAGTTCATTAGATATACCTGTACAATCTAATGACATGTACAGCAGCTCTCCTTTTCTAGCCTGTAGTTTCTACCTGTGAAAGTGTCAAAGACTGTTTCAGTCTCTGGTAAATGGTAAATGGACTTGGACTTATATAGCGCTTTTCTAGTCTTCCGACCACTCAAAGCGCTTTACACTACATGTCAGTATTCACCCATTCACACACACATTCATACACTGATGGCAGAGGCTACTAAGGTGCTAACTTTGCCCATCAGGATTTAATCTAAATACTCATTCACACACCGATGGCTATGCCTCCGGGAGCAATTTGGGGTTAAGTGTCTTGCTCAAGGACACATCGACATGTGACCCGGAGCAGCCGGGGATCGAACCACCGACCTTCCGATTGGTGGACAACCTGCTCTACCCTCTGAGCCACAGCCGCCCTGGTCGCATAGTGTGTGTACTATAGTGTACTGTATGCTTATAGTGCTCATGAGTACTTTTCAGTTCAGTACTTTGGTTACAAAGTAAAATCAGGACATATACAATGAATATTGTGCAAAGCAAACTTTAGATTAGGCCCCACATGGCATCATGTAGAACTCTGCTGAAGGTAAACTACTGTAGAAATGAATATTTATAGAATGGTAGACAAACTGTTGAACTGAGTGTCCCTCCTTCGACCTTCCTACCTGTCTGTCCTGTGTTGTCCTGTAGACTACCCGTGGAGGTGGAACACTCCAGTGTTGATCAACTCAGCTCTCATTAAATGGATCTCCCTGCCTGACTTCTACACCGTGCCTCACTCCAAAAACCTCATAGGTCAGTTTGTGTGCGTGCGTGCGTGCGTGCGTGCGTGCGTGCGTGCATTTTTCATTTATCTGTATCAACAGAAGAGTCTACCTTTGACAGATTGTCATGTGTTGTGTTGTTGTGTGTGTGTCCAAAGCGGACTTTGTGCTGCTGATGTGTGCGTCCCAGCAGTGGAAGGTGTTTGAGTGTGAGCACACAGAGGAATGGATGGTTCTTGCGGGAGAGAACACGGATGACCCTGAACCGATGGAAGGTCGACTGTTTAACCCTGCACCCAACTTCATCAACTGCAGGTAAACAGGCCTACAGCATCTGTCTGTCTGTCTGTCTGTCTGTCTGTCTGTGTGTCTGTCTGTCTGTCTGTCTGTCTGTCTGTCTGTGTGTCTGTCTGTCTGTCTGTCTGTCTGTCTGTGTGTCTGTCTGTCTGTCTGTCTGTGTGTCTGTGTGTCTGTCTGTCTGTCTGTCTGTCTGTCTGTCTATGTGTCTGTCTGTCTGTCTGTCTGTCTGTCTGTCTGTGTGTGTGTCTGTGTGTGTGTCTGTCTGTCTGTCTGTCTGTCTGTCTGTCTGTCTGTGTGTGTGTCTGTGTGTCTGTGTGTCTGTCTATCTGTCTGTCTGTCTGTCTGTCTGTCTATGTGTCTGTCTGTCTGTCTGTCTGTCTGTGTGTGTGTCTGTGTGTGTGTCTGTCTGTCTGTCTGTCTGTCTGTCTGTCTGTCTGTGTGTCTGTGTGTCTGTGTGTCTGTGTGTCTGTCTATCTGTCCTTCTGTCTGTCTGTCTGTCTGTGTGTCTGTCTGTCTGTCTGTCTGTCTGTCTGTCTGTCTGTGTGTCTATGTGTCTGTCTGTCTGTCTGTCTGTCTGTGTGTCTATGTGTCTGTCTGTCTGTCTGTCTGTCTGTCTGTGTGTCTGTGTCATTTATAAATGGTAAATTGATGGCTAATTAAACTTAGTTAATAGTTGTTTTATGCGTAACAAACAATGAATTGGTAATCAATAATGTTTATTAGTTATTAGTAATGCTATAACTTCTGTTATTTTATCATTCATCATTTATCAGATCATCGTTTGTGTAATATGAAATAACTAGTTTATAAATTCTATATTGTATCATAGTTAAGAGACGATAACAATTACATTCTGATTACATTAATACACTGTTTAACACTTTATTGTTGTACACATTACAACATTTTATATACTATATGAAGTATTTGTTAATAATTACCAAATGATTTGAAAACCTTTAAGAAGTTGTTTGTAAAACATCTATAAACATTACATAGACAGATGGACCAGAAACTGATTACTAACCGTTGACAAAGTGTTAACTATCTATCTAAATAATGTTTATAGATGCTTTACAAAGTATTTATTAATAATATAATCTTTATAAGATCTATATAATTTGTATGTATGTTTTACAAACAGGTTTACAAATAATATCTTAAGCATTAACAAATACTTATAATACTTATACTTAGTAAACATTATTAATTATCATTTTGTTGTTTGTTAACAGTAAAATAACTATGACCTCAGTTTAATTAACTATGAATTTACCATTTGTAGATGATGGTGTTTCTTTTCTCGTCCTCCTCCAGGAGCTACCTGGACATGGCTAAAGTTCTGGTGTTCCGTCACCACTTCTGGTTTGTGCTGTCGGTGGTCTTCATCACCGGGGCCACCAGAATCTCTGTGTTTGGACTGGGCTACCTGCTGGCCTGCTTCTTCTTCCTGCTGTTTGGGACCCAGCTATTGGTCAAATCATCCAGGACCCGCCTCGCCCTGTGGGACTGTCTCATCATCTACAACGTGGCAGTCATTATATCGAAGAACATGTTATCAGTAAGTAGAACGCTCATCATCTGGTGCTTTAGTTTGCAGCTTTTTGTGGGCTCCTTAGTTCCTCTGTCAACCAATCAGCCATAACATGATGACCACCTGCCTAATATTGAGTAGGTCCCCCTTTCGCCACCAAAACAGCCCTGACCCGTGGAGGCATGGACTCCACTAGACCTCTGAAGGTCTGCTGTGGTATCTGGCACCAAGCCGTCAGTAGCAGATCCTTTAAGTCCTGGAAGTTGCGAGGTGGGGCCTCCGTAGATCGGACTTGTTTGTCCTGCACATCCCACAGATGCTCCATCGGATTGAGATGTAATGGAGAGGTGCAAAAAACCCTCAGTGGGGCTTGATCAGGGCACTCTCCAATGCATACCTAATCAATTTGAAAAGGAGAATAGATTATTAAAAAGGATGGTAAATGGACTTGCATTTATATAGTGCTTTTCTAGTGTTCCGACCACTCAAAGCTCTTCACACTACATGTCAGTATTCACCCATTCACACACACATTCATACATTAATGGCAGAGGCTGCTAAAGTGCTAAATTTGGAGGCCGAGTCAACACCTCCAACTCGTTTCCATCCACATGATGTAAAAGAAAACGTGATTCATCAGACCGGGCCACCTTCTTCCATCACTCCGTGGTCCAGTTCTGATGCTCACGTGCCCATTGTAGGCGCTTTATGGCGGTAGACACAGGTCAGCACGGGCACCCTGACCGGTCCCCATACACAACAAACTGCTCCTCACTGTGTGTTCTGACACCTTTCTATCAGAACCAGCATTAACTTGTTCAGCAGTTTGAGCTCCAGTAGCTCTTCTATTGGATCAGACAACACGGGCCAGCCTTCGCTCCCCACGTGCATCAATGAGCCTCGGGTCTGACCCTGTCGTCGGTTCACCGGTTTTCCTTCCTTGGACCACTTTTGGTAGGTCCTGACCACTGTAGACCGGGAACATCCCACAAGAGCTGCAGTTCTGGAGATGCTCTGACCCGGTCGTCTAGACAGCACTATCTGGCCCTCGTCAAAGTCGCTCACATCCTTACGCTGGCCCATTTTTTCTGCTTCCAACACAAAGTTCAAAGTTCAAAATGTTCACCTGCTGTCTAATATATACCCCCCACTGCCAGGTGCCATGGTAACCAGATAATCCATGTCATTCACTTCACCTGCCGGTGGTCTGAATGTTCTGGCTGATCAGTGTATTTGAGTGGTCGTTGTAATGCAGTTTCAAAATTGTTAGAAAATTAATGATATTGTAGCATAGGTGTATTGAATATCAATATATATCTATATGTATGCATATGTGTGTATAAATGCCTATGTATACAAACGTTGAATTGAACATCTTGTACATGTACTGTTACTAACATGACATTACCCTGGCATAACACTCAAAGGTGTAACTACACATCCGGACTGCGGC
Source organism: Sebastes fasciatus (assembly GCF_043250625.1). Taxonomy (NCBI): domain Eukaryota; kingdom Metazoa; phylum Chordata; class Actinopteri; order Perciformes; family Sebastidae; genus Sebastes; species Sebastes fasciatus. Next base: position 832,963 of record NC_133803.1, on the reverse strand, counting down.
AGCTACAGAGAGACCGCCGGAGACCACCAGACCTGTGATTGGTCAGCAGGGTTGGTTGGTTGTACTGTCTGATGGCGGTAGAAATCACTGAGAGAAGCTTAGCTGAATAAAGACGTTTCACTCCCACACATCAAACAAACGCAACTCACCTGAGATCCCTCTGCACACTGTCACCCCACAACGCACACATAGTGACTTTATTCAGTACTGAGGAAGGGCAAACCTTCCCTCTGTTACTGGTATCACAAAGAGGACTAGAAACCACAGAGGGGCGGCTGTGGCTCAGGAGGAAGAGCGGGTTGTCCACTAATTGGAAGGTCAGCGGTTTGATTGCCGGCCCCTCCAGTCTGCATGATGATTAAATTAAAGCTGCTATAAACAATATTTTATAATAAGATTGCATCAAATGGTGATGAGCCTGGCAATGCGGGACTGGATGCTGCGCTAGCGTCTGGCGGACGGCAGCAGGCAGAGCAGTCTGTGGCTGGGGGGTGGTTGGGCTCTCTAATAATGCTGGCAGCCTTCTTCCTCCACCGCTGGGTGTAGAGCTCCTCCATGGAGGGCAGCTCCATCCTGGTGATGTGCTGAGCAGCTTCCAACCACCCTCTGTAGAGCCCTACGGTCGAGGGGCGGTGCTACCGCCGTACCGGCTGGTGATGCAGCCAGTCAGGAGACTCTGGATGGTCCACCTGTAGAAGTTGCAGAGTATCCTGGAGTCCATGTTGAACCTCCTCAGCCTGCCTGTCTAGGTGATGGTGTCTGTGTGGTGAGTCCAGGTCAGGTCCTCACTGAAGCTGCTGACTCTGTCCACCGTAGTCCTGCTGATGGAGACGAAGGCGTGTCCTTCTCACCGTCTCTTCCTGTAGTCCACAGTCAGAGAGGGAGGCCGTCGTCCGTCTCGTCGCCGCCGGCGATCGGGCCGATGAATGTGGTGTTGGAGCTGTGGGTGGTGCAGTCGTGTGAACAGGGAGTAGAGGAGAGGGCTCCAGTGGGTCCAGTCCCAGGTCTCTTGGAGGGCACCATGGTGTTGAATACTGAACTATAGTCATGATGTGTTCCTGTGGTCCAGGTGGGAGAGGGCAGTGTGGAGGGTTGGGGGGGTGATGGCGTCAGTCGTCAGGCATGAAACATGTGGGGACAGACTGGAGCAGTGAGAGGGGGGATGCCATCAGGCCCAGGTGACGTGCATGGATTCATTCTTTTGAAGGATCTGCTCACATCAGCCCTGACTGACACAGTCACTAACACATATTATTAGTGACCCGGGGTCCTGGGGATCGACCTCCAGCCCCTAAGCCTGATGGATGGGTCTCTGGGGCTGATCAGAGTCTCTTGGGGCAGGTGGAAGAAGACCAGGGGTCCTGGGCCTTCTGTACCTCTTCAGCCAGGAGGTTGTTCTCAACGCGTGCATACTGTAGGTGTCCCGTCATCGCTGCATTTAGTCATTTTAATTTTGATGAGCATTTCAATTTATATTTTATTATTATTTTAATTATGCCCCGAATCTGCTGCTCCCCATCGGCTTTACGGAGCTTTAGAACAAGTTTCAGCTCATTAATTAGCTGTCCAGCTTACTGAGCTGCTGCTGTGGTTCACTCTCACCACTCTCAAAACGCCAGGCAGCTGTTAACAGTGAAAAAGCTTAATCTTAGTGTTTTAGGAGTCCTAAGGACTGCCTCTAACTTCTCTCAGACTGAGGACCAGGGTCTGAAATTAGCACCCGCAAAATGCGGGTACATTTTTGGCAGTGGCAGATAAAAGCCATCCGCCACTTTGGCAGACACGGAAAACACTAGTGATGGAATAGAGAACCGTAGCTGTTTCTTGGCATCTCATGCCACCATGACTATGGATTCCTCTTATTGATGCACCGACAGCTACGCTGCACAATGACGCATACACACGCTGTGTCATGTTTCAGTTTGTTTGGGACCGGAGACACGGCGGAGAGAAAAAAAAAAGCTCAACAGCGTAGCGCTACTAAACCTGAGGGGATGCACCATATTTTGACCTGATAAAGCGACACTGTGAACAACCAGCTGTGTTGAAATCAGCAGGAGGAGAGTCAGTAACGTTAGCTGTTAGCAGCCGTTAGCAGCACAGTCCTGACTGGATAAATACCGGAGATACGAACGTTAACGGAGGTGACACTGAGTTAATATTATGAGACGTTCACTGTCTGCTCAGGGAAAAAAGAATATTGGGTGAAGGTAAATTACAACGTTATCATGATGTGTTCAAATGTAATCTTGTAAAATTAAGTTTTTGGTGAGAAACTTGAATAAATCCAGTTGTTAGGAGATGTTTTCACATCACTATAAAATAGATAAAAGAGAATTATGACCTGTTTAACTTCCTAACACTTGCTCTAAGCAGCTTATAATACATAATTAAAACTACTGATGCCAAGATTTTTTTAATCAAAGTAAATATTTAAATAATCAAAATCAGTTGTGTGTTTTTATGCAATCAACCACTATAGATGACAATAACAAAGTACAGTACAGTACTGTGTACACTACCCTCCCTGCCCCGAAAAATAAGGCTCTCCCAGAAACTACAGTGTCATTTGAAAACTGGAATTAACCATGTATATGTTTTTTATGTCAAATATATTGAACACTGCATGAAAACAGAATTAAAATGTTATTCCTTCATTTAGTGCAGAGATTTCAAAAGTGGCAGATAAACATTCTGAGTGGCAGACGGACCTGCCACAGTGGCAGGACGAGAAGAGAGTTAATTTCAGACCCGGGTTAGGACCTACTTTTTGGGTACAACTTCAACCCCAAAGTACTATAGTACCACTACTACTGTTGATAATATCACTCTATTTTTTAGGATTATGAAATGCCATTGTTATGGAGTTTGAAGAGAAATATACACACATGCACGCAAGTAAAAAAACACTGAGTTGTGTATTTCTGTGTTTGTGTGTGTGTGTGTGTGTGTGTGTGTTTCAGATCCTGGCATGTGTGTTTGTGTTTGAGATGCAGAAGGGCTTCTGTTGGGTGATTCAACTCTTCAGCCTGGTCTGCACAGTCAAAGGATACTACGACCGTAAGTGCTTTAGTAATAATAATAATACACCACAATGGCCATGTATATATTAGGAATAATATTTATATCATTATGCAGAGGTGATGTATTATTGCATTGTGTTTCATACTGTATATTTTGGGATATTTGGTAGTGATTTGTTATTAAATAGTACAAAGAGGATCCACCTTTTCAGATAATTCTGGAACTGGAGCTTTCAGTATTAGATGGCTGTTTTATAGCTGTGATAGTCGTGTCTGTGAGGTAACAGCATTGACACCTGAGGGAAGCAGTTCCAGACGGTTGTGTTCTGCAGAATACCTTTTTGTCTAGGTATGTGTCATAGAGTGTGTTTGTTTTTTCCTGACAGCGAAAGCAGTGAGTGACAAGACGTGCAGCCTTCCAGTAGAAGAGGCCGGGATCATCTGGGACAGTATCTGTTTCCTCTTTCTGTTGCTGCAGAGGAGGGTCTTCCTCAGTTACTACTTCCTGCATGTGATGGCAGAGCTGCAGGCTTCTGCCAAACAAGCCTCGAGGTAAGACACGACGAACTGATGCAATGCTAGGGGTCAGCAGGTTATTAAAGAAAACACATAATGGTGTTATGTTTAAAAATACTTCACATCAAACAATCTGAGAAATAAACTCATGTCCACAGCACGACCCTAAACTGGGCTGAGACATCACACATAAACCAATAAATAGGACTTCACTTTAACGTTTCAGTATATCAATAGTATATGTCACAAAATAAACAATGTTTTTAGGGCTTTCAATTGTATGTCACTGTCTTCCTCACTGAATGGCGTTAGCTCATGTTTGACTTAACTTTCAGTTTAACAAAATAAAGTGACATTTATTCTATTATATGTCCTGTCAAGTTATTGTTCAAATATGTGCAGTTTCCCAAATTGAAAGAGATCAAAACATCCATCCGAAGACTGGAACTGGAATCCACACAATGACAAACAGCTTTTCCTTTTTTGCTCTTTTATTTTGTAGGTTGAGTTGAAAGTTCAGTTCATTTAGGAGTTATTATTAGCCATTATGTGAAAAAACTTTTAAATAGAAAAAAAATACAGAAAAGAAAATACTGTATACACATTATTACAAAATAAGTGTAATAAGAACAAGCAAGTTTTTTGAGACTTTGCAAAATTCATAAATCCTTATTTAATTTAATTTAATTCACACACTCATGTTAAATGCAAATAAGCAAGTGCCCACTGCTGCCACAGCTTTTGCCTTACCATAAAGGTAATATGTATATGTGTATTATATTATCTTATTTAATTACTATTTTTAATTATTTATTTAACCACAAAGTATTGTATAATTACGTTTGCGGTAATATTAAATCACGCAGTCATTTTAAACAAACATTTCCCATAAGCCCACGTATGCTAAAAGCCTAATCACCTACTCATAGCTTTATTATGAACCTCTCACCACATCTGTGACTGAATGTGAACCAGGATATACCCGCATTTAACAAACAATCATAATCATATTCACTCCCTTTAAAAAGGACACACAAGGGGGGGTTACAATTCCATTATAATGGTATAAAATAATAATAATAATTAAAGCTGCAAGCAGCGATGAACGGGCCCTCGCCCCTCCTTGCGCGTCGGGGATGCTGGCGGGACGCGGACCGACGCGGCCGGGCACGGTGAAGCCGAAACTCTGACGAGCGCCACGATGCCTGCCGCAAGGCTCTACGACAAGCGGTTCACGAGTTATGAAGGGGGGCGTGGCTAATGTGTAGGGGGCGGGGATAACAACACCAACTTAACAGGCACTCTCTGCTGAGTGATATAACACCTCCCACAAGACTCTACGACAAACGGATCATGAGTTATGAAAGGGGGCGGGGCTAATGTGTAGGGGGCGGGCATAACCTTCACCAATGAAACAGGCACTCTCTGCTGAGTGATATGACACCTCCCACAAGACTCTACGACAAACGGTTCATGAGTTATGAAAGGGGGCGGGGCTAATGTGTAGGGGGCGTGGCTATGACTATATTTTTGCATTTACATATAATCAGGACTGGACCCTTATCATACCTGAGAAATTTGGGGCAGATCGAACTATGTACAGTTGAGTTAGGGTTAACCCACTCTCTGCTGAGTGATATGACACATCCCACAAGACTCTACTATAAACGGTTCATGAGATATGAAAGGGGGCGGGGCTAACGTCTTGGGGCGGGGCTATGAGTATATTTTTTCATATACATGTCATCAGTACTGGACCACCATCATACCTGAGAGATTTGGGGCAGATCGGACTATGTACAGTTGAGTTACAATAACTGCCTGTTTCATGGCGAATGGCTCAAAATGGCCGCCACGCCACGGTCAGGTCGTTAAGTGAAAACTCACGATTTTAATAACTTTTCATCCTCAAGGTCTTAAGATGGTCCTGACCAAATATCAACTCGATCTGATTAAATCTGTAGGAGGAGTTCGTTAAAGTACGCGTCCTATAAAACGCTAAAAATTACATGAAATCCAATATGGCCGATTTCTGGGTGGGCGGAGCTAATGAAACCCAATGAGGAATATGTTTCAAATGATGAGTGGGATATGCATACCAAATTTCATGAATATCGGATCAACTTTGACAAAGTTAAGATTTCAACGCGTTAGGGGGCGCTATAGAGCCGGCTAAACACACTGAGCCTAATGGCTATACATTTACATAAAGTTCACAGGCGTCCATCATTTTGCCAAATTTCATGAGTTTTCGAGTATCCCAAGGGTGTCAAAGGCATGTTCAAAGGCTAAAAGACATAAGGGGGCGCTAGAGAGCCAACATGCCACGCCCAAGCAAAATTTCACCACTAAATCAAAGGAATTACGAGTTTGGATGTGCGTGTAAAGTTTCATGAGTTTTTGTGCATCCTAAAGTCCTCAAACATGTGTTCGTAAATTTTAAAAACACGCAGGAAGTCCAAGATCGCTGACTTCCTGTTTAACGAAAAAATCTCAAAATCATTTAATCCAGGTATGAGGGCGTGAGCAATGACATACTTGAATTTCGTGAAGATCGGAGTAACTTTGTCTGACAGCCTGCCATCATTAGGGGGCGCTATGGAGCCCTGCTGGAGACACCCGAGCCCAATCACTACAGAACTTTGCAATTTTCGCGACTTCTGATGCATATTCCAATTTTCATGAGTTTTTGGGGATGGAAAAGGTCCCAAAAACGCGATCTCGCAGCAGAAAAAGAATAACGAGAGCTGCACGCAGCTATGAAAGGGCCCTCGCCCCTGCGTGCATGTCGGGGGAACGCGCACGTCCGAGAACCCGCTGTCGTGCATTCCCGTGAAAGTCGGAAACTGCACGCAACAGTTAAGAGTGAATTTTCTGCTTGGAGCGTGTGGCGCTGGAAATGACGGTTCACGAGTTATGAAGGGGGGCGTGGCTAATGTGTAGGGGGCGGGCATAACATTCACCAATGAAACAGGAACTCTCTGCTGAGTTATATGACACTTCCCACAAGACTCTATGACAAACGGATCATGAGTTATGAAAGGGGGCGGGGCTAATGTGTAGGGGGCGGGCATAACCTTCACCAATGAAACAGGCACTCTCTGCTGAGTGATATGACACATCCCACAAGACTCTACTACAAACGGTTCATGAGATATGAAAGGGGGCGGGGCTAATGTGTAGGGGGCGGGCATAACATTTACCAATGAAACAGTAACTCTCTGCTGAGTGATATGACACTTCCCACAAGACTCTGCTACAAACGGATCATGAGTTATGAAAGGGGGCGGGGCTAATGTGTAGGGGGCGGGCATAACATTTACCAATGAAACAGGCACTCTCTGCTGAGTGATATGACACCTCCCGCAAGACTCTACGACAAACGGTTCATGAGTTATGAAAGGGGGCGGGGCTAATGTGTAGGGGGCGGGGCTACCCTTAACGAATAAAACAGGAACTCTCTGCTGAGTGATATGACACCTCCCATAAGCCTGTACGACAAACGGTTCATGAGATATGAAAGGGGGCGGGGCTAACGTCTTGGGGCGGGGCTATGAGTATATTTTTTCATATACATGTCATCAGTACTGGAGCAACATCATACCTGAGAGATTTGGGGCAGATCGGACTATGTACAGTTGAGTTACAATAACTGGCGAATGGCTCAAAATGGCCGCCACGCCACGGTCCGCTCGTTAAGTGAACACTCACCATTTTAATAACTTTTCATCCTCGAGGTCTTGAGATGGTCCTGACCAAATATCAACTCGATATGATCAAATCTGTAGGAGGAGTTCGTTAAAGTACGCGGCCTACAAAACCCCCCAGAAATGGGTGAAAAATGGGCAAAATCGCACATAAAATTCAATATGGCTGACTTCCTGTTGAGTTTTGGGCATACCTCCAAGAGGCTTTTTTGTTTCTCTCCACATCTTACATCTGTCTGCCAAATTTTGTACTTGTAGGTGAAACCGGAGCGCGGATATCAATTTTTCCATTTCATGGCGAATGGCTCAAAATGGCCGCCACGCCAAGGTCAGGTCGTTAAGTGAAAACTCACGATTTTAATAACTTTTCATCCTCAAGGTCTTAAGATGGTCCTGACCAAATTTCAACTCGATCTGATTAAATCTGTAGGAGGAGTTCGTTAAAGTACGCGGCCTATAAAACGAAAAAAATGACATGAAATCCAATATGGCGGACTTCTGGGTGGGCGGAGCTAATGAAACCCAATGAGGAATATGTTTCAAATGATGAGTGGGATATGCATACCAAATTTCATGAATATCGGATCAACTTTGACAAAGTTAAAATTTCAACGCGTTAGGGGGTGCTAGAGAGCCGGCTAAACACACTGAGCCTAATGGCTATGCAGTTACATAAAGTTCACAGGTGTCTATCATTTTGCCAAATTTTATGAGATTCCGAGTACCTAAAGGTATGTTCAAAATCTGAAAGACATAAGGGGGCGCTAGAGAGCCAACATGCCACGCCCAAGCAAAATTTCACCACTAAAATTAAGTAATTACTCGTTTGGATGTGTGTGTAAAGTTTCATGAAATTTTTGTGCATCCTAAAGTCTTCAAATATGCGTTCGTAAATTCTAAAATCACGCAGGAAGTCCAACATGGCTGACTTCCTGTTGGCCGAAGAAATCTCAAAATCATTTAATCCAGGTATGAGGGCGTGAGCAATGACATACTTGAATTTCGTGAAGATCGAAGAAACTTTCTCGGAAAAACTGCGTACGTTAGGGGGCGCTATGGAGCCCCCTGGAGAAACCCGAGCCCAGTCACTCCAGAACATTGAATTTCCCACCAGTTCTGACGCATACTCCACTTTTCGTGAGTTTTGGGGATGGCTAAGGTCGTCAAAAACGCGATCTAGTGGCAGAAAAATAATAATCTGCAGAAAAACAATAGGTTCCTTGCACTTCGTGCCAGGACACCGTTGGGTCCTGGCACTTTCGTGCTCGGGCCCTAATTAAAGCTGCAAGCAGCGATGAACGGGCCCTCGCCCCTCCTTGCGCGTCGGGGATGCTGGCGGGACGCGGACCGACGCGGCCGGGCACGGTGAAGCCGAAACTCTGACGAGCGCCACGATGCCTGCCGCAAGGCTCTACGACAAGCGGTTCACGAGTTATGAAGGGGGGCGTGGCTAATGTGTAGGGGGCGGGGATAACAACACCAACTTAACAGGCACTCTCTGCTGAGTGATATGACACCTCCCACAAGACTGTACGACAAACGGATCATGAGTTATGAAAGGGGGCGGGGCTAATGTGTAGGGGGCGGGCATAACCTTCACCAATGAAACAGGCACTCTCTGCTGAGTGATATGACACCTCCCACAAGACTCTACGACAAACGGTTCATGAGTTATGAAAGGGGGCGGGGCTAATGTGTAGGGGGCATGGCTATGACTATATTTTTGCATTTACATATAATCAGGACTGGACCCTTATCATACCTGAGAAATTTGGGGCAGATCGAACTATGTTCAGTTGAGTTAGGGTTAACCCACTCTCTGCTGAGTGATATGACACATCCCACAAGACTACTATAAACGGTTCATGAGATATGAAAGGGGGCGGGGCTAACGTCTTGGGGCGGGGCTATGAGTATATTTTTTCATGTACATGTCATCAGTACTGGACCACCATCATACCTGAGAGATTTGGGGCAGATCGGACTATGTACAGTTGAGTTACAATAACTGCCTGTTTCATGGCGAATGGCTCAAAATGGCCGCCACGCCACGGTCCGCTCGTTAAGTGAACACTCACCATTTTAATAACTTTTCATCCTCAAGGTCTTCAGATGGTCCTGACCAAATTTCAAGTCGATCTGATCAAATCTGTAGGAGGAGTTCGTTAAAGTACGCGGCCTACAAAACCCCCCAGAAATGGGCGAAAAATGGGCAAAATCGCACATAAAATTCAATATGGCTGACTTCCTGTTGAGTTTTGGGCATACCTCCAAGAGGCTTTTTTGTTTCTCTCCACATCTTACATCTGTCTACCAAATTTTGTACTTGTAGGTGAAACCGGAGCGCGGATATCAATTTTTCCATTTCATGGCGAATGGCTCAAAATGGCCGCCACGCCACGGTCAGGTCGTTAAGTGAAAACTCACGATTTTAATAACTTTTCATCCTCAAGGTCTTAAGATGGTCCTGACCAAATATCAACTCGATCTGATTAAATCTGTAGGAGGAGTTCGTTAAAGTACGCGGCCTATAAAACGCTAAAAATGACATGAAATCCAATATGGCCGACTTCTGGGTGGGCGGAGCTAATGAAACCCAATGAGGAATATGTTTCAAATGATGAGTGGGATATGCATACCAAATTTCATGAATATCGGATCAACTTTGACAAAGTTAAAATTTCAACGCGTTAGGGGGCGCTATAGAGCCGACTAAACACACTGAGCCTAATGGCTATACATTTAAATAAAGTTCACAGGTGTCTATCATTTTGCCAAATTTCATGAGTTTTCGAGTATCCCAAGGGTGTCAAAGGCATGTTCAAAGGCTAAAAGACATAAGGGGGCGCTAGAGAGCCAACATGCCACGCCCAAGCAAAATTTCACCACTAAATCAAAGGAATTACGAGTTTGGATGTGCGTGTAAAGTTTCATGAGTTTTTGTGCATCCTAAAGTCCTCAAACATGTGTTCGTAAATTTTAAAAACACGCAGGAAGTCCAAGATCGCTGACTTCCTGTTTGCCGAAAAAATCTCAAAATCATTTAATCCAGGTATGAGGGCGTGAGCAATGACATACTTGAATTTCGTGAAGATCGGAGTAACTTTGTCTGACAGCCTGCCATCATTAGGGGGCGCTATGGAGCCCTGCTGGAGACACCCGAGCCCAATCACTACAGAACTTTGCAATTTTCGCGACTTCTGATGCATATTCCAATTTTCATGAGTTTTTGGGAATGGAAAAGGTCCCAAAAACGCGATCTCGCAGCAGAAAAAGAATAATTAAAGCTGCAAGCAGCGATGAACGGGCCCTCGCCCCTACTTGCGCGTCGGGGATGCTGGCGGGACGGCGACCGAGGCGGCCGGGCACCGTGAAGCCGAAACTCTGACGAGCGCCACGACGCCTGCCGCAAGGCTCTACGACAAGCGGTTCACGAGTTATGAAGGGGGGCGTGGCTAATGTGTAGGGGGCGGGGATAACAACACCAACTTAACAGGCACTCTCTGCTGAGTGATATGACACCTCCCACAAGACTCTACGACAAGCGGTTCACGAGTTATGAAGGGGTGCGTGGCTAATGTGTAGGGGGCGGGGATAACAACACCAACTTAACAGGCACTCTCTGCTGGGCGATATAACACCTCCCACAAGACGTGGCCGGCCGGTCTGTTTGAGTTTTCTGAGGTGGGGTGTGAACCAGGGGGAGGAGGTGTTGAATGAAACAGTTTTGGTTCTCAGGGGGGCCAGTGAGTTGAGGGAGGCAGACAGGGTGGAGTTAAGGTGGTTGGTAAGATCATCGGGTGAGGTGAGGGGTGGGTCCAGGTGGAGGGCAGCAGATAGCAGGTTGGAGAGATGGAGGGGATCAATGGACTTAGTGTTGCGGAATGATATGACTCAGGGGAGTTCCAGACGGGGTGTTGGGGAAGGGATTGTGAATTGGATGAGTTTGTGATCAGAAAGGGGAAAGGGGGAGGGGTGGATGTTCAGAACCGGGACGTTGACAGAGCAGACGAGATCTAAAATATGGCCTTTAATTTGTGTGGGGAAGGTGATGTGCTGGGCGAGGTTGAAGTTGTCCAGTAGAGTGGAGAAATCAGAGGCAAGTTTACAGGTGGGGGAGTCCATGTGGATGTTGAAGTCGCCCAGTAGCAGTGGGGGTAAGGGAGGGATGATGCTAGGGTGAGGAGTTCAGACAGATCGGAGAGGAAGGAGGAATTTGGTTTAGGTGGGCAATAAATGAGGATGACTGTGGTGGAGCAGGTTTTGAAGGCGAGGGACTCGAATGAGGTGACTGTAGGGAAAGTGAGTTCTGTGGTCCTGAGGTTCCGGTTGAATAATACTGCGAGGCCCCCTCCACGACGGGAGGGGCGGGGTTTACCGAGGTAGCCGAAGCTGGGGGGGAGGGGGGTGCTTGGTTGAGGGAGAAGAAGTCATTGGGTTGTTGCCAGGTTTCAGTGAGCAGGAGGAAGTCCAGTGAATTGTCCAGGATGAGTTCATGGAGGATGGGGGCTTTGTTGTTGAGTGATCGGGTGTTGAGGAGGGCAAAGTTGGGTGAGTGGGAGGGTGGTGTGATGGGGGCACGCTGGAGAGGTTGGAGGTTTGCTAGGTTCACAGTGCGGCGGGCCGCAGTGGAGGGGGGGCGAATGGTTTGGATGTTGTAAGTCTGGGTGGTGGGGGTAATGGATGACTGGAGATGATGGTTATGTTTGGGGCCACAGTGAAGGTAGCGTTTACAGATGAGGATTCCAGCAGATTGAGCAGAGGAGAGAGCAGTGGAGGATAACCTGTAGTTTTTTATAAGGCGGAGGAGTTGACAGCGAGAGTAGGGGAGGGGAGGGGAGGAGGTATTGAGGGGACAAAACAAATGTGGGAACCAGGGGAATCCTTTGAATAGCAGGGGGGGTTGTGTAAGAGGGGTGAGTAGGGTTGATGGTTCCATTGTTTAGCAGGCGGGTTAGCGGTTAGCAGGCGGTGAGAGGGACGGTAGAGGCAGCACAGGGTAGCGTTAGACAGGAGGGGGGCCGTTGGTACTCACGGTACAGATGGATACAGGTGGTGAGGAGAACAGCCAGATGATTATTGTAATTCCAGTGGTGGAGTGTCCGGGAGGAGTGGAGAGGGACAGAGAAACATGCAGGGCAGCTCCACTAGCGAGTTAGCGGCTAACCGGCTAGCTAGCGAGGAGAGTGGAGCGAATGGGAGCACAGGGAAAACCAAAAGACGGAAAACAAGAGTGAGAACGAGACGGAACATAACAAAACTCAGGAGAACAGTGAAGAAACAGCCACAAAACAAAACAAAACGAGAAGAAAGACAGCTGACAGAGGGAGAAGCGGCAGTCAGGCCACGCCAGCAGTACTCGCCCACCGGCACAAACACAAACACACTCCCGTACGGAGGCCGCAAGAATATAATCACTTCATGTTGTTGTTTTTTTATTTAACCTTTATTTAACCAGGAGTAAAAACTCATTGAGATTAAAAATCTCTTTTCCAAGAGTGTCCTGGCCATGATAGGCAGCAGCACAGTTACACGGTCGCAGACATAAAACAAACATAACAATTTAAAAACAAAGACAAATTACAGAATCATAAGGTATCAAAAACATTCATCAGCATTCAAGACATCTGCAGCCAGATGTGCTTGTTTCCAAATCTTTTAGAAGCACTTTAAAGACATTCAGTGAGGCCAGCTCTCCAAGAGATTCAGTGGCTTAGATTTAGCATTTGTGTCAGCATTTAAAACAAGTTTTAATCCACACGGGGTGCTTCGTGCTCCGTCAAGTCACTTTCATCATGGACAAGAAATGCAGTTCATAATGTTCTGTCACCATGAGGCGATGGGCATCAGCATCAGTGAAAACCACATCTGGTTATTTATTAGTTCCCTTCAGATTGCTAATTTCAAGAACAGGCTGATAGATCCCAAATGTACAGAATCCTATAATTAATGTGACACCCTTTCTTTGTTAATTGAGATGTAGCTGCTGATATTGGCTGGTTACTTACTGATGACATCTGTTTCTTCCTTCCAGGGGCTTTGAGCTCTTCAGAGCCAGTATTGTGAAGAACATTGAGTTCCACCAACAAGCTGAGAGGAAATCTCTGTCACAGCTCAAGAGATCGTAAGTGTTCACCGTACAGTGAGTGGGAGTAGCAGCGTAATGTTGCATCAATGAAGGAGTGGAAATGGCTGGGGGGGGGGCTTTCTTCCTACACTGCTGGCTGTAGAGATCCTCTATGTCCACTTTTTAAATAATGAACTCAAGATTTTGTGTAAGTACCGAATTGAATGGATATTGTTTGAAGTTCAAACATAATAATGTAAATATGTAATATAACATAATGTATAACTCTCTGTCCACCTGGCTGCAAAACCAAATACCACTGAGAGGAACTGAGAGGAGCTGAAAATATAGATATTTTTAAACGTAAACTAAAAACCCGTCTATTTAATCTGGCTTTTATGTAGTGTTTTATAGTTTTAAATTTTATGTTTTTTATTGTTTATACTTATATTATTTATCGTCATCATTATAGTTTATTCTACTCTATTTTATTTAATCAACATTTTATTGCTGATCATTATTATCTCTTTTATTCTATTTTATTTTATTAAAATTGTATTATTTTAATACAATCTGCTTATTTTGTGTAGTTAAATAATTTGTATTTATTTATTTTTATTGTTATTTTTATTTCGTTGTATTTTATTTATCTTTTATTATCTTAAATACCCATCTCTTATTGCGTTGTTATTCAATGAACTTTTATATTGGTTGTTTTGGTGCATTAGTCCCTAAATCCATTTTTAACACTCATTTGAAACACATTTTTGTCAATCGTCTGTACAGCACTTTGAATTGCATTTGACCTGTTTGAAAGGTGCTATATAAATAAAGTTTGATTGATTGATTGATTAATCAAAAGATCCTCACCAAATTGAATTAGTGGATTGGATGTGGCACCTGTCCAAAATACACCATGACACCAGGTAGATATAGAATACATAGCTTTACTTTAGCCCACAGCAAATATTATAAGTAGAGAGTTAAAGTTGAATTATTCTGTCTCCTGAGCATCCTTTTCCTGTCCTCTGCTTTCAGGATGCAGAGAATTCGCTCCAAGCAGCAGAAGCACAGAGACGGACACAAAACAAGTGAATGTTCTACCAAGAGTCCGACTGCTGGTAGGACTCACTAGTAAACTGACTGACTGGAAACATGTGTTCCACCATGTCTGCCATGTCTCTGGGCCCCTCAGGGTTAAATCAGTGTAATAATCAGCAGTGAAGTGCATCATTCGTCAAGTTTATTTATATTTTACACTCAACATGACGTAAGCTCATAAAACAACACTGATATGTGTTCTTCCTGTCATTCCTTCTGTCTGTCTTCATTATTTCTTCAACTGATCTGAAAATGTCAAAATACCAGAAACTGGAAATACAAGGATTTCATGTGACAGTGAACTAAACTGTACTGTTCTTCACAAAGATACTCATTAAATACTACTATACTACTATAATACTATAATAGTAATACTCATACTAAACCACTCCTTGCTAATGCTATGACACGTCTGCTTCTACGTAAAGCTGCATGAATCCATGTTTCACCACTAGAAGGAAGAAGAACTCCAAAGCAAGCTGAGAGACTCACAACCCTGATATATTAATAATATAATAATATTAATAAACAAAAGTGATTATATTATCACCCTATTATGTTGTTCTTGCTAATCTTAAAGGCCAAATATGCCATGAAATCTGCTGGGCACATTCATGATGAACCATTTCATTGGAATGATCCCATGGCCTTTACTTTAGCACCACCCTCAGGTTACATTTAGGATTTTAAAACCAATCACATCATTGTCCTGTGCAGTACTTCCTCCAATTTAGACCTTCTCTTGTTTCCTTCCAGAGAGCCAGACAGACAAGAAGAGTTCCAGGAAGAGAAAGTGGCACCAGCCATGGTTGGACCACGCTAAAGGTACGACAAACACAAGACAAGCTGCTGATGGCTGAAAACATGCTGTAGAACTAAAGTAGTCTTTCTGATCTAACTTCAGATAATCTCTGTGTTTCTTCTACTCACAGTGCTCCACTCAGGAGAATACTACCTGTTTGAATCAGACAGTGAGGATGAAGAGGAGTCTGAAGAACAGAAGCCTCAGAAACAGACTGCCTCTCAGGTCAGACACACGACTCATTCACTAAATGTACTTACTTATATATGATATATCCATGTACCATTTCTATGGGAGTCAATCTTGATGATTGTCATCATGCATGCCAACAGTTTACTCAGCAGCTTGTGGAGAAACTCAGCAATGTGGCTACAACATGACCATAGACGGTCCGTTGGCAGGTCTAATGCTGCAGTAGACAGTTCTAAAGCTGTGGAGTCAAAGGTCCATAATATCTGCTTTTAAACAACTGACTGATACTTGGAAAGAGAGATAACTGGTTGCTCTGTGTGTTCAGTCGTAAGGCATAATGTGTCGGGTGCTCTTGGAAAACGGGGAAAAAAACAGGAAGGCAATCTAGGCACTTCAAAATATTCAAAATATCAAAAAAGTGAATAAGAGAATATATTAAAAAGCCTTTATGGGAGTGGCAAAATCATTTAAAAAGCCAACATGTTTGGACCACTGTAGGTCTTCGTCAGGGCTTACTAACAAACAGACAAGGTGGATGTGGCCTCACCTACTGTGTATGGTATCAACAACCAATGGGAGGCAATCACATGATCATCATGGTATAACAAAATATTACAAAATATCAAAGAGATAACACAGAAACAAGTAATTCATGTCCTTCATTAAGGAAACTACTGATACTTTACAACAGAGGCTGCAAAGCAAACATAGGAGCCTATACAGAAAAACAAAAATTTATAGAATATTTTTTATTATTATTTGTTATTACTCACAGAAAGCATGTAAATTATAATACTTTAAGGCATCCAGTCAATGGATCCAAAAAGTCTCCCTCCGCTAAAATTTTTCAGAATCAAAATCAGAATCAGAATGGTGTTTATTGCCAGGTGTAAGAGGTATACACTAGGAATTTGCTTTGGTTTTGTTGGTGCAAGTTAAACAGTATAATAACAAAAGAATAGATAAAAACGTTAGAATAAAATAAGAATAAAAAAAAATGAAATTCTACCAATATACAATATACAAAATAAGCTATAAACAAAATAAACATGATATAAACAGATAGTGCAAATATTGCCGGTGTGCAAACAATCAGGTACCAGAGGGAGAGAGAGGGATACAGTAGGGGGGTGGTATTGAGAGTGTATGAGAGAGTCAACCTATCTCCCCCCCACCAGCGGTTTAATGTGTTCGATGCCCTCTATGCGTAACAAAGATTCATTAGCACCGTGATACTCATTAAAGTGTCTAGCCATGGGGGGTAGTCGCGATTCCTGACTCTGATGGCGATCTCTCAGGCGTCTTTTTGTGCGATCTATGTAGAAAAAGCCCTCCTCACATGGGCAAGACAGGCGGTATATGACAAAGCTAGTATTACAGTTAATGAAATCACTTTGTTTATTGGTTTTATCTGAGTTAACGTCAGCAAAATATTTAGTTTTTCATCATATTTTCACAGTGAGGGCAATGCATGCATGAGTCTGTCCCAAAGAGTAGGGCCGCGTCTAAAAGAAACAATAGGGGGTTCAGGAAAAACTTGACTCAACACGGTGTCGCTCTCAACAATGGCCCAGTTGTTTTTAATCATGCGTTTGGTCTGTTCAGCATGAGACTGATGTGCAGGCTCACGTCTGATGTTTTTCGACTGATACTGTTTATACGGTATATAGTTGCAGTTGTTGAAATGTGTAACACTGCTATGGTTAACGCGCTGTGTTGAAACTCTGATTTTCATATGTTTTATTGTTGATGATTTTGGTTTTTCCCCCTCAGTTGGCGTACCAGGCGTGGGTGAGCAGTGTGAAAACAGCTTTAAGAGAACGTCAGAGACACCAGAGACAGCTGAGGAAGATGGAGAGAAAAGAGAAAGAGAAAGAGGGGAGAGTGGAGTCACAACAGGAGGCGTTTTCTGTGATAGGTTAGATATTCTTACATCCTTCCCTTCTTTATTACCATGGTGACAGCAGTGCATGCAGAGGCAGTGGCTCGTGTTTCCCTTAAACTTCGCTACATTATTGTTTTGATTTGTTATCTTTTCACCTTTATTACTGAAGCACATATTGCCTATGTCCGAAAAACACTCCTCAACATCAGAGAAGGAAGCGAAGGGATTGAATTAAGTTCAGCAAGGACTTTGAGACAATCGCTGTCCACAACATCTTCCTACCAGCCAGTCAGACCTGCTGGACCAAACGCCAACGAGAGCAACGTGACTGCCCCAGAAAGAGAGGGAAGAGAGCCGGGAGAAGAGCTAGGACCTGAGGCTACTCCACCACCCAGCCTGCTCCTGGCTGATGTCCAGTCTCAGGATAATCAAATGGCTGAAATGAGACTTCCTCCTGATGCTAATTCAAATGCTGGTGATTTAAATCAAGCAGACCTCAGATCTGTTTTACCTAAATTCTACCAGTGTGTCCACACCCCCACCACAATACCCTGGACCATTTTTACATGAACATTCCTTGCACCTACAAAGCCCTCCCACGCCCCAACTTTGGACAACATTTCCCTGCTTCTCCTGCTGATTTACTCCCAGCTGATTAAAAGGGTCAAACCATCAGAAAAAAAGGAATGGAGAGATGAGGGCCCTATCCAGTCCAGTGACAAAGAAGCATACAACACTGCCAGAGCAAGACTGAAAGCATCAAAGAGACTGGAAGAGATGAGACCTCAACACCAACAACATCAACAATGTGGCAGGTGATCTAGAATATCACCGGCTACAAAAGCAGGAGTGCCCCCATCATGTTGAGGTCACGTTACCAGATGAGCTTAACACCTTTTATGTTCACTTTGATCAAGTGTGCCCCGCCTCCAGAAGACAGGTCACTGTCAGTATCCACAGCGGATGTGAGAAAATACCTGATGTGAGTGAATATGAGTAAAGGTGCTCGGCCTCATAACATCCCTGGCCATGTACGAAGAACATGTGCCGACCAGCTAGTTGATGTCATGACCATAGACTGTATTTAAGAAGTGGACGTAGTCACTGTGACATCACCCGTTGGTTTGAAGCCTTGAGTTCTGCATTTTTGGGCGTCGCCATCTTGGTTTTATGCAACCAGAAGTGACACGAGAGGGTGGAGCTCAGTAAAACTGAATGCTGTACACATATAAATGCGACCAAAATGTTACAGTTAACTTTGATGAAGTGAAAACACACTGTGAAAGTGTTAAAGGTGTAAGACGAAAACACGGAAAACTCCCAGACCGGACAACGCCGTGGTAGCGACCTGTCAATCACAAGGTAGCCTTGAAGAAGACTTGAAACTAGTGATTGAGACCATAAACTCATGTTTACAATGTTTACTGAGGTAATAAATCAAGAGAGAAGTAGGCTCATTTTCTCATAGACTTCTATACAATCTGACTCTATAGTTTACTGAGTACCTTTTTCACCAGCCTGATCAATCTTTCCCACATTCCTCCAAAGTGGGTTCCACATGGGGGTTTGAAAAACCACTTGACTTGACTGGTCAGCACTCAGCAGTGCATCCTGAATCTTTTGGTGATCCAGCTGGATCAAAGCAGCCTAAAGTTCTTTCTGAGGTACCCCAATCTGTGCGGATGGTGCAGGAGTCTGTATCCAAAGTGCTCGACAGCTCGACAAACCAGGCGGGTAAATGTTTCCTCCCATCGTTTCACGTGTGCTCAACCTCCTTCAACCTCTATGGGTCCAAAATAATCAATGCCCACATGAGAGAAGGGTGGGAGATCTGGAGTTATACCATCTCCTGGTAAGTCTCCCCAACTCTTGCTTGCATGCGTCTGCAGAAAACACAAGACTTTATGATTTTCCTGGCTGAGGAGTTGTTTGGCAGAAGGTAGCCAGAATGTTTGGCCTAGACTGGAGAGCATGTGGTTCCTTCCTGAGTGCCCAACCTGCTGATGGATATCATGCAAAATCAATTTGAATACATTTGAGTCTCTGGGACGAATAATCCGGTTTTTCAAGCCGACTGGCAAAGCTGCTTCACTTATCCGTTCTCCAATCCTGAGGGACAATGAGATTGCCTTCATCAACAATCGGATCCAGTTTGGGTATGGAGCTAAGAGTACATTCTGAATCAAAGTAAAACTGTTGTTTATAGCAAATGATTGACTTCTCTGCTTCGTCCAAGTCCTCCACAGATAACACTTTTTGTCCATCTGTCAGTTTGGGGTCAGTCATAAGAACCTTTGCCTTCTGACTTCGAAGCTGCAGGAGTTTTTTAAGCTTTAACAACCATCCAACAAAGAGTAGTGTTCAATAAGGTTACTAGTTGCACTGCTCTTCATGTACAACCAATTTACAGTGATGTCTTTCTTTACCTCTGGATCACTTGGAGAGATGTAGCCAAGGGTTGTCAGTTTCTTTTTTTGACAGGAAGTCAGGGTCAGTTAACCATCTGATGGAATCCAAGAACGGTTCTATATGCAATCCACGTGAGGAATCGTCCGCTGGATTGTCCCTGGAACTTACATGCCTACATTGTTTTTCTGGGGACAGGTTATGGATCACTGCAATCCTATTGGCAATGTAAGTGTAAAGAAGATTCCATATCCTTTCATGTATTTTCTACCTCAGTTTATGTTGCTTGAATATCTATGCCTTGGTTTATATCATTACCTATCCTTTTGCTAAGTCCCGCCTATGGTGCATTTCTATTGGCTGAGTAGCCTGTCAATCAATCATCCGTAGCAGAGGTAAATCGTCTCCTTTTTCTGTTGCTCTGGAGAGTTCCGTGACAAGTGAGCTGTCACAGTAGTTGAGCTACGTAATTAGTACTGCACAGTTTGGACATTTTGGACAGTGAGAGCCTGTGTGCGTCTATTGAGAAGTAAGTTTCCTTTTTCTGTTTGAAGATATGTCTTAAGTTGCTACATGAGGGATGCATAATTGTTAGCCATGCTCGTTAGCAGAGTTAGCTCTGTATCGACTGTGTTTATGTTTCATGCAATGTGTAGTAATGCTGTACGTAGTGTTATGGAATGAAATGGTGATGTTTAGAAGCCAAGAGGGCGCTGCCTAGTAGAGCCATGTGTTCATAAGAGATAGTGCATTGGGGTGGCAGTTTCTGTTAAAACAAGACACAAACCAAGGTAACAACTTGTCTTTCAAGTAAATTTAATAAAAAAGCATATATTAATAAGAAAAGCATCTGCAGATGGACTCACGAGCACAGCCACCTGAGTGGCAAGTGAACCCTGAACACAAGAGTAGTCAGTATTTATACATACTAAAGCATATCACACAGATAAGTGCAAAGAAGAGAAAGATAGAAGTTAATCATTAAGTCAGCACAGAACAGACAACAGAGCATCACAAGACATAACAAGTACTTCAGCCCTCTGTTGTTTACAGTCCATCCATCCATCCATCTTCAACCGCTTATCCAGGATCGGGTCGCGGTGGCAACAGCTCCAGCAGGGGACCCCAAACTTCCCTTTCCGGGGCCACATTAACCAGCTCTGACTGGGGGATCCTGAGGCGTTCCCAGGCCAGAGTAGAGATATAATCTCTCCACCTAGTCCTGGGTCCATCCTCCTGAGGAAACCCATTTCGGCCGCTTGTACCCGCGATCTCGTTCTTTCGGTCATGACCCAACCCTCATGACCATAGGTGAGAGTAGGAACGAAGATTGACCGGTAGATCGAGAGCTTTGCCTTCCGGCTCAGCTCTCTTTTCGTCACAACGGTGCGGTGAAGCGAATGCAATACCGCCCCGCTGCTCCAATTCTCCGACCAATCTCACGCTCCATAGTCCCCTCACTCGCGAACAAGACCCCAAGGTACTTGAACTCCTTTACTTGGGGTAAGGACTCATTCCCTACCTGGAGTAGGCAATCCATCGGTTTCCTGCTGAGAACCATGGCCTCAGATTTAGAGGTGCTGATCCTCATCCAGACCGCGTCACACTCGGCTGCGAACCGATCCAGTGAGTGCTGGAGGTCGCAGACCGATGATGCCAACAGGACCACATCATCTGCAAAAAGCAGCGATGAGATCCCCAGTACACCGAACTGCAAACCCACCTCCCCCCGACTACGCCTCGATATCCTGTCCGTGAATATCACGAACAGGATTGGTGACAAAGCGCAGCCCTGGCGGAGGCCAACCCCACCGGAAACGAGTCCGACTTGTTGCCGAGGACACGAACACAGCTCTCGCTTTGGGCGTACAGGGATTGGATGGCCCTGAGAAGTGCCCCCCTCACCCCATACTCCCGCAGCACCCCCCACAGTATCTCCCGGGGGACCCGGTCATACGCCTTCTCCAAGTCCACAAAATACATGTAGACTGGATGGGCATACTCCTAGGCCCCCTCTAGGATCCTTGCGAGAGTGAAGAGCTGGTCCGTTGTTCCACGGCCAGGATGGAATCCGCATTGTTCCTCTTCGATCTGAGGTTCGACTATCGGCCGAACCCTCCTTTCCAGCACCTTGGAGTAGACTTTACCAGGGAGGCTGAGTAGTGTGATACCCCTGTAATTGGCACACACTCTCTGGTCCCCCTTTTTGAACATGGGGAACCACCACCCCGGTCTGCCACTCCTTAGGCACTGTCACCGACTTCCACGCAGTGTTGAAGAGACGTGTCATCCAAGACAGCCCCTCCACACCCAGAGCCTTCAGCATTTCTGGGCGGATCTCATCAATCCCCGGGGCTTTGCCACTGTGGAGTTGTTTGACTACCTCAGTGACTTCCACCAGGGTAATTGATGATGGTCCCCCATCAGCTTCCAGCTCTGCCTCTACAATAGAGGGCGTATTGGTCGGATTCAGAAGTTCCTCAAAGTGCTTTGCCTCCGTCACGGCAGCGGCTGCTGCTCTTCGGGCCTGTCGGTACCTTGCAACTGCCTCCGGAGTCCTCCGAGATAACATATCCCGGAAGGCCTCCTTCTTCAGTCGGACGGCTTCCCTGACCACCGGTGTCCACCACGGTGTTCGAGGGTTGCCGCCCCTTGAGGCACCTAAGACCTTAAAACCACAGCTCACCACCGCAGCTTCAGCAATGGAAGCTTTGAACATTGCCCACTCGGGTTCAATGCCCCCAACCTCCAAAGGTATGCCAGAAAAGCTCCGCCGGAGGTGTGAGTTGAAGATCTCTCGGACAGGGGCCTCCTCCAGACGTTCCCAGTTCACCCGCACTACCCGTTTGGGCTTACCAGGTCTGTCCAGAGTCTTCCCCCACCCTCTGACCCAACTCACCACCAGATGGTGATCAGTTGACAGCTACGCCCCTCTCTTCACCCGAGTGTCCAAAACATGCGGCCTCAGATCAGACGATACGATTACAAAATCGATCATCGACCTTCGGCCTAGGGTGCTCTGGTACCACGTACACTTATGAGCATCCTTATGTTAGAACATGGTGTTCGTTATGGACAATCCATGACTAGCACAGAAGTCCAATAACAAACGACCACTCGGGTTTAGATCAGGGAGGCCGTTCCTCCCAATCACGCTACTCCAGGTGTCTCCATCGTTGCCCACGTGCGCGTTGAAGTCTCCCAGCAGAACTATGGAGTCCCCAACTGGAGCCCCATACAGGACTCCATTCAGGGTCTCCAAGAAGGCCGAATACTCCGAACTGCTGTTTGGTGCATACGCACAAACAACAGTCAGAGTTTTCCCCCCCATAACCCGAAGGCGTAGGGAGGCGACCCTCTCGTCCACCGGGGTAAACTCCAACATAGCGGCACTCAGCCAGGGATTTGTGAGTATCCCCACACCCGCCCGGCGCCTCAAACCATGGGCAACTCCAGAGAAGAATACAGTCCAAACCCTATCCAGGAGTACGGTTCCAGAACCGAGGCTGTGCGTAGAGGTAAACCCTACCAGATCCAACTGATAGCGCTCCATCTCCCGCACAAGCTCTGGCTCCTTCCCCCACAGAGAGGTGACGTTCCACATCCCCAGAGCCAGCCTCTGCCACCCGGGTCCAGTCCGTCGAGGTCCCTGGCCTTCACTGCCACCCGTGTGACAGCGCACCTGACCCCAGCGGTTCTTCCCGCAGGTGGTGAACCCACAGGATGGAGAGGAGGGGGGTGCCACGTTGCTTCTTCGGGGTATCCCCAGCAGGGCTCCGTGGCAAGCCCGGCCACCAGGCGCTCGCTGACGGGCCCTCCGTCTGGGCCTGGCTCCAGACGTGGGCCCCGGGCTTCCTCCGGGCCGGGTAACTCCTCCTCTGCCTCGTTTCGTCATTGGGGTTTTGTGAACCATTCTTAGTCCGGCCCCTCACCTGAGACCAATTTGCCATGGGAGACCCTACCAGGAGCACGAGGCTCCAGACAACACAGCCCTCAGGGTCATAGGAACACACAAACCTCTCCACCACGTTAAGGTGATGGTTCCCGGTGATGTTTACAGTGATGTTTACAGTCACAGAAGATAAAACTGTCGGGTCACTGTTTTAATGCTTATGGTGACAAGATCTGCTAGATGTGAGGCCCTGAGATTATCTAAAGGTACAGTGTTAACTGCAGATATGAAAACTGCCATTACATTCCCCCCTTTGAGCATTCAATGCTCACTTTAATAATGAACATATCTGATCTCAAAGTGTGAAGATACTATGTGATTTTGATTTAAGTATATGAGAAAGAAGGAATTAAACTATCTCAGACAATATCATCATAAATTGGTGGTGTCCACCCTGGAAGTGGAAAAAGGTCAGGAATGCCTTTCTACAGCTGTGGTGTAGATATCAAGACTATCCCCAGTAAACCCATAAAATCTCTTCCCATCAGGTTAATCGGACAGTGTTTTGACAAGAGAAAAGAGTGTTTGAAATCCCCCTCAATGTTATCCCAGTGCACAGTGAGATTTTGCCAATGTCCATTCTCACTGGGAAAGCAGTCTTTACACCGTTGCAAAGTCCAGTTATTGTGTTTCTGTACTGGAGATTTCCTTCGTTCTCCCAGTCTGGTTTCGTTGGCCTCTGGTCATTCCGTGGGAGCTTGTCAGCTACCTTGGCGTAGTTTTATATTTATTTTTTTACATGCTCTTGAGTCCATTTCTCACCACCGGAGACGGGTACGCAGCTGAAAGAAGGCTCAAATAGTCATACATGCCATATCGTAATTAATGGATATAATGAGGTGTAATCCATCCATACTTTAGTAATAGTAATGGTATTTATATCTAAACGACTATATCTGACTTTTGAGTGTTCCGTTAAATGAATAAGTCTGTTAATTTACACATTCACACATCGGGAGTTTTTTCTTTCACCAGCTGTCCTTCCTGCATTTGGCAGCTTAAACTGTGTTACCTTTAGTCTGATTAAGTGTTTAACTTCTTCCTATTTGTCTAATATAGTTTACTCTTCCTTTGTAAAATGTGCCGCTCTGTCTGTTTGTCTGCTGTCTGTAAACTTGTCCATGTCTGTGATTGGTCATATGGTGCAGACACCGCCCCGTTCATGTGAACACGCTCATAGCCAGATGGAGAAACCCTGGGTGGATTTACCAAGTTGATAACCACCTTCGTAGGACCGTTTAGCAGGATCTTATTCGTTAGGGTTAGTGAAGCCAGATAACGAGAAGATAGCCTTGGTATGTTGAGCTCGCTTCGTAGTACAGGCCTCAGACTTCTTTAGCAGTTTTTGGTCATGTGACCCTCCTTTAAGCATTCAAAGCAATAACAATTCCTTTTCACACATTCAACCTTATTTTCTCATGAGGCTGTGATTTTAATTGTAAGCAATCCACTATCGCATGTTTGCTTTGACAGAGGCCACACAGGGCTGATATAGCAACAAGGGTGTTGGTGTGTTGCTGCTGTTTGGTAGTGTGTTCTTCAGTTGTGGCCACAGTAGTTTCAAAGCTACTGCCCCTTTTGCTTCAAAGTCGTCTTCAAGTCAGGTGTCTTTGAGATGAACCTTTTTGTGTAAGTTGAATCTTTACTGTGTCCAAGCACTGGGTACAATAAGCTGTTAGACTGTGTTTCCATGAATTCCATTAGATGTCTGAATCTAGCTTGTGTGTTTGTTTTTTGAAACACCTCATGGGCTGTAGTCCACCATCTTTCTTAGAGCTTCTACAGGAGCTTGGATGTTATCGATTTCAAGGTGGATGTAACATCCAGTTCGTCCATGTATTCCAAGTCTTGCATGGCGTTGCAACATTCCCTTAGGTATAATAAAGCATATGCATGAAGTGATTTTCCATCATCTGCTTTAATGGCTGTCCTTTGCAATTTCCATCTCGTTCCCAAAATGTCTCTTTTACAGTCGCTTGACTTCTAGATATCCTTGGCCTGCATCCATGTGCAGACAGCTACAAACCAGGTCTCTGGTCTGGCCTGACGTGAACTGTTCAAGAAAGTAGAGCCTATCCTGGTAGCTGGTCTTGAGATCAGATCAGATATTTAAATGCATGGATGAAAGACTGATAAGATAGTGGGTCACCATCAAATGCTGGTACTTCTCTTTTAGGTGGCAGCGATAGATTTTGCTGCATAATCATGAGGTCAGCAAATTATTTTTGTTTTTTGCACCATTGTGCTGAGATTTTCATGAGAGACATTACTGATTTCAGGATTTTCCAGTTGTGGACTAGACGGATGTTTCCAACTGCTCTCTGAAGTGGAGTCTTTGGTTCAGTAGCCAGTTGAATATATTCCAAAGCAGAGGTTTCAGTAAGTGTAGGTTCCGCAGTTTCTATCTTGCTTGCTTCCTCGTAGTTGGCATTGATACCATCCCCACTGCCGCTATTTATGCATCCAGTTCCACTTTTTCCATCTTTGATTTTGTAATAGTTTCCTCCAGCTGTAAGGCGTGTATGCCCTTTAAAGCAGCAGATCGAGGCTCCACAGCTGCCTTTTCAGCAGATGTTAACTTGGCAGCAGAAGTGGCCTTTGAAGATGTTGATGATGCCATTGACTGTCCAGTGGTTCAATTCTTCATTGTGTGCTTTGTTCTTTTTTCCATGTTTCAGCTTCCTCTAGAAAGTAACTGAAATTCATCACTCTGGGCTCACAGATTAAATTCTGCAACAGCTTGTTGAAGCATGGCCATATATTCATCGACATGATCAACATCTTCATATTCATAATCAAAGCTTTTGTTCCGTTAAGTTTCCTTGTGAATACTCCAAGTTTACCTCTCTAAAAGATACTCTGCCTCAGCGGTTGTTGGGTCATTTTGACTTCATCTTTGGTTGAGTTTATCTCTCACTCCATGACACCTTTCTCCGCTGTTTTGAGTTGCATTTATTTACACACACGTCTTTCAAAGACCTAACATGCTTTGCTTAGCTTGCTTCCATCCGAAACATTATTAAAACGTACTTTGCACTGTGTGTAGCGCGTAACAGCGCTTCCATTTTGCATTTCCATTTCGTTACACACAAGCAGGATTTATTAATTATTTTATTTACTCACAAGAGATGTCTCCATTCATCGAGCTGGTAGTCGCGTCCTTCCTTTCACAAACAGCAAGCGTCTGTATTCCTTTTGTTAATCCTTTGCAGAAAGGAAGAAAATAAAGTGAGATCTAACGCAGGATTCTAAATACTTTCACGAAATGCGATGTAGTAAACTGAGCCATCTAAATCTACCCACAAACACACATTTCAATCAGCTACTTAAAGGCTACCTATCAGCACTCTAGAGACGCAGACTCCAGCAGTAGCATACTGTATACGTCACTCACAGTCATCATAAGGGACTAATCACAACCCCCTTTGGACTACACAATAAAAGTAATCAGTTTTATCACATTCATATTCATATTTAATCACTCCAGAAATCGCCAAAACATCGGAGGCTACCAGCTCGGAAGTGCTTGCAGGCGGCGTCGAGTCTGTAAACAAGCGGGGCAAGAGAGGAGGGCTAAGCTAATGCTAACTCCTTATCTGCTATCCCCACCCAGCATTTTCCTCACCAATGCACAGTCTCTGGATCATCACTCACAAAAGGATTATGGAATGCAACATCATGATTTCTATGAAAACACAGCTCAGCAACGACATTCCCGACCCCACCATTGAGCTAATAGGGCGCTACATCCTTCCGGGTAGATAGAAGAGCAGATGACTTCAGTAAGACCAGTGTTGGGGTCTGTTCTCAGACACTGCTACAATGGAGAGTCATTGCTCTGTTAACCTAGAATATCTCATGGTTAAGTGTAGCCTAGACCTCTCTATCTGCCCAGACAGCAGCATATATCCCACCGGGTGCTAATGCTAAGCTTAAAAGAACGAAGGCCAGTGAACTTTGCATGAACGTAGCCGGTTAATCAGGATTTGCCTAGCTGAATACGTGCGAACCCCACAGTATATAAGACAGCGTCCACCGCTGTCAGCCATCCCACGCCCTCTTCAGCAGGCGGTGCAGGAGCAACAGGGCCTCCTTGGTAGAGGGCTCCCCATGTGCTTATAGAACTAGGGTTATATCGTAACCTTCATTCTAACTCACACAGTCTCTGCCCTCTACTGGCCTCTATGGGTACAGTGGGTGGAGCCCGCGACACAACATTGACCAAACCACACTGATCCAGGCCAGCTAAAGGCTAGTCACCGCAGCCCACCTACTTCTTTATGACCTAACAGAGATGAGTCAGCCTACAGGTAGGAGGTCCAGCACCTGTCCCTCAACAGGAAGAAGACCAAAGAGCTCATTTAAGATCACATGCACCCCTATCCGTATCAACGGGACAGATGTTGAGCAGGTCGCCAGCTTTAAGTTTCTGGGTGTCCACATCTCGGAGGACCTATCTTGGACCCTCAACACATGGACCCTGGTGAAGAAGGCTCACCACCGTCTCTTCTCTCTGAGTTCTGTTGAACTTCTATCACCGCACCATCGAGAGTATCCTAACCAGCATCACAGTATGTTATGGCAACTGATCTGTCTCAGACCACAAAGCACTGCAGAGGGTGGTGAAAACCGCCCATTGCATCACCAGTGCTACACTCTCCGACACTGAGGCTGTCCAGCACAAGTAATCGGAGCACATCATGGTCAGGGACACCTCTCACTGCTGGCCCTCATTCCCTCTGGGAGGCGCTACAGGACTCTCCGTTCCGGGACCAGCAGGCTCAGGTGCAGCTTTTTCCCCTCATCCATCACCTTGCTGAACTCTGCACCACGGTTTTCGCACTTCTGGTTCGATGCTACTGCAACTACATTGTGTTGTCACAATGTCAATAAAGTTAAATATAATCCAACCTAAGACTTACATTTATTTATTGCACATACTACATTTATTTATTGACGGACTGCACACACTATGTTCACCCATTCACTCTGTATCTTTTATATCTCTAGTATTGTTTTTATAATTTGTGTATACCTTTACCTTTCCTGTGTTTCACTCTGTTTGCTGATGTTGCTGCTTTGACACCTGAATTTCCCTCCAGGGATTAATAAAGGTTCATCTTATTTTATCTTATCTTAAATGCATAAATACCACTTACCACTCATAAAGACTAACTGTGTGTGTGTGTGTGTGTGTGTGTGTGTGTGTGTGTGTGTGTTTGTGTGTGCGTGTAGGTTGTGGAGACAATGATGTGTTTGAGGACCTCGGCCTTCAGGAGGAGGAGCCCGAGGAACAGGAGTCTGGTAGGTTCACATTGTTGTGGGTTTATGGAAACGCGTGTTGGTAATCAGCTGTTTCTGCTGTCGGCGTCTTCTCAGATATTCCCATTTTACGGGAATGCTTAGGCCTTTCCCATTTCTGATTTTATACAGCCATATTCCTCTCCTCGACTCTTCGATTCCTCTTATCGCTTCTTATTCCCGCCCACGGGAGATGGGAGTGGAGGAGGCGAGGAAGAGACACGAGGAGAGAGGTAGACAGGAAATATGTTTTTAGAGACATGAGACGTCCTTTCCTCTGAAGCATCACATGAAGCGACGTCCGTTTCTGATGACAGCAGCGGATGATCACAGCTGGATCAGCTGTCAGTCGGCTTTAACAGCTGTAGAGACTTTAGATGGAGTTTGTGTCTGAACTGATCTAATAGTACTAATAAAGACACTCAGTTATTCTCAATGGCAGAGCAGCAGTGTTTTCTCTGTAGCCTGTTACCTGTTTAACAAACACCTGCACATGAATAACAGCTGCAGTCTGTATTTCTACTGTGGACTGAGTCCTGCTTAGAGGACCAGGAACCATCTCTACTGGCACAATATCTTTATATTATTTATTCATTATTAGCGTCTGTAGTTATTGATATTCTGATAGTAGAAGTTATGTATTAGGCTGAATGTTTCAAGGAAAGTTGAAATGATGTAACTCATATCAAACCCGACGCTCAGGAATTATCAGCCTCATGTGACTGAATGGAAATGAGGATAAATTACGTAAAAGTTGTAAAAGACAGACCCTCCTTCTCTCTCTGACTTTAACTGTATACTTAACAAAAGTTAACGGGGGAAACAACAGATCATCAAAAGAAAACTCTTTCTAATAAATGCAGAAAGTTGTTTGAGGTCCGTTTGTTGTCAGTTCTTATAAGGCTCCTTCAGTGTCAGACTCCTTCAGCCGCGTTGTGTGAAGCAGAGATACTGCAGGTCCTTCTGCTGCTGGAACACTTTACCATCAACATGGTCCGTCTGTTGTTCACACCTACAGTTAACACTGTTCACAACTACAGTTCACACCTACATTTAACACAGATTTTATCTAGATGGTGAATCAGAAGACAACTAAAATATAAAACGTTTAATCTGTGATCTGTCTTCACTCCGGTATAAAACTCCAGTGATGTTGACGTGTATCAGATCAGTCCTATCGGCGCAGCGTCCAATCAATAACTGACATCCAATAAGGGGGCGTGTCGGTCGGTAAAAAACTTCCGTGAAGGATACACTGGAGGATACACTGGAGGATGCACCGGTGTATCCTCGCTCAACCCTCCTCGATCCTTGCTCCTCGAGATGCATTTTAAGAATCGGGATGTCCTTCAAGATGGAGCGCTGAGATCGATTTCCGGGTCACAGCCAGAGGATTGAGGAGCGAGGAGACGAGGAGGCAAAAAAACGGGAAATGAGATGCACCTCTTGTCTTCGTCTCCGGACAGCATGAAACATGGCCGATAGTAGCTGACATGAAAGAACTAGAATCTTACCTAATTGAAACAAATTCCCGAAGATCTCATAGAAAGTTAGATCAACCAAGGCGGCTTGTTTTGTTTCCGGTTTTCGACCTCTACTTCTTCTACTCTGTTTACTGGAGGATTACAGTCATGCGTATTATAGCAAATTTACCAAACTACACTGTAGCCCAGTTTATTCGCTCCAAACCAGTTGATGGAAATGTGTCTAATTTGCATTTCTTATTTGAGTAATTTCAAAAGTTTGCTTAAAATTTGTCTTGAAAATTTAATGGTTGTGTATTCAGTAAATATTATAATTATTATTGGTATTCAGCACTTAACAAGAGCCTAAACAATTCTGTTGGGCATCATAAAGCCAGAACAATTAGCCTTACGACTGAGTTGATTATACCCCCGTGACAACATAGTCAGGGGTATATAGCGCTCTGCGTGTCCGTCCGTCTGTCCTTCCGTCCGTTCGGGTGTCACGCTTTCATTTCCGGAGCAGAACTTGAAAGCTATTTCATTTAGGAACTTCAAATTTAGTTGTGTTCAGTATGATGGTTGATGGTATGATCTAGTTGTGTTTGGTATGATGGTTAACAGTGTGGTCTAGTTGTGTTTGGTATGATGGTTAACAGTTTGGTCTAGTTGTGTTTGGTGTGATGGTTAACAGTGTGGTTTAGTTGTGTTTGGTATGATGGTTAACAGTGTGGTCTAGTTGTGTTTGGTATGATGGTTAACAGTGTGGTCTAGTTGTGTTTGGTATGATGGTTAACAGTTTGGTCTAGTTGTGTTTGGTGTGATGGTT
The DNA here is from genome assembly GCF_043250625.1 of Sebastes fasciatus. Classification (NCBI taxonomy): domain Eukaryota; kingdom Metazoa; phylum Chordata; class Actinopteri; order Perciformes; family Sebastidae; genus Sebastes; species Sebastes fasciatus. Next base: position 801,719 of record NC_133803.1, on the reverse strand, counting down.
AACAGTGTGGTTTAGTTGTGTTTGGTATGATGGTTAACAGTGTGGTCTAGTTGTGTTTGGTATGATGGTTGAAGGTGTGGTCTAGTTGTGTTTGGTATGATGGTTAACAGTGTGGTCTAGTTGTGTTTGGTATGATGGTTAACAGTGTGGTTTAGTTGTGTTTGGTATGATGGTTAACAGTGTGGTCTAGTTGTGTTTGGTATGATGGTTAACAGTGTGGTCTAGTTGTGTTTGGTATGATGGTTAACAGTGTGGTCTAGTTGTGTTTGATGTGATGGTTAACAGTGTGGTCTAGTTGTGTTTGGTATGATGGTTAACAGTGTGGTCTAGTTGTGTTTGGTATGATGGTTAACAGTGTGGTTTAGTTGTGTTTGGTATGATGGTTAACAGTGTGGTCTAGTTGTGTTTGATGTGATGGTTAACATTGTGGTCTAGTTGTGTTTGGTGTGATGGTTAACAGTGTGGTCTAGTTGTGTTTGGTATGATGGTTAACAGTGTGGTCTAGTTGTGTTCGGTATGATGGTTGATGGTGTGGTCTAGTTGTGTTTGGTATGATGGTTAACAGTGTGGTCTAGTTGTGTTTGGTGTGATGGTTAACAGTGTGGTCTAGTTGTGTTTGGTGTGATGGTTAACAGTGTGGTCTAGTTGTGTTTGGTGTGATGGTTAACAGTATGGTCTAGTTGTGTTTGGTGTGATGGTTAACAGTGTGGTTTAGTTGTGTTTGGTGTGATGGTTAACAGTGTGGTCTAGTTGTGTTTGGTATGATGGTTAACAGTGTGGTCTAGTTGTGTTTGGTGTGATGGTTAACAGTGTGGTCTAGTTGTGTTTGGTGTGATGGTTAACAGTGTGGTCTAGTTGTGTTTGGTGTGATGGTTAACAGTCTGGTCTAGTTGTGTTTGGTGTGATGGTTGATGGTGTGGTCTAGTTGTGTTTGGTATGATGGTTAACAGTGTGGTCTAGTTGTGTTTGGTATGATGGTTAACGGTGTGGTCTAGTTGTGTTCGGTATGATGGTTAACAGTGTGGTCTAGTTGTGTTCGGTATGATGGTTGATGGTGTGGTCTAGTTGTGTTTGGTATGATGGTTAACAGTGTGGTCTAGTTGTGTTTGGTATTATGGTTGATGGTGTGGTCTAGTTGTGTTTGGTATGATGGTTGATGGTGTGGTCTAGTTGTGTTTGGTATTATGGTTGATGGTGTGGTCTAGTTGTGTTTGGTATGATGGTTAACAGTGTGGTCTAGTTGTGTTTGGTGTGATGGTTAACAGTGTGGTCTAGTTGTGTTTGGTGTGATGGTTAACAGTATGGTCTAGTTGTGTTTGGTGTGATGGTTAACAGTGTGGTTTAGTTGTGTTTGGTGTGATGGTTAACAGTGTGGTCTAGTTGTGTTTGGTATGATGGTTAACAGTGTGGTCTAGTTGTGTTTGGTGTGATGGTTAACAGTGTGGTCTAGTTGTGTTTGGTGTGATGGTTAACAGTCTGGTCTAGTTGTGTTTGGTGTGATGGTTGATGGTGTGGTCTAGTTGTGTTTGGTATGATGGTTAACAGTGTGGTCTAGTTGTGTTTGGTATGATGGTTAACGGTGTGGTCTAGTTGTGTTCGGTATGATGGTTAACAGTGTGGTCTAGTTGTGTTCGGTATGATGGTTGATGGTGTGGTCTAGTTGTGTTTGGTATGATGGTTAACAGTGTGGTCTAGTTGTGTTTGGTATTATGGTTGATGGTGTGGTCTAGTTGTGTTTGGTATGATGGTTGATGGTGTGGTCTAGTTGTGTTTGGTATTATGGTTGATGGTGTGGTCTAGTTGTGTTTGGTATGATGGTTAACAGTATGGTCTAGTTGTGTTTGGTGTGATGGTTAACAGTGTGGTCTAGTTGTGTTTGGTATGATGGTTAACAGTGTGGTCTAGTTGTGTTTGGTATGATGGTTAACAGTGTGGTCTAGTTGTGTTTGGTGTGATGGTTAACAGTGTGGTCTAGTTGTGTTTGGTATGATGGTTAACAGTGTGGTTTAGTTGTGTTTGGTGTGATGGTTAACAGTGTGGTCTAGTTGTGTTTGGTATGATGGTTGATGGTGTGGTCTAGTTGTGTTTGGTATGATGGTTAACAGTGTGGTCTAGTTGTGTTTGGTATGATGGTTAACAGTGTGGTCTAGTTGTGTTTGATGTGATGGTTAACATTGTGGTCTAGTTGTGTTTGGTGTGATGGTTAACAGTGTGGTCTAGTTGTGTTTGGTATGATGGTTAACAGTGTGGTCTAGTTGTGTTCGGTATGATGGTTGATGGTGTGGTCTAGTTGTGTTTGGTATGATGGTTAACAGTGTGGTCTAGTTGTGTTTGGTGTGATGGTTAACAGTGTGGTCTAGTTGTGTTTGGTGTGATGGTTAACAGTGTGGTCTAGTTGTGTTTGGTGTGATGGTTAACAGTATGGTTTAGTTGTGTTTGGTGTGATGGTTAACAGTGTGGTCTCGTTGTGTTTGGTATGATGGTTAACAGTGTGGTCTAGTTGTGTTTGGTATGATGGTTAACAGTGTGGTCTAGTTGTGTTTGGTGTGATGGTTAACAGTGTGGTCTAGTTGTGTTTGGTGTGATGGTTAACAGTGTGGTCTAGTTGTGTTTGGTGTGATGGTTAACAGTCTGGTCTAGTTGTGTTTGGTGTGATGGTTGATGGTGTGGTCTAGTTGTGTTTGGTATGATGGTTAACAGTGTGGTCTAGTTGTGTTTGGTATGATGGTTAACGGTGTGGTCTAGTTGTGTTCGGTATGATGGTTAACAGTGTGGTCTAGTTGTGTTCGGTATGATGGTTGATGGTGTGGTCTAGTTGTGTTTGGTATGATGGTTAACAGTGTGGTCTAGTTGTGTTTGGTATTATGGTTGATGGTGTGGTCTAGTTGTGTTTGGTATGATGGTTGATGGTGTGGTCTAGTTGTGTTTGGTATTATGGTTGATGGTGTGGTCTAGTTGTGTTTGGTATGATGGTTAACAGTGTGGTCTAGTTGTGTTTGGTGTGATGGTTAACAGTGTGGTCTAGTTGTGTTTGGTGTGATGGTTAACAGTATGGTCTAGTTGTGTTTGGTGTGATGGTTAACAGTGTGGTTTAGTTGTGTTTGGTGTGATGGTTAACAGTGTGGTCTAGTTGTGTTTGGTATGATGGTTAACAGTGTGGTCTAGTTGTGTTTGGTGTGATGGTTAACAGTGTGGTCTAGTTGTGTTTGGTGTGATGGTTAACAGTCTGGTCTAGTTGTGTTTGGTGTGATGGTTGATGGTGTGGTCTAGTTGTGTTTGGTATGATGGTTAACAGTGTGGTCTAGTTGTGTTTGGTATGATGGTTAACGGTGTGGTCTAGTTGTGTTCGGTATGATGGTTAACAGTGTGGTCTAGTTGTGTTCGGTATGATGGTTGATGGTGTGGTCTAGTTGTGTTTGGTATGATGGTTAACAGTGTGGTCTAGTTGTGTTTGGTATTATGGTTGATGGTGTGGTCTAGTTGTGTTTGGTATGATGGTTGATGGTGTGGTCTAGTTGTGTTTGGTATTATGGTTGATGGTGTGGTCTAGTTGTGTTTGGTATGATGGTTAACAGTGTGGTCTAGTTGTGTTTGGTGTGATGGTTAACAGTGTGGTCTAGTTGTGTTTGGTATGATGGTTAACAGTGTGGTCTAGTTGTGTTTGGTATGATGGTTAACAGTGTGGTCTAGTTGTGTTTGGTGTGATGGTTAACAGTGTGGTCTAGTTGTGTTTGGTGTGATGGTTAACAGTGTGGTTTAGTTGTGTTTGGTGTGATGGTTAACAGTGTGGTTTAGTTGTGTCTTTTGGGGGTTAGAAGTCCAGGGTGCCCAAAACTTTTAAAAATGTTCTGAAAGGGCAAAACCTTTGGCCCTAGTTTAGCAGGGGTCAAGCAGTGAGCGGGAGTACGTGAGTCATGTTCACTTTTGCCTTGATGGTTCAGACTGTCAACGTTATTAGGTTGGGTTAGCCCTATTCATTAGACAGATAACAGATAACAGTATGCAACAGCACACCTATTTTGCTGTTATTATAAAACATGATTTATGAGACAGAACTAGTAGAAATGTGAGAATATTTGGCAGCAAACTGTAATTCCCATTTTACATACATTTACAAATACACTGTTAGAACATCTATTTGTCTAATTACTATTCAAATTATATCCTAACACAAATATACATGTAGTACACAATCACCGAACATGTCAAATTTCAGTGTTTTTGTGAAGTGACATTTTTCCAGTCTAGTCCCAGAAGTCCCTGTAAGTACTGTATAGGAAAAGTATAAGTTTCCTGTTCTTCTCCTCTCCTCTCCCTGCATCTACCTGTCTGTGTGCTGCAGGTCACGGTGAAATGGTTCAGAGGATCTTGGATATCCTGCGCTTCTTATTGGCCGTAGTTCTAGCCATGGTGGATGGACTGACTCAGTGGCTCAACCTGCTGACTAAACAGTACAGAGAAACGTCTACTGTCCTGTGCAATGAACGCTACTTCATCATACACAAGATACAGCAAGTAAACACAACACAGAGTTTGTTGTTGAACAAACACTGATTTTTGGAATTGAACACTCTCTAAGTTGTGTCTGTCTCCCTCTGACTGGCAGCATCGTACAGCAGCAGACTCCACAGATGAGCAGGTGTCTCAGGGCAGTGAGAGTCCCACATTCGAGACGTGTTTGGATGAGAATGTTGGAGACTCCACCAGATACAGGTTAGTGTTGTGTCTTCTATTTACCAACCACATACATATGGATTAGAAACACTACTCCTAGAGCACATCATGCTGTGAATGTGGTTCCACACCCTGGTATGAGCCTGCATAGCTTTAGGTGATGTAATGAGAGCTAGTCCTTATTCAAACATGGACGCTCTTGTGCTGAATGTGTTAATTGCCATGGAATTTACTGAGCATGTTCATAAAGAATGAATCCTCTATGTTTTTGTCATTACCTTTTGATCCTCAGGACAAACTGTACATGTTTAGTGTCACTACTGGTAAGCTCTAAGGGCACGTTCACACCAGCCTTGTTTAGTCCGGTTGAACAGAACCCTGGAGCGTTTACCCCCTTGGTGCGGTTTGTTTGGGTTGGTGTGAACGCAGGAATCGAACCCTGGTGAGGACCAAACAGCCACTCCCTGGTCCGCCTCGGTCCGCTGTCAATTGAACTCTGGAGCGGTTTGTTTCTGGTGTGAACACCGTTCGAACCAATCACAGGAAGTGTACCATTTAATGCGTCATTTCATTGGTTAAAAGAACATTTCCTTTTTCTGTTTTGGTTATCGGTGGCTATTAGCGCATTTGCTAGCAAAATGTCGAGGGGCAGAGGACAAACCTGGACTCACGACGAAGTGAGATGCCTCTTTTAACATATGGGCTGAAGATGATGACAGCGTCTCCCTTCAAATACCTGCATTAATAAATTAAATACCTGCTGTCTCTACTAAAGTGTGCTGATATGCGCTCCAGATCAACACCAACATGAACAGAATCTGACGGTGCTCCATGATTTACCATATCCAGCTAGAAAATTAGGAGCTGTTTATTGTCTCTATTGTCTCCCTACCTGCCAACTGCCTGACCAATAATCCAAAGACATTTACACCACCTGAGTTTTGTTTACAATCTCTGGATTGGTTTTATTCAGGAACCGGACCTTTAGGTGTGAACCCGACCTAAGAATAGTTAATGGTGTGTTTGTCTGTTTCATAGGGTGGCAGTTAGGAGGCTTTAGATCCTCAGTTTCTCAGCTTTGGTGTAAATTTGATGTGTCTGTGTGTTTGAATCACTCTCTCAGCTGCCTTGAGGTGGACAGCATGGGTGTGACGGGGCGGTCTACCCCCAGGCCGAGGCTCAACAGCACCGGGAACCTTTTGAGTCCAGAACCCCCATCCAGCAGCATGGAGCTGGTACCAGTTCCATCCAAACAACAACACAGACACTCCAGAACAGCCAGCGAGCTGCTGGGAGACCGGTACATACTTATACTCATGACTATAGAAGGCCAACAATGATCCACAGGGCCAGTGGCCACCATGGTTTCACAGCAGCAGTAATACCACCATGTTTATGTCATGAATGTGTTAAGGGAAAACTATTGTTTTATTTCAGTTACTGACCGACTGGTGATGAATACCATGAAAAATGAATACAATGGTTGTGACTTCCTCCTCTCTCTCTGCAGGCAGTTCTTCATTGAGGAGCTAGAACAGAGCCGAGAGTTCTATAACGGCCAGAACCGCCTGCTGAAGCTGCTGTTTGCCATGTACAACCTTTTGGCAGCCAACTCTGAGCTCGTCTGTTATTTTATCTTAGTGTTAAACAACGTGGTCAGTGCCTCTGCCATATCACTGGTCCTCCCCATACTGGTCTTCCTATGGGCTTTGTTGTCTGTTCCAAGACCAACCAAGAGGTTTTGGATGACTGCTATAGTCTACACAGAGGTATGAACACACATGTACCATAAACCATCACAGGCATGCCAAAGAATGCCAAAGCACCAGTGGCCCTGAGGGGCAAAACAGAACCACTCTCACCTTTAAAGATATGCCAATCAATATTCTTTATATGAACCTGTCAGATGACTCTGTGACAAACTCACAATGGATCATCACCAACTCTGCAGCTCTATTCACATATTGGTATACATCTCTTATATATCTTTCTGTTTGGTTTTATAGGACACATAACTTGTGCTTCTGAGTGAATAGTGTGCTGAGGCAACAACAGCAACGCCATTTCATTCAATATTAAATTAATAAATACATACAAGACATTAATAAATATGTTATATCCAAATTGATGAATTGACAGTGTTATGTGAAAGGGGGCAAAGTGACGCGCCCCAACTCTGCAGTTCCCCTCAACTCTACAGAGCTTTTTAGCCTCTTTCAGCTCATTTTTTTAATTTTATGGCTCACAACTCTACTAGATTTTGTAAATAATCTAATAATTATATTCAGGGAGGCCTGCTATGGCATAATGAAAGGCAGACTTACACTATATAAAGTTCACAACCTTCCATATGTTACTGACAGCATGTGTACTGTTCCTTCTCTATTTGACTGGGGTTTTGTTGTGCTCTTCTCTTTCCAGGTGATGGTGGTGGTGAAATACCTTTTCCAGTTTGGATTCTTTCCTTGGAACAGTGTTTATGAGATGACTTTAAATGAAGACAAACCTTACTTCCCACCTCGCATTCTGGGCGTGGAGAAGACCGATAATTACATCAGATATGATCTTCTTCAGCTGCTGGCTCTGTTCTTCCACAGATCCCTGCTCATGGTCAGTTAGTATTTACAGTCATTACAGTGATGGTTATAGCTCCACAAACAGTAAGCAAGTACACGTTAAAGATTTCATTCATGGTGAAAGCAACAAGGGCATAATCGGCCACCTTTCACTTTTCAAGATAGCCTATACCCACCTGTAAGTTTTACAGTTATTCTGTGTTCACACCAAACGCCAAGCAAATCTTTGCCTTGTGTTACTTGCGCAAGTTTGACCGCAGATACCCATGTAGATACCAACAACGACCATCAACCATGGCAGAAATAGCCAGTGCTGCTTTGCTGCGGTTCAGGAGGTAGAGCAGGTCGTCCACTAAGCGGAGGATAGATACTGTACCCCAAACTGCTCCCGAAGGCTGAGCCATCGCTGTGTGAATGAGTATTTAGATCAGATCCTGATCGGCAGGTCTGCTCCTTGTATGGCAGCCTCTGATATCACTGTATGAATGTGTGTGTGAATGGGTGAAGACCAAAGGCACTATATAAAAATGCAAGTCCATAAAAAAAACATTCCCCAGTCTAAAATATGTTATTTTATGTTTTTCTCCACAACCGTTTGGCGACCCCCAGAAATTGTATTGCGACCCCCAAGTTGAGAACCACTGCTCCAATGTACCGCTGTCCAGATGCTTACTATAGACAAATCCAGCAACCGCTGTGTGTGTGTTCCACCATGTAGCGGTGCTGGCTGACTGCTAACCGTGTTAGCTGGTGACTTTCAGCCGAATGCATCCGTGGCTCATCGCAGTAACTCACAGAAATGGTCGGCGTAGATAGACACAGATGAGTATTTATTTAAAATTAAAGTCAAATTGACGGCCTTTATGAGGACACATACATACCGTCACTACGAGCAACCACCATTTGTTTGGCCAGAGTCACCAGTTAACGCGGTTAGTAGACACTTTGGACCTGTTCTGTTGGTGATGCCGACTGAATGATGTTTACTTCGTGGTCATTAGGTTGCTCTAGTTAGAGCAATTACGGCCTGTTATACATAGCAACGGTCTGTTATACATAGCAAGTCTGTTATAGTCTCTATATAGTTATAGAGAAATCGGACCAATCAGAATCTAGTATTCAACACAGCCGTGTAATAATTCACAATAACATCACAGTTGATTTAATTTATTCTGTGGGACCGCTGCAGCCCCTAGACCAGGGGTCAGCAACCTTTACTATCAAAAGAGCCAATTTAGGCAACAAAAAAAAAAAAAATGTCTGGAGCCGCAAAACATTTGAGCATTGTGATGAAGGTAACACAGTTTATAGTCTAAGTATATAGTATATACTGTAAGTCTAATGCAGTGAGGGCCAAAGTGCAAATGTACTGCGAAGTATTAGGGCCACACTGAGGGAAAAAAATCTGAGATTTTCAGAATAAAGTCATAACATTACAAGAAAAAAGTCGTAATATTACGAGAATAAAGTCATAACTTTAGGAGAAAAAAGCGGTAATATAAGGAGAATAAAGTCATAACTTTACGTGTAAAAAGTCGTAATATAACGTGATTAAAGTCATAAATTTACCAGAAAAAAATTCATAATATTACGAGAATAAAGTCATAACTTTATGAGAAAAGAAGAAAATAACACGTAAAATTACTGCTTTATAATATTATTACTTTATTCTCATAATACTACAACTTTTTTTCTCATAAACCTATGACTTTATTATATTATGACTTTATTCTCGAAATCTTAGATTTATTTTTTTTCCTCATCGGGCCCTAATACTCCGTCGTACCGTCGTACCATAGACCTACAACAATGATAAATAAAAATGAAAATGTAAACAAAAAACAGTTATTCATTTCCATTTCTAAAAATCCACAGGGAGCCCCTGGTGAGGGGCTAAAGAGACGCAGGTTGCTGACCCCTGGTCTAGACGTTGTCTCAGCCCACTACCATCGTTAGCTACGCTAGCTAAGCAGTGTTAACTTAGCTGATGTTACTTGTTTCACCATGTTAGGCTAACGTTAGCTATGCTAGCTAAGCAGTGTTAACTATAGCTGATGTTACTTGTTACTTGTGCCATGTTAGGCTAACCTTCTTCCTGAACTTCTTGACATTGTTGTCAAAAGTAACTTTACATAAAAAGTAAAGATAAAAGTAGGTAAAACTGTACACTTCTTAGGACAGCTTGCATTCAAACGCGTGTATTGTAGGGAGACTTCCAGTATTTCCCCAGATTTGTGTATAGCAAAAGATAGATGGACATGCCACACAAAGGTGACCCATGTTCTTATATTTTTAAACATTTCACCTTTACTTGGTTTGGTAGACCTATCTCCAATAAACTTCACTAAATCCAATAAAGAGCAGACAGAGCAGCTGCCCTGAACTCTCCTCACGCTGTGAGAGGAGTGGGATGCTAAAGAATAACTCCTCTGTAGCCAGCACCTCAGCCTGCCTCCCACATCTGAGTTCATGTGTGTTGTGTGTGTGTGTGTGTGTGTGTGTGTGTGTGTGTGTGTGTGTGTGTGTGTGTGTGTGCGTACACACAGCGTTATGGCCTGTGGGACCACGAGGGCCCCCTGGAGGAGCAGAGCCCCTCATCAGAAAGTTGTAAGGATGAAGGAAAAACTAGAGAAGGAGATGAAGATGGAATCAGGAAAGAGAGACGAGGAGGAGAGGAGGAGGAGGGCAGAGTTAGCTCAACATCTACCTTGGAAAACCTGGAGATTACTGAACTGGACCAACTTGAAAAGGTTGGTGCAAATACTTGATATTAGTTGCTATTGGTTACCGCCTATCAATAACAACGTGTTCTTGCCATTGACTAAAGCATCAGTAGACTTATTTTTAAAGATATTAGATATTATATTTTTAATCAATTTTTTTTATCAATTTAGGATAATGTGGACTATGTTGAACCGAGTACCAGTTCTGCTGCTGCTACAACAGAACCTCCTGCAGCTGAACCAGAACCCAGTGGTTCAAAAGATGGACAGGAAACTCCGTCTGGGCTGGAGGACATGTTGAATCCTCCCAGCAGGCCGAGGGAGAATAGGATGGACGGAGACAGTGAGCAGGTGATAGAGGAAGTCCCAAAGAAAAGCAGCAGTATCCGCTTCCGCAAGAAACCCAAACAACCTAAAGAACCCAAACAACGGCGCAGCAAAGGTTGGTGGCTTCATTATGTGTGAGGTGTGACTCATAACATTAACACGGGCTGCACCACATTAAAGGCTACTCACTGGTGTGGCAGCTTGTTCTATCTGCAGTGATGAAGGTCTATTCTCACAATCCTCTCAGTCATCCTCCCTCCTCTAGAAATCCTTAAGATAAGGTCTCAGTATGTTAGTAATGCTTGTTGGATCACCCAGCAGCGTCTCAAACCTTGATTCCAATGTGAATGAATTTGGGGGGCTGCGTTGGGCAATATTTAGAGGATCATTGCCACTCTATGCAGTGGTTGGCAGGGTCATACGCGCTTGTTTAGATTCCCCTTGACGGTTGCGGCTTTACCAATTTGGGCGTCGATCTCATGGTAAAGTGAAAGATTGTTGGTGATGGTGGACCCTAGATACCAGAGATACCCACTGATGTCAGAGTCACATCATTGATGGTGATTGTGGGTGGTGAGATGACTTCTTGACTCATAACTACAGTCTTCTTTATGCTGATGGTGAGGGAGAATTCACGGCATGCCTTGGCAAAGTTGTCCATCACTTCTGGAGTCCTTCCTGCGTGTGGCTGGCAAAGGCGGCATCATCGGTAAAGAGCATATCCCTGACCAGGACACAGGTTACTTTGGTTTTTGCACGCAGGCGAGCCAGGTTGAGAAGCTTCCCGTCGTGGCGGGTGTGCAGGAAGACGCCCTTGGCTGACTAACGGACTTACTAGTTTTAATGAAACATAACCTTTTACCGTAGATCCTCCCAAACCATGTCATTGACAGTGAGGTCAGCTCATTTTAGAAAACTACCCAGGACTCTAACCCTGTTAACTATAGTCAAAGTGTCTTTGAAAGTTCCAACTTAACAAGTTGATGAAGAGTCCTTGAGGGCGCCGTTAGTTTGGGTCTCTATGAGGCTGACTGTCACTGGGAAGGAGGTGCTGGTTCAGTACCATATCCTGTTAGTTGCCTGAAGGCTGCAACTTTGTAGGATATGTCTCTCTAAGGTGGAAGCCCATGAATTGGGACATAGCTAATATCTTCCCAGGTGAATGCTCTCATTACAATAAATACCAGCTGATCAACAACATGTCCCAAACATATTTAAAATCTAGAATTCTTAACATATGCCATATCACATGCTCTGGGTCTGTCTACACTAGGGCTGTCACAAATGAACATATTATTTTTTTAAATAAATTTGACTAATTAACACTTAAATCAGACTGATGCTTGCACAGCAGTGTCTCCCTGGCATAGGACCATCTATGGTGCATATTAAATGATGAAAATTCAAGCATGACCTGCAGTATTGTTGCCCTGTTTGGTCTTCTACAAGTCTCGACCAAGACATGCCATCTGTATAAATAAGAGTCTCTGTAGAATAGTTCCACTCCCGTGTTCCTGCTTTCTTTCATCTGACTGTCAGCAGCTTTCTAGTTTTCTGATCTGACTGGGTCTGCGTGTCTCCCTGTGGGTATCCCATCAGTTTTCTTGTTGTACCCACATGTTTGAATGCACTTATTGTAAGTCGTATTGGATAAAAGCAGCAGCTTAATGAATGTAGCCTAATGGACAAAGACTAATAAAGAGAGGAATGAGACAGGAATGAGGGAGCTGTCTGGAGGATTCCTGGAGCTAACTGTGACAACATGCATGCTGTCATTGTTGACTGCAGGAATCTTCACAACTAACTTTGCTGTTCCAAAACCAATGTAAATGTTGGAAGCTGGACAGTAAATGAAGCAATTGGCCACGAAAGGCCGTGATCTACAGTGATTTTACAACAGCTAAGGGGCGTAATTAAGACCGACCTGGAGGTTTCATAAAAGAAATACACAGCAACAAAAAATGCAATAATTTATTGCTAACAAATTCTTCCGGCAAAAAATTTAGTTCTTCAGCAACATGCGGCAGAACGGCTGCCAAGCAACACACAGATGCAGTGGAAAGCATGCTTAAAGGGACTCTCTGTAAGAATCAGAAATTGCTTGTTAACAGCGACACCTGTGGCCGTTAAGTCAACGAAAGTCAGCGTCCTGTTGCTCGTGCTTGTGCTCGATCTACATAGACATGAATGAGCATCTGTCAACACTATATTTCAGCTGCTTGGCAGTAATGTTAGCTGACCAGACGAAGGTCTCCCCATGAATCAGTGCTGATACTGTGTTTTCCTGCTTCGGCCTCCCGACCGCGGTCAAAAGGAACAGGGGAGACACCGGAGCTCCGTCTATTCACTCAGCAGCAGGACACGACACGGGAAACCTCTGTTGGTCTGGAGGAGCTGCAGCAGTTATTTCTGCTCAAACGTCCACTAGATATTCTCAGAGCTAAACTAACTCTTCTGCAGTGTGGAGTGTGCGTGCATGCACGTGAGAGGTGGAGCGAGAGAGCAAGTGAGAACGAGCGCGGTGTGTGAGTGAAGGCAGGCAGAGGAGCAGAGTACAGCAGAGACTCCGGTCCTGGAGACCAAAGCTACGGTCTCCCCCGCGTCCTACGACCGCGGCCAACACTGTTTAACAGACGGGCTTCACTAGATACAACCAAGAGGTTTTGGTGCTTCACTGTAGTTTGTGTTGGAGTCTGAGTCTGAACAGCGTAGCCACACGCGAGCGACCATAGGACACTGACCCGCAATGATTTATTTGTGTAAGAAGTTACAAACAGTCCCTTTAAATATGATGATTATTATTATTTGTCTGGACATTGCCATTAACTGTGCAATTGTTGAAGTATTGTTAAATCATGTCAGCACTCTTCTTTGTTGGTACAGGGCTGTTTGACTCTGGACAGGTTGCATTTTAATCATCCCCCAAAAACTGGGTCAATTCAATTTTCAGAATTTCTTTCATTTTCTGTAAGAGTTTTGTCTGCAGTTCAGCTCTGAGCCACATGAGGGAGCCTGATTGTTTTAATAATTGTAGCCTACTTCTAATATTGTTTGGAAACACTGCTCTACTATACCTAAAGAGAAAAAAGAGTTCTCTTATTGCGGTTGCATTACAAACACATACTGTATGTATATCTACCATCTGCAACTATCATGCTTCCTTTCCCCTATAGCTGTTTACAGTATTAGAGTGTAGCCCAGTTACTAGCTGAGTGACCAAGCTACTGTATTATATACAAATATTAGGTTTAGATTCAGATTAAGACAACTTTATTGATCCCAAGAAGGGCAATTCATTCACAGCTTACCCCATCACAAACACACAGGCAACATCCAAAATATTACATGTCAAGCACAGATCAGTAAAACAGACCACCAGAGGTGGGTGAAGGACAGCAGATAAGTTAATCAAATATTATAAACAGCAATAAAAAGAGAAAACGAAAAGATGATTTATCACATAAGGGAACTGTCGTTAAAAGTGTTACGTGAAATGACTCCCGTCTGAGTTCAATAACCTGATAGCAGAAGGAATAAAAGAGTTGGAGTAACGGTTAGTTCTCCTCAGAGGTGCCTGATAACGGCGGCCTGAAGGCATCAATGAGAACTCAGGAGACAGAATATGAAGAGGTTGGCTGATAATATTTTTAGCCTTCTTTACCACCTGATTCTCCCAGAGGGAACACAAGTCTCTTTGTTGGACTCCAGTAATCTTGGAGCAAACCTTAACAATGCTATACAGGCTGTTTCTGTCCTTAATGGTTAAGCCACTGAACCAACAGATAAAAGAAAAGGTTAGAAGACTTTCAATAAAAGAACAATAAAAGTTACTCTCAGATCCTCTCACTGACATTAAAAGAGTTCAGCTTCCTCAACAGATAGATTCTCTGTTGACCTTGTTTGACAATAGACTCTGTATTAATATGAAACCTTCATTTAAATAATGAAGACATGAATCAAAATAAAAACATGCAAGCTAGCTAGAGTTACATGGTTAACTTACCATAGATGGTTGTAGTTTGTTAGCTCTGGATAGAGATACAAGGCAGCAGCAATGGACAGACTGGGTTCCCTGGCTGAAACAATAGGTGACTAATAGTTGCAGCGATGCTGTTGTAATGCAGTCACAGCTGTGTGTTTAGAGAGTATTTTACAACGGCTCACCCAATCAAAATCAAGGACCGAAACTATCCGTTTTAGAATGTTGCTTTTAATTTTGCTAAATTTGACTGTTTCTGGGCTCCACTCAACTGTTTTTTTTTGCTTATCTCGGTCATCTCTGAGCCGATCTCACAACCCATCGGCTATCGGTCCGACGACGACTGAGCCTCTGCAGACAACAGACAATATGTGGTGAGCTTCAGTGTAGCCAGCAGCTATCCGGGTAAACGGATAACTGATATCCAGGCCAAGACTTCCTTTCAGGTGCGCTGCTCTTTGTTTACAGTCTGATTAGTAAGAATGGAGTTGATGAGAGAAGACGTCTATGACTGGTTTAGTTGCCAGTTAAATTTCATCTTTAAGCTAATAAGCAAAATTATCGTCAGACGATAGCCGATGGGTTCTGAGATGTTCTTCCTCTGATGCTGCATGCAACCAAAGCCCGCTCAAATGTGATTGGTCAATACTACAAAGGAGCTACAAACGGAAATCAGAACGCTTCCGATACCAAAATCTTGTCCCGCTGCCGACGGATTCTGCATGCATACGCAGATAGTGTCATTTGGACCACAAGACACTGAGAGAGCATGTGTAATAAAGATCTTAAACTGTTTACTTTTTATTTCTCTTTGAATCCCTCCTCGGTTCTGGTTCTGGTTCTGGTTCTGGTTCTGGTTCTGGTTCTGGTTCTGGTTCTGGTTCTGACTGTTCCAGTGGAGCCCACAGCTGAGGCTGCAGATCCCTGTGAAGAACCAGTGAAGAAGAAGCAGAAAAGCAGGAGGAGAGAGGCAGCCACTGAGAGACTGCTGGCTGTGGGACACAAGATCAAAGATGTCTTCATCTCTGGGTGAGTAGGGCAGAATAATAATAATAATAATAATAATAACAATAAAGTATAGAGACTATGATGTCACCACAGTCACCCTCTAAGAAAATGTATCTAAGTATCTCACGTTAATGACTAAATAATCCATCATTTATTCAAATTATACATTAGATTAATACAAATAATTTAGTTGCAATCCCAGGAGGAATTAAAAACAGTGTAATGCTGTTAGGTTTTCTGCTAATGCAGTGGTTTAATGCCATCTTTAATGCCATCTTGTTTCCCTCTGCAGTGCTCAGAGTGTTTACAGGCCAGCTCAGCGGTTCTTCGGCGGTATTCTCCACGCTGATTATCGGGCTGCCACTGATGTCTATGCATTCATGTTCCTGACTGATGTCATCGACTTCATCATCATTGTCTTTGGCTTCTGGGCTTTTGGGGTGAGGGATGGATGGAAGATGTCATTTTGTAATTATTTACCAATTATCAACGATTTACATTAATGAAAACAGAAACTACAATGTGAAGAAATCACATTTTCTGATTAGAATAAAAATTAAATGTATTTTCCAAATGAAAACTAAAGTGAAATGAGGGTGGGCCTACTCAGCCAACTTGCTTTAGTTTAGTTAGTCTTATTTTACATGCAGTGTAAGGTATTGGTATCGGACAATATTCATTACAAAAAACATCCACTGATCTTACTATTCAACAGTTAGCAAGACAATCATATAATATCTATAAATAATATACGTAGATATCATATAATTGGTGATCTATAATGTTTTCCTGCTCTTCAGTAAACAGGCATAGTGTCTAAAGCAGTTCATGTTGCTGTCTAAGCCCACATCAACCCCAGATTGGGCTCTCATTATTTGAAAATGCATTCTTGATGGTGCTGTGGTATGATACAACAGGATGTGTTGATTTGTTGGCTGGACCACAGCAAAGCGGGGCCAGCCCAAGCCTCCAGGAAGAGCGCCGGTCGTTGATCCCGACTTTTGTAGTGGCCAAACGGCGGTACTACAACTTCTGTGTCCATCACGTGATGCCATTGGGCCCAAAAAGACTTTTTCCCATAGACTTCCATTGGGAAAGAGACGTCTGTAACTCAGAGAATCATTTATTTTGAGGTGAATCAACTCCCCAGTATGAACACTCTAATAGTCCTTATTTAAATCATCAGGTCCTAAAAGTTGTAAAATGCACTAATAGCTGAATCCAGAGTTATTTCCCTTCCTCCGTTCATGTGAATGAGACCCAGACCGAGGCTGGAGCGCAAGCCGTGACGACGGCGTGACGTTGGGACCCCGTGACCGAGTCATGTGACCGAGCAGACGCTACTGCGCATTTTCCATGTGCCCAAGATCCGGGTACTTTTCCAGACGGAAGTGGAGCCATTTAGGCTTCATGCTCCACTGAGACACTCTCATAGGAATGAACAAGGCCCCGCCTCCAACGCTGGATTCAGTTCTCTTCATACATCCATGGGCCAGCCCTATGAACACGAAAGGCATTTAGTTAGCTAAGTCAGCTAGACTATATACCTATGTGTGAAATATCTAGACAGATATGCAGCCTAAATGAATGTGACTGCATATGAGGCGGCTGTAGCTCAGCGGTAGAGCAGGTCGTCCTTTAACCACAAGGTTGGCGGTTTGATCCCAGGCTCGAAGTGTCCTTGAGCGAGACACTGAACCCCAAGTTGCTCCCCGGGCGCTTCTCAGCAGCCCACTGCTCCTAAATGCTAAGGATGGCTTAACTGCAGTAGTCAAATTTCATGTATGTACATGATGTACCTCTATGTATATGACGAATATAATTCAGTTTAATGTGCAGGTAGGCTGTGGGTGCGCTTACCTAGCTTGTTAAAAAACATAGTTATTAGTCACTGAAAAATAACTATATTACTGTAAATACAAATAAATAGTACTACTAATACTAATAGTAGACGGTACCAGGGGCCGGTTGCACAGAGCACCTTAAGTTTTCGCCGTAAGTATGACACCTGGGCTCAGGGACTTACTTCAGGGTGTTGCAGAGAGTCACCTAAAATGTTTCTCAGTCAAGGAAAAACTTGAAGGTATTTACTGCATTGAAAGAGATTTTACAGTGGTACAATTACAGTTTAATGTTAACTAGTGCCTTACCTCTTGAAAACATGCCTGATCAGAACAGGCTGAATATTTGTTCTGTGGTGTTGCTGCTCATAGAAACAACTTCACACTCAACACTGAGCTTCCTTGGTTCCTGAGCAACACACCTGCCATGACATAGTTGTGTCACACACCCAAGTCACGGCCAGTCACGGTCAGAAACACCAGTGAAATCCACTCTGATTCACGGTTAAAACCACCAGGGACAGAACTGTTAAAACCACCAGGGACAGATTTACCGTTAAAACCACCAGGGACAGATTTACCGTTAAAACCACCAGGGACAGATTTACCGTTAAGGTAGGAAACTGCCTGGAGCCCAAACTAAAAGAGCCACAAACAGCTCTACATTTATTATGATGTTTAGATATAAAAAGTTTACACTCTGGTTGGATTCTGCTTCCAGTTGGCTCTCCACTCGTGTTGATTCCAGGGAAGTGAAGATGAATTCGGTAAAGTGAACGGCAGTCAATGAGCCGCCGCCGTTCGGAACGACTGGTTGGCTCCCAGTAGGCTCCCGGTATTGCTGCTTGCAGCGTTGTCGGGGGCTCGTGACTGAGTTGTTGGGGGCTCGTGACTGAGTTGTTGGGGGCTCGTGACTGAGTTGTCGGGGCTCATGCCTGAGTTGTCAGGGGCTCGTGACTGAGTTGTCAGGGGCTCGTGACTGAGTTGTCAGGGGCTCGTGACTGAGTTGTCGGGGCTCATGCCTGAGTTGTCAGGGGCTCGTGACTGAGTTGTCAGGGGCTCGTGACTGAGTTGTCGGGGGCTCATGCCCAACAAAAAAGACACTGCACATCCTTGGTTCCACAGCCATACAATACAATTCAATTCAATTCAATTTATTTTTGTGTAGCGTTAAATCACAACAGAAGTTATCTCAAGACGCTTTATATATAGAGCAGGTCTATGACCGTACACCATAGTTTAGAGACCCAACAAGATCCACCAAGCGCACTGTGGCCAGGAAAAACTCCCCGATCACTGGGAACAAACCTGGAGCAGAACCGGGCGCAGGGCGGGTGGCCATCTGCCGATACCGGCTGGGAGAGAGAGAGAGAGCGAGAGAGAGAGGTGGTAATAATTCCTCAGATTGCAAAGTGAAGACAAGTAAAATAATTTAAAGTTATTTTCATTATCAAAGGTAATGTTAACATCACCTTTATTCATGAAGTAAATATACCAAATGTTAGATGACATTGCATATTTAAAAAATAATATTCTAACATGACCTACTGGTCCGTGTCTGTCCTCCAGAAACACAGTGCAGCAGCAGATATAGCCTCCACCCTGTCAGAGGACCAGGTTCCTGAGGCCTTCTTGGTGATGCTGCTCATCCAGTTCAGCACCATGATCATCGACAGAGCCCTGTACCTGCGCAAGGCTGTCCTGGGAAAACTCATCTTCCAGGTTGACTTCATGTATTCACATTATTAGCACTCATGTATCTGTCGGGGGGTGGAGGACTATTGTTTGTTCCCTCATTCACCATCACAGATTATATCAGACACCAATGAGTGGATATATATCTTCATTTTAATCTGTAACATCATGTGACCTTATTAGTGCTCAGATGGGGAACTAATATTTCAGGTGAAAAGTAGGTGACTTTTGGAGAGGCCAAGAGTGGCTTTCAATATTTGTTAGGATGGCTAGAGTTGCCTTTCTGCATTCTAAGTATTTTCTCTTTTTGTTCCCTTCCTATCCTCCTCCTGTCTGTCCTTCCTTCCTTCCTTCCTTCCAGGTGATCCTTGTGTTTGGGATCCACCTTTGGATGTTCTTCATCCTGCCTGCTGTCACTGAAAGGTGAATGAAATCATGTATTTCTTGTATTATGATTTTGTACGTTGGTTCTCACTAATAGACTAAATCACAGAAAGGGACTGTTTGGGCTGTTTGAGTAAAATATTACATTCTGATAGAATGATACCCTGTATATGAGTTGAGTCTTCAGCTTACTGTAAATGAGTTTTAACAAGCTCTATTCTTCCTCATTTTCTCCTTCTCTATGTTTAGGATGTTCAATCAGAACTTTGTGGCCCAGCTCTGGTACTTTGTCAAGTGTATTTACTTCGGCCTGTCAGCCTATCAGATCCGCTGTGGATACCCCACCCGTATCCTTGGCAACTTCCTCACCAAGAAATACAACCACCTCAACCTGTTTCTATTCCAAGGGTACGTACGGGCACGAAGCCAGTCTGCAGCTGTTTAGTAGAATGAACATCTGGAACAGACGTTCCAAGAATCAAAGATGTGTTCTATTTCATCCTTACTGACCGCCAGAGGCAGTGCTTCAACACTGAATATCTTCGTCTCGCGCATGCGCAGGTCGAGTATTAATATCAACAAAGTCACGTGTGACCTCGGATGACCCTGGTTAGGTATAAGTTCCGGTGTCATCCACGAGATCAGTCCTATTTCATCTTCTCGCTTGCGCAGTTTAACTACTGTGGTAGCATTAGCTAAAAGCTAAATAACCTATTTGAGCTCGTCGCCGGTAGCCTTGTGACCACCGGTCGGAGTTGCGGAGTTTCGCCCTCCAAAGGCTGCGACGAGCCGCCCATCAAACTGTGCTGTCCGCCGTTCGGTCCTCCGACGGAGGAGACGGCGGATGCACCTATCCTGATCATCACCAGCGTGATAAGGACATCTTCCAATGTGTACATCACCCGGTGAGATCGATTTACATTGTTTTCTATAACAAGAACGTCTGTGCACAGTTAGCAGAGCGTTAGCTCATGCTAAACTAGTGAGATACTAACAAGAGCGTGTCCGCTCAGTGTTTACCGTTTGACAACGTGCTGTCAGGGAGGAGGCGTCCAGCTCTCCTCTCTGCTCTGTGTAGCACTATAACGAACATTGCTTACAGCTGAGTATAGTGGTAACATTACTGTATGCATTGTTTACTATAAACTTACTGCCTTCTTAACTAGCAGAGTGCTCTCGCTCAGGCTAATTTCGGCATTGTTTTCACAACGTTACCGCCTTCACAGTTAGCGGAGTGCTCTCGCTCAGGCTAACCTTGGCATTGATTACCACAACGTTACTGTCCTCGCATTAGCAGGGTGCTCTCGCTCAGGCTAATCGGGTAGACTAAGACATTGACAGTTACTGTACTAGTGAAAACAGTGTGCTCGCTCTCCTCTCACTACACAGACTGTTTCTTGCACGTTCTCCTCAGTTAGCAGAGTGCTCCCGCTCAGGCTAACCTTGGCATTGATTACCACAACTTTACTGTCCTCGCATTAGCAGAGTGCTCCCGCTCAGGCTAATCGGGTAGACTCAGACATTGACAGTTACTGTGCTAGTGAAGACAGTGTGCTCGCTCTCCTCTCACTACACAGGCTGTTTTTTCTGCACGTTCTCTCCAGTTAGCAGAGTGCTCCCGCTCAGGCTAATCGGGTAGACTCAGACATCGACAGTTACTGTG
This sequence comes from Sebastes fasciatus, assembly GCF_043250625.1. Taxonomy (NCBI): domain Eukaryota; kingdom Metazoa; phylum Chordata; class Actinopteri; order Perciformes; family Sebastidae; genus Sebastes; species Sebastes fasciatus. The sequence goes on along the minus strand of NC_133803.1, from coordinate 780,849 downwards.
CTAGTGAAGACAGTGTGCTCGCTCTCCTCTCACTACACAGGCTGTTTTTTCTGCACGTTCTCTCCAGTTAGCAGCGCGTTCTCGCTCAGGCTAACTCGGCGCGACACCAGCAACAGTTAAGTATATTGATAACAGTTACTGTGCTAGTGAAGACAGTGTGCTCGCTCTCCTCTCACTACACAGACTGTTTCCTGCACGTTCTCTTCAGTCAGCGGAGTGCTCTCGCTCAGACTGACTTCAGCAGCAACTGACGGGACAGAGTTTCTCCGTGGCTGTCACGATGCTCAACTCTCCAGGCTGCTACACCTGTATGGCTCCTCTTCAAACCTCCTGATGGGTTACGCTGTCCCCTCAGGGCAGCTGGCCCCAGCCCAAACTACCCGTTCCAAACGGCAGGCCACAGAGGCTGCGGGTGCGCCATCCAAGAAGCAGGCTAAGTCTGGCAAGCTGTCTTCTAAGGTGGATCTGCTTACGGCTGAGCTAGCCCAGATGAAGTCGCTCCTCCTGGCCCTCCACTCTAGTGCGGGTACGGAGGACGCAGGTACACCAACTCTGCCCATGGCTGAGTCATATTCGGAGGAAGATGCTGTCTCGATGGCGGCTTCGGCCACCCTCTTTAATGAATACAACGTGGAGGAGCCCTCCCATTCCTCTGGGCGCAGCTCCCGTTCCTCGGCCCATAGTTCTTCCGATGGGTATACGGCAGCCAGAATCGGCGCCTGTGAGCGCTTTCTTTAGGCGCGCGCCGGCCTCCACCACCTTTACTGTCCCTCCCTCCAAAGAGTATCTTAGGGAGTTACAGGCATGCTGGAGGGATACTAGGGCTTTCTCCCGTCTCCCGTCTGATGGCCGAACCCTGGCAGCCATGCAGGATGCGGCAAAAAATTGGCCTTGACCACATGCCAGCTATTGAGCCTGCCATTGCTTCTCTCATAGTCTCCCCTGACGAGGCTCTGAGACCAGAGGCAAGGTGCCCTCGACCCCAATGTCGGGTCACAGACGACCTCCTCTCTAAAGCTTATGATACAGCGGCTCGCATGGGCCGCATGGGCAACTCCCTCTCACACCTCATGCTTGCCCTCTCAGCCTCTCTGCAGGAGGCTGCTCCCGACGTTTCCTCCACCAGCCTCAGTGACGCGTCATTGCAGGCGTTTGCACTGATGTCGAGGGAACTTGGACGGCTGATGTCCATGCTGGTTCAGACTCGTCGCCAGGTTTGGCTGGCGCAGTTGCCCTTGTCTGAGACATGTCGGAGGACCCTCCGTACTGTTCCAGTAGAACCAGGGCACCTGTTCGGGACAGCTGCCCTACAGGTACTTGAGCAGACTGTCCAAGCTGACCAGACCAGGCAGTTCTCTGGTCTTCGAAAGGGCATGCCCCCCCCTGCCAGGCCGAGGGGCTCCATGTCTGCCCCCCGAGGCCGCTCCCGGCCACCGGCTCAGCCTAGTGGCCACCACGGACCTCAGCGCTCCACCGAGAGGCAGGTCCGCTACCGTGACAACCCCGCCCACTTGCCCTCCAGGCAATCTGGGCCGTGGAGCCTAACCGCCGCCCCCCCAGAGCCTTCAGAGGCCGGGGGGCCCGCTACTGAGACCCTAGGGCCGGCTGTCGGTTATTTCTCCCAGCAGCAGCTCAACTGCTGGGCAGCTCACACTTCAGACCCCTGGGTGGTGTCCACCCTAACCCGGGGGTACAAACTTCAATTCCGGCGCCGGCCCCCATCCTCCAGCCGGGTCATAATGAATGCTGAGCACAGCGGACACTCTTCGAGCTGTCACCAGGTGGGAATGGTTCACATCTGTCGACTTGAAGGAGGCTTATTTCCATGTTCCCATTGTACCTCACCACAGGAGGTTTCTTCGTTTTGTTTTCCAAAACCGTCAATTTCAGTTCAGGGTGCTTCCATTTGGACTCTCCCTGTCCCCCACGAGTATTCACCAGGTGCGTTGCGGCGGCCCTCTCGCCCCTGCAGTCACGCGGCATGAAGATCCTGCCGTATCTAGACGATTGGCTGATCTGTGCGCCATCCCCGCTTCAGGCGGCCCGGGACACGGCCCTCCTTCTCTCCCACAGGACCCAGCTGGGTCTCAGGGTGAACTTGGGGAAGAGCTCTCTGAACCCCTCCCAGAGCATAACCTTTATTGGTATGGCTCTGGACACAGTCACTATGAGGGCTTGTCCGTCACTTCAGCGTGTGGACAACATCCTCCACCACCTTCACATCTTCCAAGGGGGCAGGTCGTTGCCCCACATTCTGTTTCTTCGCCTGCTGGACAAACTGGCAGCTGCCTCAGCTGTCGTTCCCTTGGGCTTGCTTTCACTGCGCCCTCTGCAGAGATGGTTGAACAGCCTCCACTTGGACGCCAAGCAGCACAGGCACAAGAAGATAAAGGTGTCTCAACAGTGCTTTCTCGCTCTATCCCCATGGAGGGAGAGAGCGTACTTGGAAAAGGGCGTGCCCATGGGCTCCGTTCCATCCCGCAGAGAGACCGTCACAACAGATGCCTGCCTCTCTGGGTGGGGTGCAGTGTGGCAGAACAAGACTGCTCGGGGACAGCGGTCTGCTCTGGACTGCACAGAGCATGTCAATGTGCTGGAGCTACGTGCAGTGCACCTAGCGCTCAAGCACTTCCTGCCATACCTGAGAGGGAAACATGTGCTCGTCCGGTCGGACAACACCTCGACCGTTTTTTTATATAAACCACCAAGAGGGCACCAAATCTGCAAGGTTGCTGCAGACATCCCAGGCTCTCCTGACATGGGCAGCCTCTCGCCTGACCAGCCTACGGGCAATGTAATTGCCAGGGGAACGGAACCCTGTCGCAGATTTCCTCTCCCGTCACAAACCCCCGCCGGGGGAGGGGCGCCTTCACCCACAGGTGGTGCACAAAATATGGAGTCTCTTCGGCAGAGCAGAGGTGGATCTCTTTGCCTCAGAGATGTCAACCCACTGCCTCCTCTGGTTCTCCTTGAGGGAGAAGACCAGCCCTCTAGGTCAAGATACTCTGGCTCACACGTGGCCAGAGAGTCTCCTCTATGCCTTCCCACCGTTCCCTCTGATCCTACCAACGCTTCTCAGAGTGTTTCAGCAGGGCCACAGACTTCTCCTGGTGGCCCCCTTCTGGCCAGCAAGGATAGGGTTCTCACTGCTGCACAGACTCTGCTGCGGGACGCCCTGGCGCCTCCCCAGCAGGACAGACCTCTTATCTCAGCTGGGGGGTCAGATCTGGCATCCCGACCCCAGCCGCCTTCAGCTGTGGGTTTGGCCGCTGGAGGGTCCGACCCAATGCTGACTGATTGCATAGAGCCCGTCAGAAAGACTATTCTGAATGCCAGAGCACCATCTACCCACCTGCAGTACGAGAACAGGTGGAAGTTGTTCTCTGAATGGTGTACAGTTCAGAAAGAGGACCCAGTACATTGCTCGGTGCCTACAATTCTGAAGTTTCTGCAGTCCCTCCTGGAAGGTGGCCGGTCTCCATCTACACTGAAGGTGTATGTGGCTGCTATTTCATCGCAGCACGATAGGGTCGATAATAACACTGTGGGGAGCAACAGGCTTGTGTCTCTCTTCTTAAAAGGGGCTCTGCGGCTGCGTCCCCCGAGCACTCCGAGGGCTCCCGCATGGGACCTGCCCCCGGTGCTGGACGCTCTATGCTTGCCTCCCTTTGAACCCTTAGTACAGGCAGAGCTGAGGTGGCTGTCGGCCAAAACTTCATTTCTCCTTGCCATCACTTCTGCAAAGCGTGTAGGCGAGCTACATGCCTTGTCAGTGAACAATTCACGTCTGAGGTGGAACTCAGATGGCTCAGGTGTCACTTTGTGGCCAAATACAGCGTTCCTCCCTAAGGTGCTGTCACGATCACATCACAATCAGCCTATTCGGCTTGCCCAGTTTCAACCCCCTAAAGGAGATGGGGAGGAGAGGGCAAGGCTGTTATGCCCAGTGCGGGCCCTTAGAGCCTATGTAGAAGCCACCGCATGCATACGGCGGTCAGAGCAACTCTTTATCTGTTACGGCGGTCCCAAGAAGGGCTGTGCGCTCTCAAAGCAGCGCCTGTCCCACTGGATCGTGGAAGTGATTTCCCACGCATACAAGGTGAATGACCGTTCTCCTCCATCCATAGTAAGGTGCCACTCTACCAGGAGTGTTTCCACATCACGGGCAACCCTGAGAGGGGTCCCCTTGGAGGACATATGTGCCGCGGCCTCAGGGACGTCACCGAGCACATTCTTCAGATATTATAGAGTCAATGTGGCCACCCCCCATCCACTGGGCGTGGTCCTTCAGCCGAGTTCCTCTGCTTCATCTTTATGGGGTATGTACTCGAGGATTCCTCGTGACTCTGTTGTTATAAGTCATCCAGTGTTGAAGCACTGCCTCTGGCGGTCAGTAAGGATGAAATAGAACGATAGTTACGAATGTAACTACGGTTCTATGAATCCTGGATGACCGCCAGAGTTCTTAGTCACTCAGAATCTCGTGATCCCGCGAGAAGATTCTGTAGGACTGATCTCGTGGATGACACCGGAACTTATACCTAACCAGGGTCATCCGAGGTCACACGTGACTTTGTTGATATTAATACTCGACCTGCGCATGCGCGAGACGAAGATATTCAGTGTTGAAGCACTGCCTCTGGCGGTCATCCAGGATTCATAGAACCGTAGTTACATTCGTAACTATCGTTTCAGTTTGAACATTATTTATGTTTTATTATATGTTAGCTCTGTTTTAAGGATGAGATCTCGGATCCAGTGGAGACTGGGGCTGCGTTCGAATAGTCAAATAATTACGTCCTAACATCTTTTCCTAACCACTTTTCCTTGACCTCAGTGGAAAACGTCATGAGGTCAAGGAAAGATGAGAAGGAGAATTCAGGAGGACTTAGGAAAACACAACAGCGGTGTTAGGAGAATCCGACTGCTCTTTCACTAGACTCCGTCATTATGTTATGTTAGTGACGTCAGTTTGCTGTGGTGAAACTACAATGTTCTGAAGATGGACTACAAAAGGCGCCGCTTCTCCCCGTGCGTTATTAAATAGGTCTTTCAGTGACAGACTCCTTCACCTGCGGTGTGTTAAAGAGAGAAACCACAGCTCCTCCTCCTGCTGCTGGAACACTCTATCAACAGATAATAAAGATCATCTGACCTAACGTGGAAAAATATCACTTCCTTACCGAGGTTGGGATTAAAATAAACAGGAATATATGATAAATATTGAGTTAATTGTTGGAGTTATGGAGAAGGGGTAGGACCGTATACTGTAAGTGTAGGCTGTACTTCTTCCAACTTCTTTTCGAAATATTCGGAATATTTATTTATGTTGATTATTTGTTAATTGGTTGTTTACTGTTCATTTTATTAGTTATTCTTGTTTTGTTTTTCACTGAGGTATTTGTTACATGTTCGAAATAAATAATTAATTAAAAATAAAGTGAAACGAAATGGTTGTCACTGTCCACTAGTATTAAACATGAATCCCAATTAGTGTATGAGCGTATGATAATAATATACAAGATAAGCATATAGTTTGTTATCATGAACGGCCAAATGGTGCGTCGCTTTAAATGCTAGGGCCGCAAGGAATTGTGGGATGTTATTCTCTCGTTTCCTTTGGTAAAGGATGCTCCAGTGTATCCTCTGCTAAAGGAGATAATAAAGGAAGCATTGAAGCTCCTTTCCTTAACTTTTGGTGAATTCGAACGGCTCTTATCATGGCTGCTACTGAGGTACTTCCGGGTCATTTCACTCAGTTAGGAACCTTCCTATGCAAAAAGGACTATTCGAACGCAACCTGGGTATTAATGATGAACCTTTATCATTACTCAAGGAAACTGAGAGTTTTCAATGGGTCAAGGATCAGCATATAGTATAATATGGTAATATAGTATATTGACGGTATGATATGGATGTTGTGCTTACTCTATGTGTGAGTGTAGGTTTCGTCTGGTGCCGTTCTTGGTGGAGTTGCGAGCAGTGATGGATTGGGTTTGGACCGACACCACTCTGTCTCTGTCAAACTGGATGTGTGTGGAGGACATTTATGCCAACATCTTCATCATCAAATGCAGCCGTGAGACAGAGAAGGTATGAAGTGTATTAATACTATATGATACTGTAGCAGAGAGAAGAACTCCATTAAAGCAGCAACTCCTCAAAATCAGCTGCAACAATATGTGCAAAAACAATCTTTCATTATTTAAAACCCACATCACAATAACACCAGTCAAACTGTAAATATTCAGACTCTCATTCACTTCAACTGAAGCCCATAATGATTGATGACCTCAGCATGTGTTTCCTGTTTGGATGGGATGGATCGGCAGTGAACTTTGTTCCACTCCAACGTGAATTTGTCTGGTTAGCCAGAAACAGTGATGCACCGTGATGGGAAATGAAGAACTCATTCTACAGCCTATAAACTAAAGCATCGCTCTCTGTCTACAGTCTGTGATCACTGATCAATATTCATTTATTACCTACATCACATCCTTCTTGAGTGCAGGGCAATTTGTCATTAAATAGAAGGCTAATGTGACCGCTCCTTTACATTTGGTCAAATTTCTGGATTAAATCATCAACGTGAGACGTTTTGATTTGACCGCATGGTCTTACCTCTAGAGCCGTCCTCAGGATAGAATGGCACCACCTCGTCTACAGCAGGTCTTCTGTCAGTGTCTACAGCAGGTCCTCTGTCAGTGTCTACAGCAGGTCCGCTGTCAGTGTCTACACTGGTTCTGATCAGTGACAGTACTGCTCTCAGCCCAATAGAAACTGTGCTGTCTAGACGACCGGGTCAGAGCATCTCCAGAACTGCAGCTCTTGTGGGATGTTCCCGGTCTGCAGTGGTCAGGACCTACCAAAAGTGGTCCAAGGAAGGAGAACCGGTGAACCGGCGACAGGGTCAGACCCGAGGCTTATTGATGCACGTGGGGAGCGAAGGCTGGCCCGTGTTGTCTGATCCAATAGCAGACCTACTGGAGCTCAAACTGTTGAAACAGTTAATGCTGGTTCTGATAGAAAGGTGTCAGAACACACAGTGAGGAGCAGTTTGTTGTGTATGGGGACTGGTCAGGGTGCCCGTGCTGACCCGTGTCCGCCGCCAAAAGCGCCTACAATGGGCACGTGAGCATCAGAACTGGACCACGGAGCAATGGAAGAAGGTGGCCCGGTCTGATGAATCACGTTTTCTTTTACATCATGTGGATGGAAACGAGTTGGAGGTGTTGACTCGGCCTCCAAATTCTCCAGATCTCAATCCAATAGAACATCTGTGGGATGTGCTGGACAAACAAGTCCGATCCACGGAGGCCCCACCTCGCAATTTCCAGGACTTAAAGGATCTGCTACTGACGGCTTGGTGCCAGATTCCACAGCAGACCTTCAGAGGTCTAGGGGGACCTACTGAATATTAGGCAGGTGGTCATCATGTTATGGCTGATCAGTGTATATCCTGTTCCTTCCCTGCCAGAGAAGTGATGTTCCATGTCCCTAGAACCAGTTTACGGTGCCAGGGGTCAGCACGCCAAGCTCCCCTCTCAGGTCTGGCTGAAGGATGGGGCCCCGGTTTCCCTGTTTTGGGAGGATTTATCTGGGGTGGATGAGTGGCTCTTAGTCTGGCCCCTCACCTGGGAGTCCCTACCAGAGGCTGTTGCCTCCAACAACGCAGCTCACAGGGACACAAAACCCAGTGATAGTTCCCTCTAAATTATGGCTGCATAATTAACATTATATGTGAAGAAAATACTCAACATTAGTTAAAACAATTATAATATTTATATATTATTAAAGGAGTTGTCTGTCTCTATGTGTCGGCCCTGTGATAGTCTGGAGACCTGTCCAGGGTGTACCCCGCCTTCACCCAATGTCAACTGGGATGGCACCCCCCGCCACCCTGAACAGGATAAGCAGTTACAGATAATGGATGGATGGATGGATGTATTATTTAGAGATAATTATATAAATATTTATTATCTCTAAACCTAATATTTTATGCCCTCAGAAATACCCGCAGCCTAAAGGACAGAAGAAGAAGAAGATAGTGAAATATGGAATGGGTGGCCTCATCATCTTCTTCCTGATTTGCATCATCTGGTTCCCCCTTCTCTTCATTTCATTGGTCAGATCAGTTGTGGGCGTGGTCAACCACCCCATCGATGTCACTGTGACTGTGAAGCTGGGAGGATACGAGGTAATCCACCTTTCATATGTCTCTACTCCTGTCTCTTGAAACAGAAAATAATGCATTACGTTATGGCAGAGGAGCTGCATTTAATATCATCTGACATAAAAACTTCCAAAACTGCTCTCTGGGTATTATGACAAATGGAGTAAACACTGAGGAATTCTTTTAATGATTATATAGTATCTGCAGTGTGTTCAAATAACAGACAGGGATTATTTTAGATATGGCTTCTTAATACTTGTTGAGCATCACAATGATCTAAAAGAGATTCAAACTGTCATGTGATACATTTCCATAATGATGTAATCATGGTTCTCTCAGTATTGGATTGAGAGTACAGAAAGCCAGTGTTACAAACTGAAAGACATGGCTGTTTGAAGTTGTGTTGTAGACTCAGTTCTGTGATATGTTTTGAGGTTCTACTTGTTCTGATCATCTGGTACATTTACGGTTAGGAAGGTGGAAGTTGAGAAATCCCATAGATCCTAGATTATCATTAGAGTCCTCGGTAGGGCTCTAGAAGGTTCATCTCATTCACAGATGGAAACCAATTCTGTAGCAATGGATCTTTACAGTGTACATACAGTACAGCCAAATGAAACATAGGTGCAAATGACGCAGTATGACACAGTATATAAAATGTACACAATCCACTGTATTTGTTTCTGTGTGTATGTCCAGTCCCTGTTCACCATGAGTGTGCAGCAGCAGTCCATCCAGCCCTTCACAGAGGCTGAATATGACCAACTCACCAACAACTTTGGAGACAATGCGGTGCGTACTGATTTCACTTTGATTTGTATGTCTGTCTGTATGTGTCTGTCTGTCCTGCTGTCATGTGTATTAAAACAGTTGTGTCATTCTGTAAGACTGTTTCTCAAGGCAGGACGTTAGATATGCAGTCAGACAGCCCTGAGGAGATCCTGTACCTCTACAGAGTATAGCCCAGAACAGGCTGCAGGTTCTGGAAGTATTTTTCACTGAACTTATATTTAAAAGTGCACTTTTAATGATAACATCAAACACAACTGTTACTACAGGGTTATGTTATGGACGTGAGTTATAAATGTTTCAACTTCATTTCCAAGAATCACTTGTATTCCCAACAATTTCAATAGCACTAAATAGTCGTCATTGCTGTGGAGAGGACACCTGTCTCATCCATGGATGTATAAAGAGAACTGGATCCAGCGTTGGAGGCGGGGCCCCGCACATTCCTATGAGAGTGTCTTAGTGGAGCATGAAGCCTAAAGTGGTGGACACACTGCCCGCATCAGGCTCGCGTGAGTCTCACGTGGCGTGTTGTTTTTTATTTCGGCGTCCATGTTAACAGGTTAGAGTGGACACACTGGCCGCTTGAGACGCGCGTCTCACGCGCGTCAGACGCGGGTCTATTTTATAGAATAGAAGGCTCGCCTATTTTACACGCGAGCCCCCCGCGTCTCAGCTGCGTGTCCCAGCAGCAACAGACAGTGAAGGTGATCTATTGACAGTATATGGACATCATATCAGCTACATAATACAGTTTACATGTCTAGACATCTGTAGAATATGTCACAGACAGTGAAAGGGATCTAGTGACTGTATATTAACATCATACCAGCAAGACTTTACCGCAGTTTACATGTCTGGACATCTGTAGAATATGTCACAGATAGTGAAGGTGATCTATTGACTGTATATGAACATCATACCAGCAAGATTACTACAGTTTCCATGTCTAGACATCTGTAGAATATGTCACAGACAGTGAAAGTGATCTATTGACTGTATATTAACTTCATACCAGCAAGACTTTACTACAGTTTCGAGGTCTATCTGTAGAATATGTTACGGATGTGTATTTGTTTATGTTGAGATCAGCTGTTCTAGCAGCGTAGCATCGTAAAACACTTAACTCAAACTGGACAGAAACTAAATAAAACTCACCAACACTGTTGTCGTTAGTCTTTCCAACAATCACCAACTCTGGTTTGGTCTAAATAAACTCTGATTTCATCGAATTTGATGTAAAAATAGGCCGACTCTACACGTTGTCTCCCCCTACTCCGTCTCTCTCTCTCTACCCGCTGAGCAGCTGAGTGGCTCTCGTTCTTCAGAGACAGACCATTAAACCAGCTGAATAAAATAACAAACATCACTCAACCCCATTGCCTATTGTTTATATTTTAAGGAACCTCTTGCCGGCCTTCCTGCTGTATCATCCACGATTACATCCCCTTCCGTGTTCCGGTACGGTTGGCTTTCACACCTGATGCAAACCGTACCCGAGTACACATGATCCGTACTCCAGACCACCTTTTCAAGTGGACTCGAGTACGGATCGACGAACTGCGCCCGAATACGGCCAATCGAACTGGACTTTGGGGACAAGTGTACTCGGATCCGGGCCCGGCTCCCTAATGTGAAAGCGCCCTAAATGGCTCAACTTCTGTCTGGAAAAGTACTTGGATATTGGGCACATGGAACATGCACAGTAGCGTCCGCTCGGTCACATGACTCGGTCACGGGGTACCCCTCTTGCGTTACATAGTGTCCTTTCAAAATAAACTTTCGTTTTCACAGAGAGTTCGGTTTAGGCAACACAAGCATGCAGTTAGGTTTAGGAAACGGTCGTGGTTGACGTTAACTTCACTAACGTATGACTCACGTTACTAGCGAGTGACTAACCGCTCATAACGGCTCACATGACTGGCGACCACGTGAAACACAGGATTACGTGACAAAATAAGTCACCAGTTACTTTTAGTTTCTGACGGGACACGAACAGGTCTGCTCGGTGTAAGTAACGGATGTATTAAGAGAACTGGATACAGCGTCGGAGGCTGCCATTCCTTCCTATGAGAGTCGCTCAGTGGAGCATGAAGCCAAAATGGCTCGACTTCCGAGTGATAAAGTACCCGGATCATCCGGTGATCTTCCTCATCCATTGTGCCCATAGAGCAGGCGCAGTAGCGTTTCCTTTAACTCCTCCTTCCAGCCCTCGCTCCAGCCTCAGTCTGGGTCTCATTCACATGAACGGAGGAAGGGAAATAACTCTGGATTCAGCTATAGTGCGTTTTACAACTTTTAGGACCTGATGATTTAAATAAGGACTATTAAAGTGTTCATACTCGGAAGTTGATTCACCTCAAAATAAATGATCCTCTGAGTTACAGACGTCTCTTTCCCAATGGAAGTCTATGGGAAAAAGTATTTTTGGGACCAATGGCATCACGTGACGGACACGGAAGTTGTAGTACCGCCATTTGACCACTACGAACATTAACTTCAAAGCCCGGCGCTCTTCCTGAGGGTTTGGTGTAAGTCCTGTGTTTGTTTGACCCATCCACCTCCCCTCCCGCCTGCCCTGAACAGACTCTCATACTCTTAATACTACGTCACATGCTCTGAACGTTGAGCAACGCCGCCGGTGGTTTTACATTGGCGTAAGTTGAAAGCCTGGTTCATCACTTACAGTCGCTAAAGGCTGCGTCCGTGTGTCGGTATCTGATGCCGAGGGTTGCTGACCAAACGGCAGTGTTTGACGAGTTGGAACAGGTTGATGGAACATGGACTTAGTGTTGCAGCACTTACTGTATGTTTGAAGGCTTCTCCTTGATGGGTTTGGATTGTACCTAATTTGTAGGCCACTTTGGACAAAAGCATCTACCTAATGAATAAATGTTATTGCAAATCTATGGTTCCAAGTAGGAGGACAAAAAACAAATGTCCCTTTTCCTTGTCTTCAGTCAGGCCAGACACTCTGCTCATCATTCTCTTTGTGGAGTAACTTATTTGTTGCCTCTCGTCAAGGGCATAACTTCCACTGGGGATGTCCCCCTCTATTTTAATTTTTCTGATTAATAATGATGAAGTGAATTAAAGAGGGCGGTTCTTGCTGACTCTCCTCTTTAACTCTTTATCTGTCAGTGTTGACAGGCTGTGGCTCAGTGGGTAGAGCCCACTACTCCTAATGCTAAAGATGGGTTAAATGTCATGTATGTACCTGTATGTACCTGTACGTATATGATGATTGTAATAAAGTTTAAGTTGTCTCCTGTTCAACAAAACAGATACTTCTCCAAACATATTTCTAACTTCTTTGGCAGCGTGACCAGACAAGAGCTGATCCTCAGAAATGTTAGTTTAAATCACATTTCCTCATAATTGGCACTAAATGATTTGTTTTAGCATGCTCAGCTCTTATACATGCTCAGATTAATAGGACTATTTCTACTGGACTGTGTGTGTGTGTGTGTGTGTGTGTGTGTGTGTGTGTGTGTGTGTGTGTGTGTGTGTGTGTGTGTGTGTGTGTGTGTGTGTGTGTGTGCGTGCGTGCGTGCGTGCGTGCGTGCGTCCTACTGGAGTTGCTGCCTCTCTGTATACCTGTTTTCATAATTTGTTTTATTTTGTGTGTATGTGCATCTAGGTAGCCATGCAGTTCATCACTCTCTACAGTTATGAGGACATCGTGACGTCCATGATTGAAGGGAGTTCAGGATCGGTGTGGAGGATCAGCCCCCCCAGCAGACAGGAAGTCATCAAAGAACTACTTGGAAGTCCTGTCGATCTAACGCTACGTCTGGCCTGGATTTTCCAGAGGTAAAACCTTTGCTCTCGTAATAACAAAATAGCATTATACTATTATATATTATGCATAATTATCACCAAACTAATTGGGTAATCGTCAAATAACCCAAATTAGCATGTAAAAGCTGATGAAGAACAGCTGACCATGACAAATGACAGCTGAGGCACTACTTTAAACCATGGCACCCATTCACAAGGGCACAGAGCAACCCACGGTGTCCTAGTTGTCCCAGTTTACATTTATACCAGAGATGTGAAAGCCAGCTCACACAGATCCGATCTTGGTAACAGCCGTACTACATTAAGGGGCAAATTCACAAAATGATTTGCGTGGCTTTTGCAGCCACTAAACCTGCACAAACAAGGGAGAAAGAAACAGTGTAAATGTACCCCTAACTGTGCTGCCAAGCAAGTAGTGTCTCAGTGCTCCTGTGCTATTTGCATGTATTTAAATTCGGAATATGCAGACATTTGGTGAAAATTGGCCCCTTTTAATGCAAACGAGCCTCATTAAAGAAACAGTCCAGTTCACAAAGATCAGCACTGATAGCCACACACAGTTACAGTGAGATTATCAGCGTCTTCAGAGAGTTGGTGGTAACTGAAGCACATTTGTACTGACAGATATTAAATACCAAATACAGTTTCTCTCTATCACGTTTAATTTTCTGCAGTCTGAAAATTTAATTTTTCTTTACTCTTGGCCTTTGTTCTGCCTACTGTGTTCATGGGGAAAGGCACATTTTTACTGAGCCACATGGATAATTGTAATCAGTCACAAAGAAGGGCAAATTGCACTCTGCTGCAAAACTTTATGGGCATGTTTGCGCATTAACCCTTTGAGACCCACGGGACCTTTCAGAGGCTGTAGCAAGTTCAGTTTTAGAGCTACAGTTAAAAATATCATATTAAACTAGAAAACCTACTGTAAGGAATCCATCTGTACCAACCGTGTCACGTTAGCTCGTTGGGAAGGAGGTTAAATAATGCTCCAAAGTTCAGCTAAATTTTTGCAAGGAAAAACTGGCATGGTCACTTTCAAAGGGGTCCCTTGACCTTTGACCTCCAGATATGTGAGTGTAAATGGGTTCTATGGGTACCCACGAGTCTCCCCTTTACAGACATGCCCACTTTATGATAATCACATGCAGTTTTTTTTCATGCGGTATAAATATTATTTTCTCCCTTTCTAAAATGGTGTGTTTGAATATTTCTGCATACTGGGGTCCCTAAACAGTCTCAAATTCCATAAACTGGGTATCACTGTAAAGCTGAGGCTCTTGTGGATCAAATGAGCCCAACTGTATTCATGTGTGATGATGTTAGTCCCCATAGGAGACATTTCATTGTAGTGAGACCATTTTTTAAAACTTGATCTCACATTATAAAATGACCTGTGGTGACCTCTAGGATAATCACAGCCTCATGAAACTTTACAGCCACAAACTAGAGACCTAGAGCATTCAGAGGATGGATGGATCAAACTAGAGACCTAGAGCATTCAGAGGATGGATGGATCTAACTAGAGACCTAGAGCATTCAGAGGATGGATGGATCAAACTAGAGACCTAGAGCATTCTGAGGATGGATGGATCAGACTAGAGACCTAGAGCATTCAGAGGATGGATGGATCAAACTAGAGACCTAGAGCATTCAGAGGATGGATGGATCTAACTAGAGACCTAGAGCATTCAGAAGATGGATGGATCAGACTAGAGACCTAGAGCATTCAGAGGATGGATGGATCAAACTAGAGACCTAGAGCATTCAGAGGATGGATGGATCAAACTAGAGACCTAGAGCATTCAGAGGATGGATGGATCAAACTAGAGACCTAAGGCATTCAGAGGATGGATGGATCAAACTAGAGACCTAGAGCATTCAGAGGATGGATGGATCAAACTAGAGACCTAGAGCATTCTGAGGATGGATGGATCAGACTAGAGACCTAGAGCATTCAGAGGATGGATGGATCAAACTAGAGACCTAGAGCATTCAGAGGATGGATGGATCAAATTAGAGACCTAGAGCATTTAGAGGATGGATGGATCAAACTAGAGACCTAGAGCATTCAGAGGATGGATGGATCAAACTAGAGACCTAGAGCATTCTGAGGATGGATCGATCAGACTAGAGACCTAGAGCATTCAGAGGATGGATGGATCAAACTAGAGACCTAGAGCATTCAGAGGATGGATGGATCAAACTAGAGACCTAGAGCATTCAGAGGATGGATGGATCAAATTAGAGACCTAGAGCATTCAGAGGATGGATGGATCAGACTAGAGACCTAGAGCATTCAGAGGATGGATGGATCAAACTAGAGACCTAGAGCATTCAGAGGATGGATGGATCAAACTAGAGACCTAGAGCATTCAGAGGATGGATGGATCAAACTAGAGACCTAGAGCATTCTGAGGATGGATGGATCAGACTAGAGACCTAGAGCATTCAGAGGATGGATGGATCAAACTAGAGACCTAGAGCATTCAGAGGATGGATGGATCAAATTAGAGACCTAGAGCATTCAGAGGATGGATGGATCAAACTAGAGACCTAGAGCATTCAGAGGATGGATGGATCAGACTAGAGACCTAGAGCATTCAGAGGATGGATGGATCAAACTAGAGACCTAGAGCATTCAGAGGATGGATGGATCAAATTAGAGACCTAGAGCATTCAGAGGATGGATGGATCAGACTAGAGACCTAGAGCATTCAGAGGATGGATGGATCAAGACTAGAAAAGTGCTATATAAATGCAAGTCCATTTACCATTTACTTTACTATTGGTATTGGTATCACTTTAAGGGTAGTCTATTGGTATCGGTATCACTTTAAGGGTAGTCTATTGGTATCACTTTAAGGGTAGTCTATTGGTATCGGTATCACTTTAAGGGTAGTCTATTGGTATTGGTATCACTTTAAAGGTAATCTATTGGTATCGGTACTGGCATCATCAATTTTTAAACGATACCCAGCCCTATGGAAAACTGCCTTAGTATGAAAACCAGCAACCATGAGCTATGGCGTTGTTAGCAGGGGCATAACGGCATATTAAACAGGTTTTATTTGGGTGATTTTGATATATAGCCTATTGCTAATTTCTTCTGTTTTATTATGTCAGAAAATGTAACATAGATTGTGGCTCATGTAAATATTGCCTCGTTTTTTAACATGGTGAAACATCTCTGACCCGCTGCCAGGAGTCTGAGATGTCTTAAAGGGCCACCATGTAAAAGATACAGTTTAGTGGATTACAACATGGCTTTCTCCTGGCATCACCCTCAGGCCATTAATCTATAATACCGGCCTTAAATTAGACTGTATCTCATACAAAACATTGTGAGTAAGTGAAGGGATAAGTGTCCTCTGAGATAATACAAAACACATTATATGGATAGCTGATCATTTTGATGGCCTTCATTGTTTCTAAATATTAGTTTTCTTGACTGTAACGCATGCAGTCCATCTGCTCTATCAGTAATATTACTGAGTATATGTGATGTATCTTTGACTGTTCTTTGCTCTCTAAAGGCTGATTGTCTCTGTCTCTCTGTCTCTGACAGGGACCTTGGTAAAGGAGGGACAGTGGAACACACATTTGACAAACACTCTATAGACCTGGAACCTGGGAACCCAGTCAGAGCAGATCTGGCCTCACTACTGGTTGGCAATCGCACTGAGCCTGTGTAGGTTTCCTCTCTGGAAGGATCTTTATGTGTTTTTATATTTAATACATATAGTTGTATCTTACAGATGCTGTCTTTTTTCATTCCCAGGCATGTTCCTCATATGTTCCCTAACTATATCCGTGCCCCCAACGGAGCTGAGGCCAAACCAGTCAATCAACTATATAAAGGTCAGAGTTCATTGAATTACTGTCAATACGTTTTTTTTCATAACATGAAAGATATTACTGGAAGAATAATTTCCATCAGTCATGGAAGGACAGCCAAAACACCCAAGGTAGTTAATGGCTGCCTTCTATACAGTACGGCACGGTACAGTACGGTATGGTACGTTACAGTACGGCACGGTACAGTCCGGTGCGGTACGATATAGTCCGGTACGGTAAGGTACTTACGGTACGGTACGGTACAGTACGGTACAGTCCGGTACGGTACAGTACGGTATGGTACGTTACAGTACGGCACAGTACGGTACAGTCCGGTGCGGTACGATATAGTCCGGTACAGTACGGTACTTACGGTACGGTACAGTCCGGTACAGTCCGGTACGGTTTGTTACGTTACTGTACGGCGCGGTACGGTACGGTACGGTACGGTACGGTACGGTACGGTACGGTACGGTACAGTACGGCACGGCACGGTACAGTACGGTGCGGTACGGTACGGTACGGTCCAGTATGGTACCGTACAGTACGGCACGGTACGGTACAGTCCGGTATGGTACAGTACGGTATGGTACAGTACGGCATGGTACAATACGGTACAATACGGTACAGTCCGGTACGGTACGGTACAGTCCGGTACGGTACAGTCCGGTATGGTACGGTACAATCCGGCACGGTACGGTACGGTACGGTCCAGTATGGTACGGTACGGTACAGTACGGCACGGTACGGTACAGTACGGTATGGTACAGTACGGTACGGTACAGTACGGTACAGTCCGGAACGGTACGGTACGGTACGGTACGGTACGGTCCAGTATGGTACGGTACAGTACGGCACAGCCCGTTACGGTACAGTACTGCACGGCACTGCACGGTACGGTACAGTTCTAGCAGGATCAAGTCAGAAATAAGGAAGAGGTTTCCATGAGGAAACATTCGGTCACTGGTTAACATTAAATGCAGACAACTGCTGTCATTATTGACAGCAGTTGTCTGTATAAGTCTTTTTAACATGTGAGTCTGTCCTGAACTTACTGTCACAGAGCACTTTGTGTCTTACAACAAAAAATACCACGATGGTGGTAAAGTGCCTGTTGGGGTGAAGGAGAAACACTAGATGGCAACATAGCAACCAGCATAGCAACCAGCACAGCAACCAGCATGGCTTAATTACTATTATTGCAACATAGTCTCTGGTTACAAGCATTTATATTTGTTATTCACGTTATATTATGTTATTCATGAAAGTGTGTGTTTTAACACAGCTGATTGGTTGTCTTGTAGGTAATGAAGATGGTTACCTGAATATAACCCTGTCCCTGATGAGTGACAGGTCACTGAACGGCAGTGGGAACCAGGAGTGGTGGGACATTGCCATTGCAGGCTGTGCCCCCTCCTCATGTGGGGTTCTACCCATGGTCATATTCAACGACAAAGTCAGTCCACCCAGCCTGGGTTTCCTGGCTGGATATGGGTAAGGAACCCACACTAACTAACGTTTACATAGATATACATTTTTAATAACAGCCTTTTTTAAGGAGCCATGTAAAATAAGTTAAAGATGTTCAAAAGTCCAGGACCAGGATCAGTTGCCGTTCGTTTCCAGCTGAGACATAACCACCAGAGCCCCGTCCACATATGGAAGGGGATGCACAGGCATATAAGAAGTCAACAAATCATCCATCCATCCATTTTGATGTGCTTGTCCGGGACCGGGTGGCACAGGCAGCTGACTAAACAAAGTATTCCAGACGTCCCTCTCCCCAGCAACATTTTCTAGCTCTCCCAGGCCAGATGAGATATATAATCTCTCCAGCGTGTTCTGGGTCTACCCTGGGGCCTCTTACCAGTTGAGCATGTCCAGAAAACCTCTAACAGCAGGCGCCCAGGAGGATCCTGATCAGATGCCCAAACCATCTCAGCTGGCCCCTTTTGATGTGAAGGAGCTCTACTCCCACCTCCCTCCAGATGTGTGAGCTCCTCACCCTATCTCTGAGGCTGAGCCCAGCCACCCTACGTGGGAAACTCATTTTGGCCTCTCGTATCTGTGATCTCATTCTTTCGGTCACTACTCAAAGCTCATGACCAGAGGTGAGGTTTAGAACGTATATTGACCGGTAAATCGAGAGCTTTGGCTTCCGGCTCAGCAGCTCCCTCTTCACCACAACGATCCGGTACAGCGCCCGCATGACTGCTGAAGCCACACGAAACAGCCTGTCCATCTCATGCTCCATTTTACCCTTACTTGTAAACCCTGGTACTTGAACTCCCTGGCTTGGGGCAAAGACTCATACCCAACCCAGAGGGAGCAATCCAGCGTTTTCCAGCAGAGCATGGCTGGAGTCTCCGTGGTGTTAGCCTGCCTGTTGCCGCTAGCCATGCTAGCATTACCGGCAGCCTGTTTTGCTATTATGGTTTTGGAGTTTGAGATTGCCATTTTCCAGTCTCCTTGTTGAATCTAGTGACGGAAACATACAAGCCTTGATGGACAATTATTACACAGTAGAAATAAAGGTGTTACTCCAACAACTAAAAGGGAAAGTTAGCAGTTTGATGGGAGGCTCCTTTTAGGCGGCCATCTCAGACATGACTCCAAGATTAGGCTTTTTATATTTTCCAAACTGTTCCCTTCTGCACATTTAATCATTTTAAACACAACAACTGTGATTTGTGAGTTGCTTTTTTCCCACGCTTCTTGAATGTAAATCTTCTTTTCTTTTCTCTCCTCTCAGGATCATGGGTCTGTATGTGTCTGTGGTCTTAGTCATTGGGAAGTTTGTGCGTGGCTTCTTCAGTGAGATCTCACATTCCATCATGTTTGAGGAGCTGCCCTGTGTGGACCGCATCCTGAAGCTCTGCACAGACATCTTCCTGGTTAGTGAGCAGTATGTGTGCATGTTAACACACACAATTACTGTATTCATGGACACACACATATCAGAGATTGAGTGAAATAATCTTTCCAAATTTGAAGAAGCAGCTTTTGAACCAAGAATTATGGAATATCTAAACATTAACATAAATAATGGGTCCCCAAAAAAACACACTTGTTGCCACGTTGTTGGAAGTGTCCTGGAAAATGATTTCTTTGTAGTCCTTTTCTACAAACTAATGTTTCTGTGTGATTCAGGTGCGTGAGACAGGAGAGCTGGAGCTAGAAGAGGAACTTTACTCCAAACTGATCTTCCTCTATCGATCTCCAGAGACTATGATCAAATGGACCAGGGACATGCACAGCCGAGACCAGGACAGATACTGACTGACTCACTGATCGTCTCTGGTTGTGATATCTGAAGCACACTGCAAAGATGTCCAGGGTACAACAGAAGGAACACTCCTTACCAGACTGGACATTACAGCCAAGGAGACACACAAAAGGAGACGTACACTTATAGACGTACTTTATGAAACATCTCCTGTTGCTGTTGCATCTTCACAGCTGCCTGAACACTTTCATCAAACCAGCGTACACTACAGACTGGTGAGAGTGCAATTGTAGTTCCTCTGTGGATGGGATGTACAGCAGATGGATGTCTGTCCTGCCGGATTTGGGCATAATGCCCCTGGAAGGCACAATTAGTGGTCAAATTGACCTGTGTTAATGGTCAGAGGTCAAAGGTTAAACACAAGAGGCACTTCATTCCTGACCCCAGGTGGAGTGACTGTGTAGCTGAAACCTGAAACTAATTGTAGGTTGAACCGTCTGCAGTTACTGTATCAGTATGAAAACATACCATGCTGTCAATCAAACTTGTTTTTGAAATGATTCATTCTTGTAAAAGTAACATGTGTGCAGCAGCCATGCTCGTTTGACTTTACATCATGATTTAAAGGGCCATGTTAGCTTATCTTTCCTTTACAGAAATAGCTTTTTCAGTTCCTCCTAACCCTCCACAGGCAAAGGAATGGAAATAATTGTGGCATAAACACTAAAATACCACCCTCTGTCACTATTGTGTTGGGTCACAGACCTGGAGGTGATCTTGAAAACACTTGAAGAAATCAAACTCATTATCAGAAGAGAAAACACTTTAATGAAACTTTAAACTTTAAACTTTTAAACTAACAAATACAGAAACATGCTGCAAGAAGCTCACATGACTGTTTCCAGGGGACAATAAAAAGTGATGCACACAGCTGGGACGCGCTTATTTTTGCCATGGTTTTTGGGTTATGAAGTTGTTGAACGCAGTTATGCGTCAGTGCTGTTGGAAACTGAGCTAAAATGCAGTTATGTTGTTTTGGTTTATTTTAACATTGTGATCATATGATTCAGATGTCTGCTGTTATACAATTCATGTTGTAGTGGAGCGGATGACATCCATTTTTCAGTCAAATTGTGTGAATAGTGATACCAAATTTGGCATGATGATTCCCGAGGGGTCACGAAGCAAATATAAACGATTGGCCACTTGAAAATCCAAGATGGTGGCTATTTTCCAAGATGGCCACCAAATTGACCTGCCGTTAATGGTTTCTCTCATAGAAATACATCTACTTGGTCGATTTGAGTGATCTTGGTGTCAAATTATATGTTTTCTAGCATGCTGAATCTAATTTTGATAGTTTTAATAATTCTTTACTTCAATATGGCGGCCATTGTAGGCCTACTGTTGTAGACAGCTATCAATAGCTGCTGTTGCCATAGGTGTAGGGGCTTAGTGGTAGAGGTAGTACCTTTGTTTCAGCAGTCAGCTACATCCTCCAGGATGGACTACTGGCACTGGTCCTCACTATTTGCCCAACTCTCACCTATGGCTCCAGAAGTTGCTAGTGCACGGCAACGGCCACACCCCGGGACACGGTGTTGGCTCACGGGCTAAACTAGGTGAGGGTAGCACACAGAGAGTCTCTGTGTGATGGAGTATGTCTAGCTCCAAATTTCGAAGTGCATAGAGTCAGCGAACTAGCCATCTTTATCCATGAGGTTCCAACCCAACTGCCAACCCAAAGGCTGCTGAGATGATACGTCGTGACCTGCTTCAGCATAAAACAGAATTCAACAGCACGTTCCATGATGGGTACCTTGAAGATACCGTCCCACTCTCCCTGCTTCAGTTTGTATGTATGATTCAACATGGGGCTGATATCAAGTCTCCAGAATGGCGCATCAAAATCTGACCTTGCAATGTCCCAACTGTTACAGTACAACTGCTTTGCCAAATACAGGGAAAGATCACAGGTCCACAGGCACTCTAAGGACCGGGAGACACCTTTTCCTGTGTATGTTGGCCTGTCTGTGTTTGCCAAGACCAGAAAGAGGCAAGTGATAGATATGTTGGTGAGGGAACCTCATGGATAAAGATGGCTAGTTCGTTGACTCTATGCACTTCGAAATTTGGAGCTAGAAATACTCCATCACACAGAGACTCTCTGTGTGCTACCCTCACCTAGTTTAGCCCGTGAGCCAACACCGTGTCCCGGGTGTGGCCGTTGCCGTGCACTAGCAACTTCTTGAAGCCATAGGTGAGAGTTGGGCAAATAGTGAGGACCAGTGCCAGTAGTCCATCCTGGAGGATGTGGCTGACTTCTGAAACAAAGGTACTACCTCTACCACTAAGCCTCTACACCTATGGCAACAGCAGCTATTGATAGCTGTCTACAACAGTAGGCCTACAAGCCAACTGAGACATACAAACACCACAAAGCAAAGACTCACCGGACAGCCAAAAAGTAAGAAAAAACTTGGATGTTAAAGCTGTAAAAATTAAATCAAGCATACCAGAAACCTATAACTCTACATCACAATCATTTAAATTGACCAAGTACATGCATTTCTTTTAGAAAAACATTCCCGGCGAGTAAATTTCACAGCCATCTTGAAAAATGGCCGCCATGTTGAAGTTAAAAATTGTAAAAACTATCAAAATTAGATCCAGCATGCTAGAAAACACATAATTTGACACCAAGATCACTCAAATCGACCAAGTAGATGAATTTCTATGAGAGAAACCATTAACGGCAGGTCAATTTGGCGGCCATCTTGAAAAATGGCCGCCATCTTGTATTTTTAGGTGGCCAATCGTTGATATTGCTAAGCGTCCCCTCGGGAATCATCATGCCAAATTTGGTGCTTGTATCACTATTTGCATGATTTTTCCTCTATCCGCTCCACTATTGAAACAGGCTGATGTTTGGTTAGCTGGCTACTTTCAGTCACCAAGTAACGTTCAAGGAAATAAATTGTGAATGATTTAATTAATGGTGTAGTTTACCTACTAATTTATGTTGTTACAGTATGCTGTGGTAGTATAAACTGTATTTAGTATGAATAATTCCACACTGGACTTGCAGAATTAAGTTATATTATTTCATATACAATAATTATTCCATAATCATTTATAGCGAATTAACTATATCACAAGATCCTGTGAGAATTGCAAGTAATGCGTTTGTGTCCGGACCAATCAGCATCCTGTGAGTAGCTACTGGCAGCTGTGAGCGTGGTTTAGGTACGTGTGTCCGCTCTTTTCCAAACAGTTTCCAAAGACGGCTTCTCAGATGGTTCTGTTCTGTGTCACAAACAAACTAGCGGGTCAGGTTAGTGTCCAGTGACATTATCCTGTTTCCTGTTTACATCGGCATGTGCATGCCATAGACCAGGGGTTCTCAACCTTTTGCAACTGAAGGCCCACTTGTGATTGTCAAAACATTTCCGAGGACCACCTTCCCAAATAAATGAGTAAAAAACCTAACATGTTTATACAACAAATAATAAACTGGGCTGCAGATATGTGTTATGCCACTGTCAGCTGTAATGACCAAAATACATATTCTGCTTACCCTCAGTGAGACACTTGGGCTTGCCTCTGGGACATAATGAGATCAAGTCGTGGTGGGATGGGTGAGAGGCTGACACGCAGAGTAGCATTCAAAGTTGCTTTCAGTTTGTTCCTTGCCTTTGATTTTGTGACAGTCACAATGGAAAACCCTGACTCACATAAATAGATGGTGGTGAAAGGCAACAGAAAATTTGATTGCCCGTTTTGACAGAGAGGGATATTGACTGGCAGCCAGTATCCAGAATGAAGCAAGGTCTACTTGTGTGAGCTGAAGCATCAGGCTGCTGTCTGCTGATAGTTCCATCAGTTCATTTTCCAACACAGTAGAGAGAGCTATGTCTTCTGAAGCAGGATCCACAGAGAAAGGGTCCAAAATCCAAAGGTTTCCATCTCGTGCATCTTCTGGGAAGTAGTCTGTAAACTTTCCTGACAACTGAGTCAAATGCTGGGTTATAACACTGGATATGTTGACATGAGGAGTGGCTTCCAAAGTTTCACTGAGGAGTGAAAACACGTCAAATCGTCCCTCCTTGACTCTTCTGTTCCACAGAATAAGTTTTTTCTTGAAGCCCTCAATTTTGTCTGAAACCAAAAACACTGTGCTGTTTCTGCCTTGCATTGATATATTGAGCTGACTAGGTGGTCAAATATATCTGATAAGTAGGCCAGTTTTGCACAAAAGTTACCATCAGTGTAATGCTCAGCAAGAGGGTAGTGCTGCTTTTCCAGAAATGTGTGCACTTCTTCTCTCAGTTCAAAAAGGCGATTAAGCACGAATCCTAATTTTTATGTATTCAGGGTCATATTTCCTCACCACACGCTTCGGAGCTGTTACTGGCGCAGGGTTGTCTCCCACATCACTTTTTCGCTTTAAAAACCGGTCCATTTTGTCTCACTGCATCCGAGAACGTTAGCTAGCTAACAGTGGCAAACAGGTTTGTCTCTACCTGATGATGTTTGGTGTTTTTACACAAGGCCTATTGAAGGAGGTTGGGTCACACTTAATCAACGCGCCTCCGGGGTACCGCACATGCGCAGTAATATCTGCTCTGCACTCGCCGAAATTGAGCCGATCGCAACGCACGACCGCAGCTCCAGTTACACTGCGCATGTGTTATACCCAATACAAGACCCGTGTCCGCCCGTGTCTCAGCCTCCTTCAATAGGCTTTGGTTTTACGGCAGCTGGCATCTTACCTCCTTTAGGTTTTACCTGTTCACTTTGCTAAATAATAATAAAAAAATAATCTAGTACCACTGCCTCCGCGGCCCACTAGATGGCGCTTTGCGGCCGGCCCACCGGTTGAGAATGGCTGCCATAGACTGTATATAAGAAGTGGATGTAGTCACCGGGACGTCACCCATATGGTTAGTGGACTGCCGTTTTGAAGCCTCGAGTTCGCCATCTTGGTTTTTGCAAATTGCCATCTTGTTGTTTTTTTGCAACCAGAAGTAATAGGAGAGGGTGGAGCTAAGCACAACCGAAACGCTGAATAAGACATTTTTAATTGACCGAGTGTTGCAATTAACTTTGATGGAGTGAAAACACACGGTGAAAGGGTTACATTTCTAAGACAAAGTATCCTAAATGAATGCTGGGAGTATAACACATTTAAGGGTGACATGTGACTGGGTGGTTATGATCCCACAATGCTCCTATTCACGAAGCAGGACTTCCGGTACGTGACGTGTCTGAACCGGAAGTTGGTGGCTGTGCAGCTGTGCAGCTGTGCTGTGTAGATGTCAGATGCAGAGTGAAGTGCGAAGAGGGGCTAGTTAACTGTGTGAATCTGGAGTGAAGATTGGCCGGTGTCAAGCGGGTGTGAAGATGTGGCGGTGGCTGCTCGGGGCTGCGCTGCTGGCTCCAGCTGCCGGCTTCTACCTCCCGGGTCTGGCTCCGGTGAGCTTCTGTGAGCCTGGAAAAGACACAGTTCCAGACTGTAAGGTAAACCTAACAGGTCCCACATCACCTGTGTAGCTGCCACATGTTACAACTAAATAACCCACTGAATAAATAGACCAGGTGAGCTAGTTCTTTAGAAACAGCTAACGCTATCATGGAACGTTATGGGAGTCAGCTAACATTAGCCAAAACAAACAGCAAAGCTAACGGGTACTATGATAACTAGATAGCAAGCTAGCCTTAGCCTCAGCTAAAGAACTCAATGTAGCTCCGTTAGTCTGGACATCAAACTAATAACACATATAATAATAATAACATATATAATAATAACAGATATAATAATAACAGATATAATTACAGATATAATAATAACAGATATTATAATAACAGATATAATAATAACAGATATAATTACAGATATAATAATAACAGATATTATAATAACAGATATAATAATAACAGATATAATTACAGATATAATAATAACAGATATTATAATGACAGATATAATAACAGATTATAATAACAGATATTATAATAACAGACAGATATTATAATAATAACAGATATTATAATAATAACAGATATAATAATAACAGATATTATAATAACAGATATAATAATAACAGATATTATAATAACATATTATAATAATAATAACAGATATAATAATAATAACATAATAATAACATATTATAATAATAACAGATATAATAACAGATATTATAATAACAGATATTATAATAATAACAGATATAATAACAGATATTATAATAATAACAGATATTATAATAATAACAGATATTATAATAACAGATATAATAACATATTATAATAATAACACAGATATTATAATAATAATAACCGATATTATAATAACAGATATTATAATAACAGATATTATAATAATAACAGATATTATAATAACAGATATAATAATAACAGATATTATAATAACAGATATTATAATAATAATAACAGATATAATAATAATAACATATTATAATAACAGATATAATAATAATAACATATTATAATAATAACAGATATAATAACATATAATAATAACATTATAATAATAACATATTATAATAACAGATATTATAATAATAACAGATATTATAATAACAGATATGCTATTGACTCCTGGTTGTTTAGTTAGATACTCTCTGTAGGGCTGAATACTGAACAAGCTATTTAAAATCAATCTATGTGCAGCAGAGCGAGAGGTTTATATTAGATACATGACTTTATTTCTAATTCATTGTTTAATAAGTAGGCCTATATTAGGTCATATTTTAGTATGATGCGTTCTATCTGCTAATATGGATTCAACATGTTTTGAAATAAAAGCCATGTAGTGTTTCAGTGGAAAGAATCCCCTCATTTACTAACAGGGCTCTTATTGTGAAACAGTTGCACGAACAAGATGTGGAGAATTCAGTGTTTGTTCAGTTCAGTTCCAATACTGTACCTATTACCATCTTGTGGTACTCGTACGTTACTACAGAATACAGTTTGTCTGGGACAGTAACACACATACCGTTACACCCACAGTGACTGAAACAGGACAATATCACTGTAGATGAGTAATCCATAACAACCAAGTGTTGAAAATAACATGATTATATTGTTGAATTTATTAAAGTGATGGAAAAGTACATTGTTTTGTTGACATGCACATTATATGTCAGGCACCAGGAGTTTATCTACCCTTGTGTTTTTTTCGCCTGGCCTGTATTTTTGGGACACATTTTATTTACTCGTGGCGACAATGTCCCCTGCCGGTATTTAAGGGTCACCTATTATGCAAAATGCACTTTTCCATATCTTTTAAACATCAATATCTGTCCCCAGTGTGTCTACAGGCCACCATAGTATCATAAAAGACCATCCTCTCTCTTTTTCTCCTGCTCCATCTGTCCAAAAATGGCTCTAAAAACGTGACGCTGTTTTGAGGGCGCTTGATTGACAGGACAGCAGGAAACGCTGACCAATCAGAGCAGAGTGGGTGGAGACAGGCTCTAAATCAGGGTCTCTCAGACAGAGGCTAAAATAGGCTCTGAGCAGGCAGAGTGATGAGAACACAATGAGAAGAATAACGTTTTTTTTTAACATTACAGCATGTAAACATGTTCTAGTACAACATTAAAAATACATGTATGAACCTGGAAATGAGCATGACGTCAACGTCTTGCTGCATTCTGCTCACCCAGGACTGGGTCTTGGAATGGGGGACGGACTGTTGCACGGGCTGCACGGCATGGAGGATGTTCCCACTGTAACAGTAGTAGTAGTAGTATCAGTACTGGGGGCTGTGTCATCCTTGTTGGACTGACAGGTTCTAGTAGGAATGTTAATAATTAACCATTCACCGACATTAAGCATTTTAACCAATTAACGCTATCGGTTAAAACGGTTAAAAGAAATGTTAATAATTAAAGGGACGGTTTGTAACTTTTTAAGCGTATAAATGTACCGAGTCGGGACACATGCACGCTCGCATATGCACGCTTGCGTGTGGCCGCTGTCTCTGCTCCTCTGCCTGCTTGTCTTCACTCAGACAGTGCGCGCGTTCTCGCGTACTCGCTCCACCTCTAGACGTGAACGCGCGCTCACTCCACACTGCAGAAGAGTTAGTTTAGCTCTGAGAATATCTAGTGCAGAAATAACTGCTGCAGCTCCTCCAGACCAACAGAGGTTTTCCGTGTCTTGTGAAGTGACGGGGCTCCGCAGAGAGAAACGTTGTCGTCTCGTTACCGACCGGGTGCCGGTGTCTCCCTCTGGCCGCGGTCGGACACGAGAACGTTTCTCAGCCTGCGGAGCCCCGCTGCCTCAGCCTGAGCTGAGGCAGGAAAAGCCAACACTAAGATCAGCATTGATTCATTGAGAGACCT
Organism: Sebastes fasciatus; assembly: GCF_043250625.1. Classification (NCBI taxonomy): domain Eukaryota; kingdom Metazoa; phylum Chordata; class Actinopteri; order Perciformes; family Sebastidae; genus Sebastes; species Sebastes fasciatus. The sequence continues at coordinate 752,648 of NC_133803.1, read as the reverse complement.
TGGTCTGGTCAGATGACATTACTGCCAAGCAGCTGAAATATAGAGTGATATTGTGCTTTTAGCTGACGTGTGTCGCCTCACTGTTTTGAGCGATGCTCGTTCATGTCTATTTAGAGCGAGCAAGCTCGACGCTGACTTTCGTTGATTTCACGGCCACAGGTGTCGCTGTTAACAAGCATTTCTGAAAGTTACAAATAGTCCCTTTAATTAAAAAGCTGAGCGGCTCAGATGAGCGGCTTGTCACTTTAAGGAGAAAAGCTGGTTGAACTTAACAGCCAACCTTAAGAGGCGGAGCCGGAGTTGCAGGATACAGGAAGTTGGCTCCGGTCTCTCCATGGGTCTCTCGAGCTCACTTGAGCGGAGCGAAGGAGTTGTAGTTTAGTAGCATTTACTCACCGACAAATTATCTGTACACACACTGCTACACCTACGTTCACAGCTATAACGCCACCATCAACCTCACACTCACCGCCAACACACACACACGGTCTGTCAAAATTAGCATCCCTAGCTTCTAGTTACGCATTACGCACACGCGAGGTTTGTTCCCAGCCAGACCGCAGTGATTGTGTTTAATAAACCTTGTAAGTCATTGTTTTACTGATTAATTTGTCATTGAATGCAACATAACTTTTTCTTTCACTTTTATTTGTAAACCACACATGCGCATGGCACAAGACACCCGCCGTCAGAGTCATGTCCAGCCGGTGGCTTCTTCTCCGAATCAGCAGCTGGTTACTGTTGTCCGAGAGTAACCAACACAACATTTAGCCTGCGCAAAATCGATGCAACACAACAAATATCAGCCACTGCCATCGGTGAATGTCATCGTATTTGGCCGATAGGCCGATGGCAGTCAACAAGGCGAATATCAGCCGATACCAATGTTGGGCTGGTAAATCGGTGCATCCCTAGTCTTCTTTTTTTTCTTTTTTTTCAGAGAAAATCTAGGCTGGTAATATAATGGTGGCATAACAAACAGATAAAAAAGAAAAAAAATGGTCATTACAATGTCCTTAAGACAAGGTGTAAAAAAGAAGAGAAGAATCAATATCTAACAACTTGAAAATGAAAGCCTGATAGGAGCATTCCTGCTGTCTTCCTAATATGTGTGTGTCTGCTTTGTTTTATTCTAGTCAACCATTGAGCTGTTTGTGAACAGGTTGGATTCAGTGGAGTCTGTTCTGCCTTATGAATATACTGCGTAAGTGCCAAGTGCGTAACACCATACCAATATGATGTTTTTTCCATTTTATTGCTGCAGACTGCACACTTTGCCCACAAGTATTCAAGAATTGTTGTTGTTGTTGCAGTTTAGAGATTAAGTTGATTTTTAGGTAAATATTGAGCCATTTTATCCATTAAATGCAAAACATATAACAGAGAGCAGGTTTTGTTAACTTATTCACACTGGATTTAATGTAAATCAGATATAATTAATTCTGGTTATGAAAATCATTATTGTCCATGGTCCTTCTATAAATAAAATGTAAAACAAAAAACATGTAAAAACCCATACCACAATTTTTTTTTAGATTTAAGCACATCAGTTTTTCATGTTAAACGAGTGGTTGTACGTGAGTCCTTGCTGCAGCGGCCCGGGGTTCGAATCCGACCCACAACCCTTTGCTGCATGTCACCTCCTCTCTCTCCCCCTTTCATGACTATCACTTTCTCTGTCAAGTAAAGGCAAAAAGCCAGAAAAATAATCTCTTTAAACGAATAGTTCGGAGTTTCTCAGTGGAGTTGTATGAGGCACTTATCCATGGTAGGCGTATTACTTACAGTGGATGATGGTCTGCAGACGGGACAGGAGTACCGACACCAGAGCAAAGCAATACAGTGCTGCGGACAGGGACAGTAGAAAAACTTATTTTAGCCACCTAGAAGAAAGGCTCACCTAAAAACATCGATATTCGTTTAAATGTACGCTTTATTTTGAATATTTTCACCCTTTTATCTTGCCGTCTTCCTTCTCCTTTGTGACGGAGAACTGAAAGTGAAACTTATCTATACTCTCCAAAGCCAGCAGGCTCAGAGGAGAAAAACAGCAGAGATATGTTTCACTTTCATTTCAGTTTTGTTGAAAAATATTCTAAATACAGCGTACACTAAACCGGATATCAATTTTTTTTAGGTGGCTAAAATGTGTTTTTCTGCCATCCCCGTCCACAGCACTGTGTTGCTTTGCTCCAGTGCCGGTGCTCCTGTCTGTTTCTCAATGCTGGGGGCACACCAACTGCCATCTACTGTAAGTAATACACCTACAATGGATAAGTACCTCATACAACCCCACTTCAAGTTGAAGTGGCTCACCTTTCCTCCGAAGCCCTTGACGGACGTCAGTAGAACCTAATAGACCAGCAGTGACCAGAGGAGTCGTGGCAGGATGCCATGCTGGTAAATCCAGGCTTTATATTTCCCTGGCAGCCTTGTCTTGTCCAGTGCTGTAAGCCTCAACTCTCTGCTGGTTGCCTGGAGTGCTGCAGTGTCCCTTTACCTTCCCAAGTTATCAATGTGCTGCTTGGCCCAAGGTCGTGCTCCCTTGCTCTTTCACTATAAGTGGTAATGAGGTACTTGTCCACTTCCTCTTGAGTGCAAACAAGTGGGTCACTTTGTCTGCTGTCACCTGGCCCTCTCCCTGCCCCTCTTTCTATGCCACTCTGCTCGACGAAGGGTTATGAGTTTTTTCCTTTTTATGTTATGGAGCTTTGCTAGCCCATGCTTGTCCTCCCCATTTTAGCAGTCTAAGCTATTGCCATAGCTGGCTGATCCTCCCCTCCCCTCGGTTTGGCCCCCCCAACTTCTGGTTGGCTGTTGCTCCTTTGTGCCAAAGCTTTCAGCGGCACCCCTGGGGGTATAACTCAGTATGTTTTCCTTAGCTTGTTTTGGGTTCTCCCTTGCAAGAGCTGCAGACTGGGGTGCTAACCCTCACTGCCCTGGTTGCTGTCTCTCCAGATGTCACCATGCTCTTCTTGGTAGTCATCTAGACTCTTCCTGGACGCCAATGGTTGAACTGGTTTTAACACACACCTTTCAGTGCAACTTGTACACATCATCAGTGATGTAACCAGGGGTCATCGGGTATTTTGGGTCTTTCAACATCAGCCCTGGCTTGTGTCTAAGTAGCTTGTGTGGTCCACGGATCACCCCGCCTTATCCAAAGCTATCTCAACGCCTTCTCTGTGGCATTGGTGATATTTTTGATGGTTCTCCTGCTGTACAGTCCTATTATCCCAAGGAGCTTGAGTACCCTGCAGAGTGACTGGCCTCCGAATTCTCTGCACCCGTTCTCGATGGGCTCGCACTGGGTCCTCCATCTCCTGCTTCAGCACTCGCCTACTAGCTCCTCGTACTTGGCCCTCTTCTTCTCAAAGGCCTCCTCCATCCGGTCTTCCCAAGGAACAGTCAGCTCCAGCTGTGGTGTAGTCACTGCGATGGTGTCTGGGAATCTGAGCTGTCTCCCAAGGTTGACCTTCAGCTGCTAGTCCTGTGCTGCAGCAAGGAGCCCCCCTGGTGGCTGTGGTGGCTGTGGTGGCAGCTGCAGCCTTTCTCCAGCCTTGACAAAGGTGATGACTGCCTCGCTGGTTGTCTGCTTTGAGAGAGGGATCAGGAATTTGATCCGATGTGGCTCAGCCTTCCAAAGCAATGGACATGGAACATCAAACTGTTGAAAACATTTCAGCATGATTACAAGTTTCAGCCTATGGACAACCATGCAGCAGCAGTTGCCTTATTTCATTCAAGTGGGGTCTAATTTCAAACAGAATTCAGGGAGTTTCAACAGTGTATCTGTATTAATGTACTTCTCATCTGTTGGGAGTTCCCCCGGTCATCTGGAAACCCTTAAACCAGATAACAAGTTACTGAATGTGGTGTGTAATGGAGAATAGAGGTGTTGTGTAGTTCTATGTATTCTGCAGCAACACTTTGAACAGTTTGCCTCCTGTTTGTGCAGGTTTGACTTCTGCTCAGAGAAAACAATGAAACGTCCATCAGAGAATCTGGGCCAGGTTCTTTTTGGGGAGAGGATTGAACCCTCACCATACAAGGTAAGATACATTTACAGCAACAAACACTGAAACACTGACTCACACACTCACACTGTTGAGGTGAAATTGAATTTCATGAATGAAGCGCTTTCATTGGCTGTGTTTACGTACACAAAATAAACACAGATAGTTGTTTGCAGATGCAATCCTTTATTTTTAGACCAGGTGCAGAAAACTGGATTATAGCTGGGGTGGATGGGCGGCTGTGGCTCAGGGGGGGTCAGAGCGGGTAGTCCATTAATCACAAGGTTGGTGGTTCAGTTGAGTTAGCAAAATTAATATAGTAATATAATGAGTACCGTAACTAATTACTTTTGATAGCAAGTAATAAGTTAAGTAATATTATTACTTTTTTAAAGGGGTAATAAGTGAAAACAAACTGATTACTCTTCATGAGTGACTTGCCTAACACTGTTACAGCGTGGACACACATACAGTCAGGAGCGCGTGGCGGCTGTGTGGCGTGTTGTTTTTTATTTCGGCGTCCCTGTTAACAGGTTAGAGCAGCCACACTGCCCACATGAGACACGCATGAGACGCGATAAAAGCTGCGTGTCTTTTATAGAATAGAGGTCTCGCCTATTTTTGACGTGTGCCACGCGCATCTCAGCTGCATCTCGCAGCAACAGATAGTGAAAGTGATCTAGTGACAGTATATTAACATCATATCAGCTACATTAATACAGTTTGCATGTCTAGACATCTGTAGAATATGTCACAGACAGTGAAGGTGATCTATTGACTGTATATTAACATCATACCAGCAAGACTTTACTACAGTTTCGAGGTCTATCTGTAGAATATGTTACGGAGATGAAAAATAGTAAAGACTTATTTTTAAATAAACACTTCCTGCTTTCATTTCAAAATAAAAGCCCTCAGGCGTTTTTTTCTATAGACAGAATTCCTTCATTTGTTAACACGAGGCTTTTATTGTGAAATATGAGCAGTCAGTGCTGATGAACCTGCAATCACTTGGAGAGCTCCATGAATTGATAAAGTATGGGGTTTAAATCAACACTTCCGGCTTTCATTTCGAAATAAAAGCCCTAAGGTGTTTTTTCTGTGGACAGAATCCCTTCATTTGTTAACACGAGGCTTTTATTCTGAGCAGCCGACACGCAGCTGGTGTGAACACCAGACGCATGTATCACGCAGCCACCACGGCACGCAGCCGCCACGCGCTCCTGATGTTGTATATGTGCCACGGGCTTTAGGGGTTAACTTGAGGGTAAGGAATACTGGTATCACGCAGACATCATGGTCGACGCGTCAAACAAAACTTTCTAGATAATCAATTTCAGTGAGACACGTCAAAAAAACAAATAGTTCCAAAAGAAAATATTTTTAATATATGAAAAATGGGTTATCCAGCAATATATGGGAAAACTGTACAAGATTCAAAGGACCTCCTGATGTTATGTTAACTGTTTGCCTGATAAAGAGTGCAGACTCATGTACATAATAACAATAGTAGCTTCATTACAGGGTATAGAGCATTCATAAATGATGAACCAGTGGAAGAGACGGAACAGAGACAAACATCTTTGGTGTATGATAAGCAGTTGGACAGCTGATGACGTCTCACCCCCTTTTTATAGTATCAAATAACTAATTAGAACCAAACTGATAAAAAAAATGAACACTTGAACACAAATCAGTTATGAATGATAAGAACTACCTAAAGCGACAGAAACCATCTTTGGAAAAAAACGTTTGTGACGTATGCTTTGACTTGTAGTTTGGGCCACTATGTCGGGCTGTATGTCTGCTCTATAACTGCAGCCAGCCAGCCACCAGGGGGCGATTGACATGTTGTGGCTTCACTTTTGGGCAGCTGTCATGCCATACTTAAACATTAAATGTTTATCACATTGTGCTTGGACATACTTGTGTTCTTAAGACAGAGCAATAGTGTGGGCAGGGCTAGCCCTAAAACGAGTGAGTTCAAATTGAATAAGCGCAACAGTGGTCCGGTGGTAACATTTTTCCCTATAAATACGTATTGTATCTACTTTACTGTCTCCATTTTTTGGCATGGACAGTCCTCAATTACATCCTGAGGAGGCTTTCATAGCTAGCATACAAACAAAGCAAACATAGCTTAACCATGTCATGTGATCTGCTACTTCAGTACACTTTAAGAACAAATATTACTGGGATCACTACAGAACATTGCAGATGGGCATTTAATATCCATGAATTTGCATTATAGACACCACTGATTATCCATCTAACAATTTGGCCACAATTTTGCACATTGAACATAAAGTACATGGTCCAGCCGTATACAGTACTAGGTTTCCACCTAGTCTTGTTTAAATTTGATAGAGCTTGACTAAAAGTTGACACCTGCTTCTCCCCATCTTTGTGCTAAACTGGGCTAAAAACATCTCAGGTGTACTGTATGTCTTTGCTGAATAGATAGAGCTGTTGTGGGTTCCTTTATGGGGATGATGTGTGTCATTGCAACTTGGTTACACATCATCCTAGATAAATGTTATGTAAATGTTAAAATGGCTTATGAATCCAGAATCCTGTTGGTCAAGGCGTGCCTACCTGCCCTGTGCCCCATTATGGTGAACATCATCAACTCCTCCTTGGCATCTGGTCTTGTACCCGACAGCCTCAAGATGGCATCAGTCACTCCCATCCTCAAAAAGCCAGGTCTGGACCGGGATGACAGCAACAACTACCGACCGATCTCCAACCTTCCTTTCCTGAGTAAAATTCTGGAAAGAGCAGTGGCCGCCCAACTCCATCAACATATGGCCAACCATGAGCTCTACGAAACGTTTCAATCTGGCTTCAGACCACACCACAGCACAGAGACCACCCTCATCAAAATCTCAAATGACCTCCTCATCGCTGCAGATTCTGGTCACATCAGCATCCTCATCCTCCTGGACCTCTCGGCTGCCTTCGACACAGTCTCCCACACCATCCTCCTCACCCGCCTATCTGACTACCTTGGCCTCACCGGTTCAGCTCTCTCCTGGTTTCAGTCCTACCTCACAAACAGAAAACAGTTTGTCACCATCAGAGACTCCAGTTCCACCCCGGCCCCAGTCAACCATGGCGTACCTCAAGGCTCTGTGCTGGGACCCCTCCTCTTCACCATCTACATGCTCCCCCTTGGTCAGATCATCCGCCACCACGGTCTCAGCTTTCATTCATATGCTGATGACACACAACTATATCTCAGCACCAAACCATCCACCCAGCTACCCCCACAGTCACTTGTAAACTGCCTACATGCAATAAAAATCTGGATGTCATCTAACTTCCTAAAACTCAACAGCAACAAAACCGAGCTCATGGTTGTGGCTCCCAAGGCCCTGCTCCGGAAGGTTGGAGATCTCCACCTGGACGTCGACGGCTGTTCCTTCTCCCCATCCTCGGAAGTCCGCAACCTGGGTGTCATCCTGGACCCAACACTATCATTCCAGTCTCATATCAGGTTCATCACCAAATCCGCCTTCTTCCACCTCAAAAACATCTCACGTCTCCGGCAATCACTCTCTGACTTTGTGGCAGAAACCCTCATCCACGCTTTCGTCACCTCCCGTTTGGACTACTGCAATGGAGTTCTGTCCGGGGTTCCCAGCAAAGCCCTGGACAGGCTCCAGTATGTGCAAAACTCGGCTGCCAGGGTTCTCACCCGCACCAAGCCCTGGCAGCACATCACCCCCACCCTCATCCACCTCCACTGGCTCCCGGTCAAGTCCTGCATCACCTACAAAATCCTCCTCCTCACCTACAAATCCCTCAACGCCCTGGCTCCTCAGTATTTATCTGACCTCCTCCACCCTTACACACAGCCCCGGAACCTTAGATCCTCAGGCACGGGTCAGCTCTCCATCCCTCACACAAGAATGAGAACTTTTGGGGACAGAGCCTTCAGTGTGACAGCCCCCACACTTTGGAACTCTCTCCCCATAGAGCTCCGCAACGCACCATCTCTGGACACCTTCAAAAGACTCCTCAAAACCCACCTCTTCACCAAGGCCTATGGCCTCTAGCTTCTGTTACATTTGTTGTGTTTATTTATGTCTTTGTTAAGCGTCCTTGGGTTTCATGAAAGGCGCTATATAAATCCAAGCTATTATTATTATTATTATTAGAATCAGACCTCCTGTTGCAAACTCTGATCATAACGTTGTGCATTTGATTCCAACTTATAAAGCAAAACTAAGAAGTAGTAAGCCAGAGGAGAGAGAAGTCAGGTTGTGGGCACCTGAAAGTAGGGAAGAGCTTTGCAGCATGCTTTGATGGTACTGACTGGGAAACATTTCACAGTAATTCCCTCGATGAAACCACTGCTGTAACTACGGACTATATTAACTTCTGTGTACAACTGGTTATTCACACCAAAAGGATAAAAATCTACCCAAATAATAAACTGTATGTGACTAAAGACATTAAAAGAAACATCAACACCAGGAAATTGGCATTTAAAAACAAAGACTCTGTCAAACTCAAACAGGTGGAAAGAGACTTAAAGAAGGAACTCAGGGATGCCAAACAGGCACACAGACAGCGTCTAGAGGAGAACTTTAAAGCCAACAACCCTAAAAGAATCTGGGACACTATGAGGAGGATGACGGGAATGTCATCCTCTAACAAACCTATGGTGACAAACAATGAACTTGTGTCTGCAAATGAGCTAAATAGGTTCTTCACTCGGTTTGACTCTGCCCGCTATCCTGAGAAATGTGCAGATCTTCTCAAGAATAGCACACCCACTAGTGCAGATAGGATTGTCATTACTGTGGATGAAGTCAGGAGCATTTTCCAACGTGCCAACTCAAGGAAAGCTCTTGGCCCTGACTCGAGCAGTGCTCTTGTTTTGAAATCTTTTGCCAGGGAATTTGCCCCCGTTTGGCAGCCTATCTTTTAACTCTCTGTCGACACTCACACCATTCCACTAGCTTGGAAGACATCACATATTGAACCTCTCCACAAAAAACACTGTCCTAAGGAGTGTAATGATTTTTGGCCAATAGCACTCACATCTGTTATCATGAAGTCACTTGAGAAGATTATGGTCCGTCATCTCAACTGAGAAATAGATAATGCACAGGATCCTTTCCAATTTGTGCATCTTCTCTCCAAACACCATGACCAATCAAAAAGATTTGCCAGAGTTCTTTTCCTGGATTTCTCCTCAGCTTTTAACTCAATCCAGCCTGATGTGCTTCTGTCCAAAATGATTCAGTTACAGTTCAACCCAAACCTCATTCATTGGTACAATTCATTTCTTACAAACAGAATACAGCGAGTAAAAGTAAATGACACACTCTCTTCCTCCATCAGGACTAATGTTGGAGCACCTTAAGGATGCATTAGTTCACCTGTGTTATTTACTTTGTACACTGCTGATTGTACGACCAGTGTTGCCCAACCAATGTCTGTTAAAGTACTCTGATGATTCCACCTTAATTTCTCTGCTGACTGACAGCGATGACCTCAGTTTGCATCAGTGTAATGTCGCCTGGCTGATTGAATGATGTGACAAAAACGCTCTTATCATCAACACTAGTAAGACAGAAGAAATCATTTTTGGCCTTCCTCCTGACTGTCAGCTGCCTCCAGTTACAATTCACAATGTAGAAATTAAACAGGTCTCTTCATACAAATACCTGGGAGTTATGATACACTCCACCCTATCATGGACCCTTACATTGAATTCACCTGTAAGAAGATACAGCAGCACATATACTTTCTTCGCAGACTCAGATCATTTGGAGCCAGTAGCCAGATTATTTTTCAGATCAGTGATTCAGAGTGTCCTGTTGTACTGCAGCACAGCCTGGCTCAGTAGTCTCTCTGTAAAACTTAAAACTAAACTTTATAGCCAAATCAAAATCTGCGCGAAGATCATTGGCCAACCTGTGGCAGCCTCCGTTCAAGCAGCTCACAACCAGAGTATGCTCAGACTGGCCAACAGCATGTCTTCTGATCCCTTACGTGTTTTAAATGGGGAATATCAACTTCTACCCTCCAAGAGGCGATTCAGAGTCCCTACATTTAATCGCATCAGGCTAAAGAACGCTTTTGTCCATCAGTCCATCTTGTTGCTAAATAATAATTAATGTGCTGCTAAAGACATGTAAATCCAGAGGACAGATGGTCATTTTTGTAATGGATTATATATGAATAATTGTGATGTTTTTTTTGTTTTTTTTTGTCTGATGGGTCTTACTTGTCTATCTGTCTATGGTAACAGTATGTCTATTGTATGAGTACTTTTTCTCAAACTGAGCTGCCTATGGATGCAAAATGAATTTCAGTGCAAACTGACAATAAAGTTGTATTGTATCGTATCGTATCGTATCGTATGGTATGACAAGGGAACATATTAGGCTCGTTGGAGATGAACTGCTCCTCGCCTCGAACGTAGACGAGATCAGGCAGACCTTCATTATTATTATTATTAATATTATTATTATTATTATTATTATTATTATCAACCACACAAGATGTTTGTTAACAGATGAAACCTTCATTGCCCAACAGAGACTAATAACCTACATCTAGTGTTAAATATTACAGTTACTTAGGAAGTTGTGACTTTCTACAACACGTGGTGTCTGCTGTCAGCTGTCAAAACTAAGAGCCAATCAGCTCTCGGATCAGGAGACAGCCAGGCGTTTCCCATAATGCCCTGGGTCTTGCAGTCGGTGGAGAGCAGCTGCGGCCCCTGGCTCTAAAAACTGCGGCCGCCTCGATCTCGTGAGGTTATTGTTGCCCACGTGTGCACGACGTCAGAGCAAGTCGGCATCAAGTCGGACACCAATCTAACCGGCATACATTGCACGGAAATTGCTGCTGATGGATTCTGCGCAGGCCTGGCTCATATCCAACGAGCCTACTATCTCCCAACAGAGACTAATATCTGTGTTATATTGTAATTTTTGTGTTTTTCGAATTGAATTTCTTTGTTTTGTTGAAAAAATGTTTACAGTGGCGAATGATGCATTGTTAATATCAATGATGGCAAGCAAACAAAACCCAATTGTTAGGGAGCCAAAGCACACCCATTCTGACGGTGTCCTGTGTGTCAGTTTGAGTTTAAGAAACCTGCGGTGTGTCAGAAGGTGTGTACCAGATCTTACGACACCAACAACCCAGCAGACAAGGCCAAGCTGGACTTCCTCAAGAAAGGCATGTTACTCAACTACCAGCATCACTGGTATGTATGACTCACTGACTCTCCATCCATCTATCCATCTATCCGTCTATCTATCCATCTATCCATCTATCCATCTATCCATCTATCCATCTATCCATCTATCCATGGAGGCGGATAAGTTGGTTTAATCAGTTGTCCTTATTTGAATATACACCGATCAGCCATAACATTATGACCACCAGCGCATTATCCTGCTGAAAGAGGACACTGCCATTAGGGAATACCGTTTCCATGAAGGGGTGTACTTGGTCAGCAACAATGTTTAGGTAGGTGGTACGTGTCAAAGTAACATCCACATGAATGGCAGGACCCAAGGTTTCCCAGCAGAACATTGCCCAAAGCATCACACTGCCTCCGCCAGCTTGCATTCTTCCCATAGTGCATCCTGGTGCCATGTCTTCCCCAGATAAGTGACGCACACGCACCCGGCCAGCCACACGATGTAAAAGAAAACGTGATTCATCAGACCGGGCCACCTTCTTCCATTGCTCCGTGGTCAAGTTCTGATGCGCACGGGCACCCTGACGCAACAAACTGCTCCTCACTGTGTCTTCTGACACCTTTCTATCAGAACCAGCATTAACTTGTTCAGCAGTTTGAGCTCCAGTAGCTCTTCTAGTGGATCGGATGCTCCCCACGTGCATCAATGAGCCTCGGGTCTGACCCTGTCGCCGGTTCACCGTTTTTTTCTTCCTTGGACCACTTTTGGTAGGTCCTGACCACTGCAGACCGGGAACATCCCACAACAGCTGCAGTTCTGGAGATTCACTTCACCTGTCAGTGGTCTCAATGTTATGGCTGATCAGTATATATGTATTACAGTATACACTCCAGATACCCAGATGGATGTAAACAACACAGAAAATATAGTTTTTCATGATATATCCCCTTGAAGCATACAAGCCCTGTCAGTAGGTCTGTGGCAGGAAGCATGCAAAATACCAAGTTTGGTACGCTGTTGTCAGTGTATGCTGTGTACATTGGTGAGTATCACAGGCTTTTTTTGTGTGTTTGTGTGTGAAGGATTGTGGATAACATGCCGGTTACCTGGTGCTATGATGTTGAAGATGGACAGAAGTTCTGTAATCCTGGTTTCCCTATCGGCTGTTATGTCACAGAAGCAGGTCGACCCAAAGATGCCTGCGTGGTCAATGTGAGTTGTTCACACATGGATACACAAATCCCTCTTTAACAGGATAAGGCCCTGTTCACACCTGGCAGAGCTTCAGAGAGCGGGCCAGTGTCAGCTCCGTGCGTAGCACCGGAACAAAAACATCTCTGACAGTCTGATAATAATGCACTCCCCGTGTCTAGTCTGATAGTCTGTAGATATAGAATAGAATAGAATAGAATAGAGACTTTATTGTCATTGTCATTGAAAACAACGAAAAATAGTTTAGCAGCTCTTTGCAGTAAATGCAAACATTAAAAGCAAACATAAAAACATTCAAATCACAAAGTAGACAAATAAATGGATCATAAAGTGCAGGTGTCATGATTATGGTTCAGCTGCTAGTGTCCTCAGCCTTTGGGGGGGGGGTTCTACACACTTGACAGCCTGTGGGTAAAAGCTATTTCGTAGTCTGTTTGTGTGTGTTTTAATTGTCCTTTATCTCCTTCCGGAGGCGTATAGGTCACTGAGGGGGGGTAATGTGGTCCCAATCACTTTTTCTGCCATCCTCACCACCTGCTGCAGGTCCCTCCTGTCCTCTACTGTGCAGCTAGCAAACCAAACAGTGCAGCAGTAGGTCAGAAGGCTCTCAATGGTTGCCCGATAGAAATTAATCAGCAGGTGTTGAGGAAGGTGAGCCTGCTTCAGCTTCTGCTGGGCCTTCCCCACCTGATGAGAGATGTTTTTGGACCAGGTGAGGTCAGCTGAAATGTAGACTCCGAGGTACGTGAAGCAGTCCACCCTCTCTACCTCCTCTCCGCGTACGCAGAGGGCAAAGTGCTCCACCCGTCTTGCTCTCCTGAAGTCTATTATCATTTCTTTTGTTTTAGTTGTGTTTAAATCCAGGTTGTTATGGAACACCATTGTGTCAGATGTTGGATCTCCTCCCTGTAGGCTGTCTCGTTGTTGTTGGTTATCAGTCCTACTACAGCAGTGTCGTCTGCAAATTTTACCATGGTGTTAGTGGGGTGAATAGTTGAGCAGTCATATGTGAAGAGGGAGTAGAGAAAAGGACTGAGGACGCACCCCTGTGGTGTTCCAGTGCTCAGGGTCAGAGTGGTTGAGGTGTAGTCGCCCATCCTGACACACTGGGGTCTGTTCCTGAGGAAGTCCAGCACCCATGTGCTCAGTGAACTGCCTAAGCCCAAGTTGCTCAGTTTTTGAACCAGTTTGTGTGGAATTATTGTGTTGAAAGCAGAACTGAAATCAACAAACAGCATCCTTACATATGTGTTGTTGTGATCCATGTGTGTAAAGGCTGATACATAGCCTACAGATCAGATATATTTTAATAAAATACAGATGTACCGACAGGATACAGTAGAGCACAGAGGCCGTTTCCATGCCGCGAGGCAGACCAGCGCTCATGTCTGTCTGTCTATTCACCTGAGGAGCTCAGAGCCCCGCGGATCCCAGCGAGAAGTCAGTAGAGTAGGCGGTACTTAATGTAGCCCAGGACACATTCACTACACACTGATACCTCTGAATGTGGTCTGAAAGATCCGATCTCATGTTAAAGGTACAGTGTGTAGGATTTGGTGACATCTAGTGTTGTAGTTAAAGATTGCAACCAACTGAATATCCCTCCACTCACTCCTCCTTTTCCAGGACTGCGGTAATGTGCACAAGTGCAAAACCATGGTAACGCCGTTCACCTCGCTCAGAGGCCATCCATACCATAATAACTCTACTTTAGGAGCAACAGAAGTCAGACGGCAGCTGGAGGTACCACGGTTTTGCACTCATATTACTCATGTTGGCTCATGTTACCGCAGTTTCACAAGCGTGTCGAAGAACTATGGTGGCCTTCTGGTTACGTAAAAACTCTCTCTACAGCCAGAGTTTGGTTTGTCCGGTCTGGGCTTCTGTAGAAACATGGAGGAGCAACATGGCAGACTCCGTGAAGGTCCTGTCCCGCAAATTGCGAAATCTGATCCAAAATCTGCAAAAACTTGCAAAAAGTTTTGTGAGACTCACTGCCTGATGATCTATTCCAACCTTAACTATTCAAGGTCAATTCCAAACCTTAACTATTTATGGTGTACGGTCTATGACCTGCTCTATATATGAAGCATCTTGAGATAACTTCTGTTGTGATTTGACGCTATACAAAAATAAATTGAATTGAATTGAATTGAAAACTATTTGAGAGCAATGCTAACCTTTACAGTCTAGTGAGCGTTTCCCCAGTTTGCGGGCTTCCTTCTAGCCACTACACCTCCGTGAAGAGGACCCGTTCCCTATGTAGATATGAAGGACTCCACCTAAGCTAACGGAAACATGATGATTCTTAGTTGCAGGTGATTATACACTAAAGAAAACAATAGTTATGAATATTATTTTCTATTTCTGAAAATAGGTCCCCTGAAATGTTACACACTGTTCCTTTAATACCAGGTCTGAACAGGGCCTAAGTCAAATCTGCATCAATCAAACATAGGCTAGTAATTCATGAGATTCTGTATAAAAATGATTAGACAGTGAGTCCTGATACATCAGCATCAGTGAGATATTGACACTGTAACACTGGGGGGTTTAAGGCCATTTCAGTGTCTGTGGGTTACATTTGTTGGGAGGTAGAAACAAGATCAGTGGCATGCACCACTGTCTGCCACAGGGTCTTTTTTGATACTAGCACTTGTCTCAGTCCCGAAAGTCAGAATAGTTTATATCCTACACATAGATGTTACTGTAATAAGTCATTATTATACAGTGCATATGTCTATGCTTTGATCCTTTGTGTCTCGGTTTTGTTTTCCAGTCCAACTTTAATGAAAAGGATTCTTTCTACATCTTTAACCACGTGGACATCACCATCCATTACCACATCGTTGAGCATGAACAACTGGGAGCACGACTGGTGGCTGCAAAGATTGAACCCAAAAGGTGACAATTTTAGCTGGTATAGAGCTATCTATGATATGGAACCAGTGACTTTACATAAACTTTATAATTCATTCACCTGTCACACTGATGTCATCTTCACCCCTTATATATATTATTATTAAGGCCCAAGCACGACCTATTGTTTTTGTTGAGATTATTATTCTGCTGCGCAATCGCATTTTTGAGGGGCTTGGGATGCTCGAAAACTCACCAAAATTGTCGTACACTTCAGAACTGCTTCTGCAGTGATTGGGCTCGGGCATGACCCTAATGCGTGGAAGGCCTCAGTTTGGATATAGTTGCTCCGATATTCCCGAAATTTGTTATCCACATTGTTCTCATCATTTCAGACATATTTCCCATCAGCTTTAATTTGCTCCGCCCAACAGGAAGTCAGCCATTTTAACTTTTGTTTGTACAATTTGTATACATATATATACTGGAAAAACAAAGTTAGTAAACTTGTGTTTGGTGGATTATTTCTCTGTTGTTACAATGCTAATTAGGGCCCGAGCACGAAAGTGCCAGGACCCCAACGGTGTCCTGGCACGAAGTGCAAGGAACCTATTGTTTTTCTAAGGATTATTATTCTTTTTCTGCTGGAATATCGCCTTTTTGGGACCTTAGCCATCCCCAAAAACTCACCAAAAGTGGAGTATGCGTCAGAACTGGTGGGAAATTCAAAGTTCTGTAGTGACTGGGCTCGGGTGTCTCCAGGGGGCTCCATAGCGCCCCCTAACGTACGCAGTTTTTCAGAGAAAGTTTCTTTGATCTTCACGAAATTCAAGTATGTCATTGCTCACGCCCTTATACTTGGATTAAATGTTTTTGAGATTTTTTCGGCCAACAGGAAGTCAGCCATGTTGGACTTCCTGCGTGATTTTAAAATTTACGAACGCATATTTGAAGACATTAGGATGCACAAAAAATTATGAAACTTTACACGCACATCCAAACTGGTAATTACTTTATTTTAGTGGTGAAATTTTGCTTGGGCGTGGCATGTTGGCTCTCTAGCGCCCCCTTATGTCTTGTTTCTTGTGAACATACCTTGATGTACTCGGAATCTCATGAAATTTGGCAAAATGATAGACACCTGTGAACTTTATGTAAATGTATAGCCATTAGGCTCAGTGTGTTTAGCCGGCTCTATAGCGCCCCCTAACGCGTTGAAATCTTAACTTTGTCAAAGTTGATCCGATATTCATGAAATTTGGTATGCATATCCCACTCATCATTTGAAACATATTCCTCATTGGGTTTCATTAGCTCCGCCCACCCAGAAGTCGGCCATATTGGATTTCATGTAATTTTTAGCGTTTTATAGGCCGCGTACTTTAACGAACTCCTCCTACAGATTTAATAAGATCAATTTGAAATTTGGTCAGGACCATCTTAAGACCTTGAGGATGAAAAGTCATCAAAATGGTGAGTTTTCACTTAACGACCTGACCGTGGCGTGGCGGCCATTTTGAGCCATTCGCCATGAAACAGTAGGCTGTTGTTACTTGCCTTTGCCTAGTCCCAGCTGCCCCAAACTTCTCAAGCTTGATAATAGTCCTGGCCTGAAGACATATACGTGCCACGACAGCGTGTTCCCCGACGTGCGCGTTCCCCAGACGTGCCCGCGGGGGCGAGGGCCCGTTCATTGCTGCTTGCAGCTTTAACTGGCATTGTATTTTACATCGTTGGAAAACCTGTTTATTTACCTTCACAATGATGTCCAACTTGTAAGGATCATGCATTTGTGGGATGAGCAGCACAGCTGATTATGTGGGTAGCGCCCAAGAAAAATGTTCCAAAATGCTCTGCCAATGGTAAACAGTGTATTCTCATAAGGTTACCAGGAAGCCTGCAATGACTGCCCTTCACCGTCAGGCCCGTTTGCGCTGGTGTCGACAACACAGACAATGGAACCTGAACATGTGGGGGAATGTCATGTTCAGTGATGAGTCCAGGTTCTGTCTGCCAAAGTTGGATGGCAGGGTCAAAGTACGGAGACGACGTGGAGAACGCTATGCTGATTGTTGCACCGATGGAGTAACAGCTTTTGGTGGGGGCAGTGTCATGGTTTGGGGGTTATCTCCCTCACTGGCAAAACAAGGCTTGTCATCATTGAAGGCCATCTCAATGCAGTGAGATATCGGGATGAGATTCTGCAGCCAGTGGCGATCCCATATCTCCACAATCTGGGACCTAACTTCATCCTCCAAGATGACAACGCTCGCCCCCACAGAGCCAGGGTTATCACAGACTACCTCCACAATGTGGGAGTAGAGAGAATGGAACGGCCTGCCAAGAGTCCACACTTCAACCCAATTCAACACTTGTGGGATCAGCTTGGGCGTGCTGTACGTGTTAGAGTGACCAACACAACCACGCTGGCTGACCTGCAACAAATGCTGGTTGAGGAATGGAACGCCATCCCACAGCAACGTGTGACCAGGTTGGTGACCAGCATGAGGAGGAGGTGCCAGGCTGTTGTGGCTGCGTATGGATCTTCCACCGCTACTGAGGCTCCTGACGGTGTATTAAATGAATAAAGTGTAAAATAGCCAATATGTCTTGTTTGTTCCTTGTTACTGATAGAGAGTTCAATCATCCAATCCACCAAACAACTCAAAACAAGAGTCAATACCAACAGGAGAATACACTGTTTACCATTGACGGAGCATTTTGGAACATTTTTCTTGGGCGCTGCCCACATAACCAGCTGTGCTGCTCATCCCACAAATGCATGATCCTTACAAGTTGGACATCATTGCGAAGGTAAATAAACAGGCTTTCCAACCATGTAAAATACAATGACCATTAGCATTGTAACAGAGAAATAATCCACCAAACACAAGTTTCCGTACTTTCTTTTTCCAGTTTATATACATACATACATACATGCATACATACATACATACATATTTATGATATATAATGTATCAAACTCCTCTAAAAGGGATTATCAGATTAATTTCTAATTTGGTTGGTATACCCCTCCGACTAATTTGATGCTAAATTGTGAAGGAATAGTCGATACCTTGAACGATAATGTCAAAAGGTCATGTGACAATACACCATTTTTGGCACTTTACAGTTTTTTTTTTCTTTTTCTAAAACCCTCCTAGAGGACTCAACAGATCGACATCAGATTTGGTCAGCAGAACCTAAAGACCTTCACGATGCCAAACTGCAAAGCTTTTTAGTTTTAATGGAACGCAGTTGCCATGGCAAGGCGGGCAATTTGCATGCGTCACCATGACACAGAAAGATATATTATATAATGGTATACTATACTATACTATACTGTACTATATATATAATAGTGTACTAAATACTATCTAACTCGTGAGCTCAGTGTCCGATAGTCACGGAACTGCACAGCTTTAATTAGGGCCCGAGGAAACCTATTATTTTTCGGAAGATTATTTTTTCACTGCGAGATCGCATTTTTGAGGTGCTTAAGATGCACCAAAACTCACAAAAATTGAAATACGCATCAGAACTGGTGAAAATTGCAAAGTTCTGTATTGATTGGGCTCGGGCGTTGGCCTCTAATACGAGGAAGGCCATAGTTTGGACAAAGTTGATCCTATATTCATGAAATTTGGTAGGCACATCCTGCTCATTATTTCAGACATATTCCTCATTGGGTTTCATTAGCTCCACCAACCCGGAAGTCGGCCATTTTGATGCCGTTTTTCATGTATTTTATGCATACTTTTACATACTCCTCCTAGAGAGTTAATTGGATTTGCTTTGGTAGTATAACCCTCAAACAAATGCGACGCTAAATTGCGAAGGAATGTTTGATAGCTCAAACGTTGATGTCATAGGTCATGTGAGAAGACGCCATTTTATCACGTTAGAGGTATGGAAATAAATCCTCCTCCTAAAGGATTGAAGAGATCCATCTCAAAGTCGGGCAGGAGAATCTCAACACCTTCACGGTGCTAAATTATAAAGTTTTGGTGTTTTCGCCAAACGGCGTTTCAAACGGCGTGCCAAATTTCGATGTTTCGACATGATACAGGAGGCTGTTGTAACTTGACTTTACATAGTCCAATCTGCCCCAAATTTTACAAGCTGGATAAGAGCCCAGGCCTAAAGACATATATTTGTCATTATGAGTGATAGTCATAGCGCCATCTACAGGAAACAGGAAGTTGTTGTAAATTGACAATACATTGTCCAATCTGCACCGAACTTGGCATGTTTTATAAGAGTCTTGGGCGCCACGCGCTCCAAGCACAAAATACCCTCTAACTGTTGCGTGCAGTGTCTGACTTTCATGGAAATGCATGGCAGCAGGAACCCCCTTCGTGGGCAAAGGGGCGAGGGCCTGTTCATCAATGCTTGCAGCTTTAATTTATATTATTTTCTGAAACTCCCCACTGGTTATATTGTTTCATTGTGTCACTGTTTCATTTTTTTGATCTATTTGTTAGATGCGTTCTGGAGCTAGGCACCTACTAATGTCAGTACTTTGTACTGTGTATGATTGTGTGTCTGATTTGATTGGATCTAGTCCAAATGTAGATGTCAGTTATTAAGCTTATTATGTTGCTTTACATTTGGGGATGCTAACAGAGCTCTGGTTTGTTCCACAGACTAGTACAGTAGTGTGGTATTTATTAGCGTTCTTGTATGTTCTGCTTGTAGTGTGATCAAATCTGCCTGTGCATAACTGTGATAACTGGTGGACTACTTTAATCTATTTCTTTTGTCTGTGTTTCTCTGCCCAGCTATGAAAACAATAATGATGACAGCCCTGATTGTTCTGGAGGGCCTAAGTTCCTGAAAAACAAACACATAGGATTGTTCGAGATCCCGTACACCTACACTGTCAACTTTGTGGTTAGTACAGCCGTATTGTCTTGTAAACAGTGACCGTAATACTTCATACACACAAACCAAGTACTCAAATATATCAGGGACAATGTGGACAATCTTCAGGACTCTTCTGGGACCGGTATTTCAAAAATGATCTCACAGGATTTATTCGGGTTGGATTTGATTAAATTCTTATCTGATCTGAAAATGTGGTATTTCAAAGCAGATCCAAAGATTTCTGATCCTGAAGATTTGGATGCAGATGTGGTGATCCAATCCTACTTTTAATCCAGACAAAATGCTACATTTGGTTATTTCAAAATGGAAGTCAGAAATCTGAAGCAGAGCAGCGCGAGAGAAGATCAGGTGTTTCAGGATTCAGACTTCTCTGGTTTTAGTTGGAGCAGGTTAGAACCAGGAGAGGCTTCTTCAGGTTCTGTTCTCAGACCTCGGCCTGTTGTGAGGTGTTGGACCCAACGTGAGCATCCGGACCTTGGGACGTGCGAGAGACCCTCTTCCCTCCCTTTCTTTGGCCAGCGGGCACAGTCCTCTTTCTGGGGACTGACGCAGCAGTTTGTCCACTGGACCAACTATTGTCATTATAAACATAAGGAACATTTCAAACTGTTTACTGTATTACACTGTTGTAGGAACACTTCTCCAGAAGGCAACAGGTCACAACACACTATACAACTGAAAAGCTTCTCTTTTGCTACGATATTGAAAATCCTTAAATAAACTACAAAATAAACTTGTGCATTAGGAGGAGTGTTTCAATTAGTTTCACTTTGGCTATATTTAAACATTCAAAGCACCCAAACATTTATGTTTTGCACTGTATTAAAGACGAACTACGCCATTTCCCAAATTCATATATGTTATTCCGTTGGTCTAATGTCCGGTTCAGACTACACGATATCAGCATGATTATAGCCCGACACGGCCATCGTAGGGTGTCGATTCGGATCGGGAACGATAAATGAGTGTTGTGTGCAACAATCGATCGTTTTATCTCGTGTAGTGTGTCATAGTACACCACAACCGACGCTACGTCAGGGACGCCTCGCGACGTCAGCGACACCTCACGATATCCCTACAGAAAGTCTAGCATGTTTGATTTTTTTTTTTTGCTTTCCACTACACGGTCGTGAATTTGACCGGCTGAGCACAGAACGCACACAGCTGTAAACAAAGCACATGGCTACTTATTTTGCAGAATGATGTCATTGGACCTTCAACTGCTGCCGGACCTCGCAGTAGGATATTCAATCTAGGTTGTGTCGGAGTAAAAAACACCACTGCCGTTGCGTCTTTGCGCATGGAGCATCCCGTTGCGCGCCCGCTTTTACTTCTCCCTGTGAATTATATTTTTATGGTTTTCCCCTGGAGCCTCGTGGGCCCCTTTACATGGTCGGGCCCGGGGGCTTGAGCCCCAGTAAGCCCGTATATTAAGACGGCGGTGCCGAGATAGTGCGTATTGTCGGAACGGGACCGACGTGTAGTCTGTGTCACGTCAAGAATTTATGACTCTCAATCATCTAACCTGACAAAGTGATCATCGTAACCGTCAAACATATTGAGTAGTCTGATCCTGGCATAAGACAGTCCAACAAATATTAGTTAACATGAACAACTCTCTCCCAGATCCCCAAAACTAGAGTGCTAAAACTCAAATTTGTGATATCACAGGGTATGGAAGTTTTTATTGGACTTTATTAGTTGTAACCCTCAGAAGACATTCCACAAATGTGTACCATGATCTGCAAATATTTCACTATCCACAAACATGTATTTTTGTATTTGTGTTGTGTAAAGTCACATCCACAAAAATACAGGGCGTTTGCAAATACGCATAACTTACACTGTAAATACGTATTTTAAGGTTTACATGTAAAGTGACATCTACACATTTGTGCATCTATTTCGCATTTGCAGATTGCTTCCTGTGGATTTATGGGCCATGTGACATTTGTAACTTCCCTCCTGTTTGTTTACAGAATTTTGTCCAATTGGTACCGCAGCAGATCTGTAGATAAAAGTTGTAATCCACAGAAGAAAATTCACAAATATGTAACATGATCTGCAAATATTTCACTACCCACAAACGTATTTTTGTATTTGTGTTAGTTCATTCTAACAGAAAACAATGCAATTAAACTGATTTAGTCACTGACACTGGCTGGCGTTAAATAAAGATATTCCACGTCGGCTCTCACCTCCAGAAGCCAGGCTGTTGGCTGTCTTAGACTCTTCTTCTATAGCTTTCTGCCAGCAGCGTTAGACTGTAGTTCCGTCAGCTCATGTGAGGGGATGTTGCCCCCTCCTGGTGGAGCTAGTAAATGCATCTCTTACTTACAGATTGTTTCTACAGATCTTTGCGGTACCAATTGGTACCGCAAAATGCTGTAAACAAACAGAAGGGAAGTTGCAAATGTCACATGGCCCAAACATGCACAGGAAGCGATCTGTAAATGCGCAAATAGCATTCCAGGTGTAGAAATAGATGCACAAATGTGTGTTTATCACTTTACATGTAAACCTTAAAATAAGTATTTACAGCGTAAATTATGTGTATTTGCAAATCATCCTGTATTTTTGTGGATGTGACTTTACACAATACAAATACAAAAATAAGTTTGTGGGTAGTGAAATATTTGCAGATCATGTTACATATTTGTGAATTGTCTTCTGTGGGTTACAACTATTTTCTACAGATCTGCTGCGGTACCAATCGGACAAAATTCTGTAAAGAAACAGGAGGGAAGTAACAAATGTCACGTGGCCCGTAATGCACAGGAAGCGATCTGCAAATACAAACTAGATGCACAAATGTGTAGATGTCACTTTACATGTAAACCTTAAAATACATATTTACAGAGTAAGTTATGCGTATTTGCAAATCGCCCTGTATTTTTGTGGATGTGACTTTACACAACACAAATACAAAAATACATGTTTGCGGATAGTGAAATATTTGCAGATCATGGTACACATTTGTGGAATGTCTTCTGTGGGTTACAACTAATAAAGTCCAATAAAAACTTCCATAACAGGGTATAAAGTGTGGAACTGCTCCACAGACAATGAATGGGGAGAGATGATGTTGTAGATGACATTGAGAGCACCCAGAGGAATGTTCTGAGTATATGGGAACATTTTCTGTTTCACAACTGACAACAGCTCCAGACTTTATATCCTGTGACGTCACAAGTTTGAGACTTACTTCTCTGGTTTCTGTCTTTCAGAGAGAGCAGCTCCTGTTCACACAAATTGGTTGAACGTTCCTCAGTGATGGAGACAACATATTGGAAACCTTAATATAGGTGGTGTTCCCCTTTAAGCAGTAAACTGTGAACAAAAACTGTTGTCAACAGCAACGCCGACACACCGTCCTCGTCTTATGCACAACTCTCTCTCTCTTTCCATTGCTGTTGTAGCTGACCGGAAACCCGCAGGCGGGTCTTCCAGCTCTGGCGTTTCATTTGCGCTCGCCATAGTGTGACTGATACGCACGCCAATCAGCTCATTGTTCTTGCTGCTAATGGCATCTGAGGGGAACTGCCGCTACACTCTGCCTCTCCCCCACTGTGGTGCATCAAGTCATCGAGATACTGAACCAGCACAGGCAAGGGAATAACCCCAGAACGGCCCCGAAAAATAGCAGGTCACCGGTGTGAAGCTGCATAGCATGCCCTGCACCAACACCACGATAAAGCCCAAGTCATGAAGTCAGTGGGGGCAGACGACCTTTGATAAAAACATCCGCAGGGAACCGTGAGCCTGCAACGTCACTGCTAATTAGAAGTTATTAAAATATCTTTAAGCAGACCAGACGATACACACTGGTAGGAGTTAGGATGCCCTGGTTGGAGTTAAAACAGAGCACATTTTACAGCAAAAATTTATGTTTGTGTGTGTAGGAAGACAAGAACATTCGTTGGGCGTCTAGATGGGACTACATCCTTGAGTCAATGCCTCACACCAACATCCAGTGGTTCAGGTAAGACTCAAACACACACTGACATACTTTGATTTGACATTAATTCATTTTGTGCCATCATTTGCAGCTCAGATATAATTCATTAATACGAGCCCATGTTCATGTTGAATTTTCTGATCAATGATCATCATCAGTGATGTTTGGAAGTTCATTAACAACAAAAGTTCAAGTGGTCATCAGTTAACACGTCAAGATCTGAGAGCATGCAGGGACAGATGTGGAACTGCTGACCCAAACATCTGTGTCTAATCTGTCTGTAGACATCTGTCTAAGTAAGCAATAAAGGTCGTTGCTAGATCTTCTAGATCAGTGGTTCTCAAACTGTGGTACACGTACCACTGGTGGTCCGCGTGCTCTCTCTAGTGGTACGCGGAGGAATCTCTGAATATTGATCCTCTTATTGAAGCTTTCCCACAGTTACACTGCACTATGACGCATATGCATGCTATGTCATGTTTCAGTTTGTTTTGGACCGGAGACACGGCAGAGAGAAAAAAAAAGTGCTCAACAGCGTGGCGCTACTAAACCTGAGGGGGTGCACCCTATTTTGACCTGATAAAGCAACACTGAACAACAAATCTGTGTTGAAATCAGCAGGAGGAGAGTTAGTAACGTTAACTGCACAGTCCTGACTGGATAAATACCGGAGATACAAACGTTAACGGAGGTGACACTGAGTTAATATTATGAGACGTTCACTGTCTGCTCAGGAAAAATGACTATTGGGTGAAGGTAAATTACAACGTTATCATGATGAGTTCAAATGTAATCTTGTAAAATGTAGTTTTTGGCGAGAAACTTGAATAAATCCAGTTGTTTGAAGGAGATGTTTTCACATCACTATAAAATAGATAATAGAGATTGAATTCTGACCTGTTTAACTTCCTAACACTAGCTCTAAGCAGCTAGCCAAGATTTATTTTAATCAAAGCAAATATTTAAATAATCATAGTCATTTGAATTGTGTGTTTTTATGCAAATGACCACTATAGATGACAATAACAAAGTACAGTACAGTACTGTGTACAGTAAAAAACAGGGCTTTTTTGTTTTTATATGTTGGCATGCTGGGGGATTCTCTGTTTTAAGTTTTGTTAATGGAATCATTACTTCCCAAAATAGTCAGTCCTGTACGGTTCATAAACTCCTGCATTTAATGTCATATTCTTAATAATCTGCTGTTTGGAGTGATTTTCAGTCAAATAAATGCTGAAAAATAAGTGTGCTGTATGTTTTCTATAAATTAATGTAGTGATACAATAGAGGTTACTTCTGACAGAATTTGTTTGGCCCCGGCAACAATCTGGTCTTCTCATGTGGCCCCCCAGGAAAAAATAATTGCCCACCCCTGGTCATGGTGGTTCTTGGAGAGTCAAATATTTTCTGAGGTGGTACGTGGTGTAAGAAGTTTGAGAACCACTGGTCTAAGCTGTATGTCTTCAGTTTGATCAATTTGTTCATCTTGCATACACACTTTTAAGTCAGTTAACTCCACTAGATTTCAAACGACATCAGTGTGAAGGTGATTCCTCCCGTCTTCTCTCCATTCCGTCTGTCCAGTGCCGACCATGACAGCCCAGTGTAACAGTCCCCCCAGTTTTCAGTGACAGCAGGCTTTGGGGGAAGACTTCAGATAGCATTCATCATTATTTTGGCTTAAAAATGCCTCTGATGTCAAACATTAATGATGTCACAGTGTCCTAATGATTCATTCAAACCATTGCTCAACCCTGTTGTCTATTAGCTGACCGGTTGTCTGTAAGAACAGAGACAATCCACATCAAAATTGTGATACGACATTCATTAAGTAATGACTATGATACCTAATGTGGCTTGTCTGTTTTTTATTCCCAGCATAATGAACTCGTTGGTGATCGTGTTGTTCCTGTCTGGAATGGTAGCCATGATCTTGTTGAGGACTCTGCATAAAGATATTGCCAGATACAATCAGATGGACTCTGTGGTGAGTACCTGTCTGTGGGGCTGAAAGCATCACTGTTGAGCTGAGAGGGAGCTGTGTTCCAAATATTTATAATATATTATATATAGGTTATAGTGACAGCAATGATTCACTTTAAATTTACTATCACATGAAACATAATCATACCAGGTAGTCACGGCACTACTGGAACGTGGACCTTAGGGGTGAAGCTGTGTTGTTGTCATATCTGCTCATCCAGGAGGACGCTCAGGAGGAGTTTGGGTGGAAGTTGGTCCATGGAGATGTTTTCCGACCTCCCAGGAAGGGAATGCTGCTGTCGGTTTTCCTCGGCTCTGGAACCCAGATCTTCATTATGACCTTTGTCACCCTTTGTATGTTTTTTTTTATATCTTTATTATCTTCATAATTGTTTATTAGAATTAAAAACAGTCACAGATGCCAACACTAGTACCACCTTATCCTTATATGGTGACAGTACCTGATAGGTGTGTTGCTTCATTACTTGCCCTTGACATGCCATTAGCTTTCCTGTTTTTCTTCTGTCATATCCACTCCATAATTAATGCTCCCTGACCCTTTGCCTTGCCTAATTAAGGTTAAAAAGTGTGAAATACAAGACATTCAACATCTTCATTCAACATCTAATTCAGAAAACGTGTGTGTGTGGAGAAGGAGGAGCTGAGCCCGACTCTCGATGAAACACCAACACAGAGAGCATAGGACAGAAGCCACGTGCCCAGAAATGACACCAAAACAATGCAAGGAGTTTTTTTCTGTTCATTTGGCTTATGCACTGTGAAAAAAACACTTATAAAATCAGGGAAAACCCAGATTTTTATCAATTGTAATTACACAATACAGACGTAGGCAAAGTTGTTGGTAACGTTCCGTTAAAGAGAGAAAAACCCACAATGGTCACTGAAATAACTTGAAACTGACAAAAGTAATAATAAATAAAAATTTACTGAAAATGAACTAATGAAAATCAGATATTGTTTTTGAATTGTGGTTCAACAGAATCATTTTAAAAAACAAACTGATGAAACTGGCCTAGACAAAAATGATGGTAGCCCTAGAAAAGATTGAAAATAATTTGACCATAGGGACATATTAAACTAAGGTGTGTCCTGTAATTAGCATCACAGGTGTCTTCAAACTTGTAATCAGTCAGTCTGCCTATTTAAAGGGTGAAAAGTAGTCACTGTGCTGTTTGGTGTCATGGTGTGTACCACACTGAACATGGACCACAGAAAGCTAAGGAGAGAGTTGTCTCAGGAGATCAGAAAGAACATTATAGACCTTCATGTTAAAGGTAAAGGCTATAAGACCATCTCCAAGCAGCTTGACATTCCTGTGACTACAGCTGCACATATTATTCAGAAGTTTAAGGTCCATGGGACTGTAGCCAACCTCCCTGGACGTGGCCGCAAGAGGAAAATTGATGACATATTGAAGAGACGGATAATACGAAAGGTAAGCAAAGAGCCCAGAACAACTTCCAAAGAGATTAGAGGTGAACTCCAAGGTCAAGGTACATCAGTGTCAGATCGCACCATCCGTCACTGTTTGAGCCAAAGTGGACTTAATGGAAGACAACCGAGGAGGACACCAAATCATAAAAAAGCGAGACTGGAATTTTCCAAAATGCATATTGACAAGCCACAAAGCTTCTGGGAGAATGTCCTTTGGACAGATGAGACAAAACTGGAGCTTTTTTGGCAAGTCACATCAGCTCTATGTTCACAGATGAAGAGATGAAGCATCCAAAGAAAAGAACACTGTACCTAATGTGAAACATGGAGGAGGCTCGGTTATGTTATGGGGCTGCTTTGTTGCATCTGGCACAGGGTGTCTTGAATCTGTGCAGGGTGCAATGAAATCTCAAGACTATCAAGGCATTCTGGAGCGAAATGTGCTGCCCAGTGTCAGAAAGCTTCGTCTCAGTTGCAGGTCATGGGTCCTCAAACAGGATAATGACCCAAAACACAGCTAAAAACACCCAAGAATGGCTAAGAACAAAACATTGGACTATTCTGAAGTGGCCTTCTATGAGCCCTGATCTAAATCCTATTGAACATCTGTGGAAGGAGCTGAAACATGCTGTCTGGAGAAGGCACCCTTCAAACCTGAGACAGCTGAAGCAGTTTGCTCACGAGGAGTGGGCCAACATACCTGTCGACAGGTGTAGAAGTCTCATTGAGAGTTACAGAAATCACTTGATTGCAGTGATTGCCTCAAAAGGTTGTGCAACAAAATATTAAGTTAATGTTACCATCATTTTTGTCTAGGCCAGTTTCATTAGTTTGTTTTTTTAAATGATTCTTCTGAACCATAATTCAAAAACAATATCTGATTTTCATTAGTTCATTTTCAGTGAATTTTTATTTATTATTACTTTTGTCAGTTTCAAGTTATTTCAGTGACCATCGTGGGTTTTTCTCTCTTTAACGGAACGTTACCAACAACTTTGCCTACGTCTGTATTCCACATTTTACAATTGATTTCATTTTTATTTTGAAAAATGGCTGCCACGGCCCTCAGAGGCCAAATTGGCAGCGCCCCGATATCTATATATTTTTATAATATACGTATAAACCTACATCTGTGTTGCTTTTATCGCAAAATGCACAGTTGTTATGCTTAAATGCCCCGCTATGTGCACTCATTCAGTGTCTGCATTGGTCCATAATAATCTGGGTTTATTTTTATGTAAATCTGTGTGTCGTCCGCATATAGTAGGATGTATTGTTGTTTTCCAAGATGTGCGCAAGGGGGAGCATATAGATGTGGACTAGAGCTAGACTAAGAATGGACCCTTGGGGAACTCTACATGTCATTGCTGCTCGTTCACATTTGTACCAGTCCAGTTGATGGCTGTGCCACAGAGCCCCACCCAGTTTTCCAGTCTGTCCAGTAGTATGTTCTGGTCAACTGTGTCAGACGCAGCACTGAAAGCCAACAGTATTAAGACAGAGACTTTGCCATTGTTGGTATATAAACAGATGTGGTTTGGGACTTTTCATGAGAGCAAGTGTCAGTGCTGTGATGTGGTCGGAATGCAGATTGGAGAACATCAAAACAGTTATTAGGTGCCAGGAAGGTGTTTTGCTCTGATTTTACCCAGAAATGGGAGGTTTGATATGGGCCTGTAGTTCCAACTTCAGCTGTAGCTCAAACTGTGAGTCATGTATCATTTTGTATGGGAACAGGAATAGGACTTTTACTTCCAGAACCAGGAGTGCCCAAAATAGCTCCTCCCTCTTCGCGACTCAATAAAGAGTAAAGGAATTGGCCCAGTAGTATTCACCATACATCCATAGATACATCCATGGCCAGTCAGCACATCTGTGGGAGTTTCAGTCTGTTAAGTATTGCTGACTTATCTTGTTTAAACTCTGAACTGACTTGGGTTCTGTCCAATCATGAAGAATTCTTATCCCTACCATTTCCATTTTGTGAAATGTTTTTTTCTGTTTTGTTGTTGAGTTTTGTCCAATTGTACTGTGTTCTGCACTTCAGGGCCGCCACAAAAAAACAATATCAACCAATATTTCATGATCCGATTTTTTTAAACTCATAAATAGATATTGGTATTAGCCTAAAAGAATCCAGTATTAGTGGGACCTGTAATAATGTCCTCTCCCCTCTCTCCAGTCTTTGCCTGTCTTGGGTTCCTCTCTCCGGCGAACCGTGGCGCTCTGATGACATGTGCTGTTGTTCTCTGGGTTCTTCTGGGAACTCCTGCTGGATATGTGGCTGCTCGCCTCTACAAATGTAAGTGAGAAAGGAAACAGGGAAGTGTCTCATGTTGGCGAAAAAATATTCCAGGTAGGGCTGTAGCTACCGATTACTTTCATAATCCAGTTTGATTTGATTTCTGTAAATCCTTTATGTTTGTTATCGTCAGCTTTTGGAGGAGAGAAGTGGAAAACCAACGTTCTGCTGACAGCCTTCCTCTGTCCTGGGTAAGACTGGTACAGCTGGCTCAAACACTCAACATAATACTGGACACAACACCAGGGTAGAAGTTTATGTAAGGGATAATGTACAGCGAGCCGGTCATTGTTGTGAAAGAATGGCGGAGGGGTCACTCATAGCCCTGTCGGGGATTTTTTCACAACAATGCCCCGCTAGCTGTACATTATCCTTACTTATTACACGGCTACTTACTGAAGAAATCAATATTTTGACACAAAAACGATCTTCCAGAGTCCAACACCAGAGCTGCGCCCATAGCAACGGTCTGCTATACATAGCAACAGTCTGCTATACATAGCAACGGTCTATTATACATAGCAACGGTCTGTTATACATAAATTACAGATCGCAGAACGCCGTGATTGACCAATCAGAATCGAGTATTCAACACAGCCGTGTAATAATACATGAGAAAGAAGACAAGGACTTGACTCCACTCTCTCAATCATTAACTCCTTCATCTCTACTCAGGGTGGTATTTGCTGATTTCTTTCTGATGAACTTGATCCTGTGGGGTGAAGGGTCTTCAGCAGCCATGCCATTTGGGACCCTGGTAGCCATATTGGCTCTTTGGTTCTGTATCTCAGTGCCACTCACTTTTATAGGAGCATACTTTGGCTTCAAGAAGGCAGTAAGTAAATATAAACATACATCCATTCATACCTGAGGCCTGTACTACGAAGTGAGTTCAACATACCCAGGCTATCTCCTCGTTATCTGTCTTAACTAACCCCAACAACCGAGATCACGCTAAACAGTCCTACGACGCTGGTTATCAACTTGGTAAATCAACCCAGGGTTTTAACAAGTTTGTGGCGTATGTGACTATTTGATCCTTCTTTCAGCTGCGTCCCGTCTCCGGCGGTGTGAAACGGACTCAAGACCAAGTAAAGAAATAAATATAAAAACATGACTGTAACTTCCTCATCTGTCAGTTTAAACTGTGTTGTTTTCAGTCTGATTATGACTGTAACTTCTTCATCCATCAGTTTAAACTGTGTTGTTTTCAGTCTGATTATGACTGTAACTTCCTCATCTGTCAGTTTAAACTGTGTTGTTTTCAGTCTGATTATGACTGTAACTTCCTCATCCATCAGTTTAAACTGTGTTGTTTTCAGTCTGATTATGACTGTAACTTCTTCATCCATCAGTTTAAACTGTGTTGTTTTCAGTCTGATTATGACTGTAACTTCTTCATCCGTCAGTTTAAACTGTGTTGTTTTCAGTCTGATTATGACTGTAACTTCTTCATCCGTCAGTTTAAACTGTGTTGTTTTCAGTCTGATTATGACTGTAACTTCTTCATCCGTCAGTTTAAACTGTGTTGTTTTCAGTCTGATTATGACTGTAACTTCTTCATCCGTCAGTTTAAACTGTGTTGTTTTCAGTCTGATTATGACTGTAACTTCTTCATCTGTCAGTTTTAAACTGTGTTGTTTTCAGTCTGATTATGACTGTAACTTCCTCATCCATCAGTTTAAACTGTGTTGTTTTCAGTCTGATTATGACTGTAACTTCTTCATCCGTCAGTTTAAACTGTGTTGTTTTCAGTCTGATTATGACTGTAACTTCTTCATCCGTCAGTTTAAACTGTTGTTTTCAGTCTGATTATGACTGTAACTTCTTCATCCGTCAGTTTAAACTGTGTTGTTTTCAGTCTGATTATGACTGTAACTTCTTCATCCGTCAGTTTAAACTGTGTTGTTTTCAGTCTGATTATGACTGTAACTTCTTCATATTTGTGTAATATCAAACGAACCACGCACTGAGCTCTGATTGGTCAGTAGGCGGTACTTTTATATGAGTTGATCTCTTATCTGGAACATAACCTGCACCGGAGCAGGTCAGCTGTTCAGCATCAGTTACCATGGTGATCTACCCCGGTAAGAAGTGAACCACCTTCATAGGACTGAAAACCCTGAAGGGTTAACCCTGAAGTTACCTCACTAACGCCAAATCCTGCTTCATAGTACAGGCCTCTGATACATTCTGTAATTGTTGGTATACATTTCATGTCAGTGACGAGTGTGCTGTCACAATGTCATCAGTAAAGTACAGTAAGTACTCAAGTAACTAACTTAAGTTCTTAAGTAAGAGTCTGTTGCTCGGTCCAGCATTGTTTGTGTTGTTATGTTCTGTCATCATGATGATTTCATGTGAAGATGCTGTACTGTGGTTCACATTAACAAACTTGAAGTATGTTCCATTTTTAAATAGAGTGACTATTTCAGGGTGTACCTGACTGTTTGATTCTCTCTCTCTTCTTTAAGGGTATCGAGCACCCAGTGAGGACCAATCAGATTCCTCGTCAAGTCCCAGAGCAGTCCTTCTACACGAAGCCTTTCCCTGGTATCATCATGGGAGGAATTCTGCCTTTTGGATGCATATTTATTCAGCT
The DNA here is from genome assembly GCF_043250625.1 of Sebastes fasciatus. NCBI lineage: Eukaryota > Metazoa > Chordata > Actinopteri > Perciformes > Sebastidae > Sebastes > Sebastes fasciatus. The sequence continues at coordinate 720,202 of NC_133803.1, read as the reverse complement.
GTTCTTCATATTAAATTCCATCTGGTGAGAATGAAGAAAAAGTAATATTCATAGAACGTCTGAATACATCTTGCAACCTCAGTTTTTGCTACTAAAAATGTAAGTATAGAAAACTGAGAGTCCGTTCAGCCTGAAAGACATGAACAGGTATTAGAACTAGCCATGATGAGCACAAATCAGCAACTAAATGAGATATTTTGATATGAAAAAGAACAGAATACAATCGAGTGGAACATTTTGTTCTTCTGAAGTGTCTCGAGCACAAACACATTGTCCTACTTGGTTTTTACATTATAGAGGGACATAATGCATATATTCTTTTGTTTAGAACTATTTTGGCAGATAGAATTTACCCAAATAGAGAATAGAAAAAATAATCTTTTAAACCTTTTATATGTGTTTCCAATCAGTGCTGATGGTAAATGTAGTCCACTGAAGACATTAATTCCCCGGTGCCACTGCTATATTGACAGCTGATTTCTCAGATTTTTCATCTGGCGGGAGAGGAGGTCGTGTTGCTCTGGCTCTATATCTGGCGTGGAGAGGAGGTTGTGTTGCTCTGGCTCTATCTGTTTGGCGTGGTCAGGAGGTTGTGTCGCTCTGGCTCTATCTATCTGGCGTGGAGAGGAGGTTGTGTTGCTCTGGCTCTATCTATCTGGCGTGGAGAGGAGGTTGTGTTGCTCTGGCTCTATCTATCTGGCGTGGAGAGGAGGTTGTGTTGCTCAGGCTCTATCTGTTTGGCGTGGTCAGGAGGTTGTGTCGCTCTGGCTCTACCTGTCTGGCGTGGAGAGGAGGTTGTGTTGCTCTGGCTCTATCTATCTGGCGTGGAGAGGAGGTCGTGTTGCTCTGGCTCTATCTGTTTGGCGTGGACAGGAGGTCGTGGTGCTCTGGCTCTACCTATCTGGCGTGGAGAGGAGGTTGTGTTGCTCTGGCTCTATCTATCTGGTGGGGAGAGGAGGTCGTGTTGCTCTGGCTCTACCTATCTAGTGAGGGAGAGGAGGTCGTGTTGCTCTGGCTCTACCAATCTGATGTGGAGAGGATGTCGTGTTGCTCTGACTCTACCTATCTGGTGGGGAGAGGAGGTCCTGTTGCTCTGGCTCTACCTATCTGGCGTGGAGAGGAGGTCGTGTTGCTCTGGCTCTACCTATCTGGCGTGGAGAGGAGGTCGTGTTGCTCTGGCTCTATCTGTTTGGCGATGCCAGGAAGCTGCTCGACATCCTCCTGGATCCACCCGCTCACATATGTTCACATTATAAATATTAATTTTTGTCATATGGATTGTCTATGTTGTATGTTCATGATGTTGTTACTCTGTACACACGACATCTATTGCACGTCTTTCCATCCTGGAAGGGGGATCCCTCCTCTGTTGCTCTTCTTGAGGTTTCTAACATTTTTTTCCCTGTTAAAAGTTTTTTTTTGGTTCAGTTTTTCCTTATCCGATGAGAGGGTGGTACTGTAAAGGACGGAGGGTGTCGTATCCTGTACAGATTGTAAAGCCCCCTGAGGCACATTTGGGATTTGGGATTTTGGGCTATACAAATAAAATTGACTTGACTTCTCCTGCTGCCGAGCCATGCCGGCTGCCCGCTGAGCAGCTACCCCGCTGCAGCAGCTCGTTGGCGGTTCTCACTCCTTCAGAGGCAGACCATTAAATTAGTTGTGTTGAATATTTGATTCTGATTGGTCAATCACAGCGTTCTGCCGTCTGTAATTTCTCTATAACAGACCGTTGCTATGTATAACAGACCGTTGCTAGGTATAACAGACCGTTGCTAGGTATAACAGACCGTTGCTACGCATAGCAGACCATTGCTATGTATAGCAGACCGTTGCTATGTATAACAAACCGTTGCTATGTATAACAGACCGTTGCTATGTATAGCAGACCGTTGCTAGGTATAACAGACCGTTGCTACGCATAGCAGACCATTGCTATGTATAGCAGACCGTTGCTATGTATAACAGACCGTTGCTATGTATAACAAACCGTTGCTATGTATAACAGACCGTTGCTATGTATAGCAGACCGTTGCTAGGTATAACAGACCGTTGCTACGCATAACAGACCGTTGCTACGCATAGCAGACCATTGCTATGTATAGCAGACCGTTGCTATGTATAACAAACCGTTGCTATGTATAACAGACCGTTGCTATGTATAACAGACCGTTGCTATGTATAGCAGACCATTACTATGTATAACAGACTGTTGCTATGGACCCAGCTCTGATGTTGGACTCTGGAGGACCGTTTTTGTGTCAAATTATTGATTTCTTCAGTAAGTAGCCGTGTAATAAGCGGGATAATGTACAGCTAGCGGGTCATTGTTGTGAAAGAATCCCCTTCAGGGCGATGAGAGACTCTGTAGGGGATTCTTTCACAATAATGACCAGCTCATTGTACATTATCCCTTAAATATAGCACGCACAGGATTTTATTGCTTCATTCGACTACATTTAGCATCAAAAGGTGGCAAATTATTTTTTGTATTTAAATCTACTATTTCTCTGCCTATCACCTAATATGGTGGCAGACTGACAATAAGATGCATTTCCATCCAGTGATGTCTGTAATCTATTGTATTTACTGTAGTCCATGTCTCTGCCTGTCCTCCAGGTCCCATCAGATGTACTACATGTTTGGCTTCCTCTTCCTCGTCTTCATTATTCTGGTCATCACCTGCTCTGAGGCCACCATCCTGCTCTGCTACTTCCACTTATGTGCTGAGGTAAAGAGCATGATCAGTGCAATACCTTAACATTATCATCTTAATGTTTCAGCCATGATAATAATACTGACATCAGCTATTCGTTTGAAATGTGACCAGTTTTATGCACTACAGTAGCTACTGGCCGATAGCCGGTTGTTTGGGAACAGAGACGTTAATACATCCACCACGGTACAGGCTGACAGCATACAGCCCATGGGTGTATTATTTATCCATCCATTATCTGTAACCTCTTATCCCACTTGAGGTGACGGGGGGGCTGGAGCCGATCCCAGCTGACATTGGGTGAAGGGGGGGGGGTACACCCTGGACAGGTCTCCAGACTATCATAGGACTGACACATAGAGACAGACAACCATTGACACTCACATTCACACCTACGGGACATTTAGAGTCATCAATGAACCTAACCTGCATGTCTTTGGACTGTGAGAGGAAACCTGAGAACCCGGAGAGAACCCACGCTGACACAGGGAGAACATGCTAACTCCACACAGAAGGACCTCAAGCTGGATTTGAACCCTCTTGCTGTGAGGCGACAGTGCTAACCACTGCACCACCATGGGTGTATTAGAAGATAATAAAAGTGATGAATTACAGCCAATATATCCATTATTACAGCCGCATACAGCTAGCAGGAAGCTGGCAGAACCAGATATGTCATGAGCGTGCAGAGCGTCCCGTGGGTCTGATGACTGTTCATTATGGCGAGGAAAATAACTCTGGATACAGCTGTTTGCTCATTTTGCTACTTTTAGGACATCATGATTTAAATGAGGGATCTTTAAGTGCTCCTACTGAGAAGTTGATTTATATCCTCTGATTTACAGACGTCTCTTTATACATCCATGAATCGTGTAACGACTGCAACAGAAAGTTTGCTGATCCGGCGGGGAGTCGCTGGGGATTCCGCTGCCTGTGTGCGAGTTGCTACAAAGCCACTAACTGAAAGTCCGTCTCCTGGAGCTGCCGCATGTTCTCCTCCCGGCGAAGCGGTCTCCTTCAATCATTGCACCTTTAAGTCTAAAGATGCATCTTGCAGTACAACTTTAATCATAGTCCCAAATAGAATGGCACTCGGAGAGCGCAGTCCGCCGCCAATGCGTGACTTTAAAACCAGATCCCAGCTCCCAGCTGGCGGTACTGTGAGGTAGTCGGCTTGTTATTAACACCGTGTGTTTCAGTGTAACGTTTCGGCGGATGCCTCTTCTCTCATTCAGAAGCCTTGTTATGTCTGTATAACGTTACACTACGTTGTCTCTCATCCCGTCATCTACCGCTTTGTTCTTTCTCACCGCGGACGGACAGCAGCTCCACACACACATCCACCCCCCCAAAAAAAAACCATTTCATTCAAAGCCATCGCAAACTTTTGGAGTAATCCTGCTGACTGACTGACAGACAGACAGACAGACAGACAGACAGACAGACAGACAGACAGACAGACAGACAGACAGACAGACAGACAGACAGACAGACAGACAGACAGACAGACAGACAGACAGACAGACAGACAGGTCGGACATTGATGGTTGGCAAACCACAGTGGTTTGACATGTTTGTATTAGTTTAGATTTGATTAAGTTCTGATTTCTATGTTGATGTGATTGATTTAAAATTCTCATATTGTAAAAAGTGAGATTTTCATGTCTTTTATATTATAAAGCAGGTTTAAGTGCTATATAAATACTGTTAAACTATCAAAACACTCAATATACTGAGAAATACACACAGCCCATATTCAGAAATTGTGCGTTTGAAACAAGCCGTCAGGATTTCTGTCCATTTGTGATGTCACAAATATACAATATATATATACAACCATTACACGGTTTTAAAAATAAACATTCTAAATGTGTCCCAGTTTATTTCCTGTTGCAGTGGATGTAAATAACATCAGCTGACAGAAAGTAAATATGGACCCAAACTGTTGCCTATCAACGCAATTCCATTGCATTTCAGTTGAAATGCACTAAAACGGAGCGTTTCTGACAGACGGTAAATACAGGTATATTCAGGCAGACAGTATGAGGAAAATAAAGTTTTTTTTTTAACATTACAGCATGTAAACATGTTCTAGTAGAAACATAAAATACAAGTATGAACCTGAAAATGAGCACGATATGGGACCTTTAACACTCACCAGCATCGACAGACTCTGTATGACAGCGGCCACTCGCTCTTTCTTCAGTCAAGACCTCCCTTCCATCTGAACCCTGGCTGTGTTCCTCCTCTTCACAGGACTACCATTGGCAGTGGCGTTCCTTCCTGACCAGCGGCTTCACTGCGGTCTATTTCATGGTCTACGCCATTCATTACTTCTTCTCTAAGCTGCAAATCACCGGACTGGCCAGCACCATCCTGTACTTTGGATACACCATGATCATGGCTCTCATCTTCTTCTTATTCACTGGTACGTATATACAGTATATATATAAAAAAGAAGGGAAGGATGAGGGTTGATGTATTTTTCTATTTTGGATTGTCATGGCTGTCATCTTTCTCATGCATACAGCTACAGAACTGATTATTTTGGGGGTACAACTGTTGGGACTGGGTTCAGTTCCAGGCTGTGTGGCTTTGTGTGATGGGGCGTTCAAACATAATTAACAGTGACGTGACCCGAAATTGATATGGTGAACGTATTTGTGCCCATCTGATGAATATAAGAAATCAATCAAAGCCATCAAACCCAGGTCTATTATTGACTCTTTAGCTCTGGTTTGGTCTCCACCATCTAGACAAATATGTCTGTCTCTTTAGCCGCTTTAGCTTTTTCACGTTGAAATGCAAACTGATTTTTAAGGGTGATTCTACATCAATGGGGGTCATGCACATGTGCCCAGTTCCACAATGATTGAGTTTTACAAAACAGAACCGTGCGTACACACGGCTTATTAAATCTGATGAAAAGAAAAATATTGCATATTCCTATATTTTTTGTAGAACTGAGATATTTGTTTTTTTTTAGTTTTAGACGTGACATCACAGGTTTCTGAAGAGCTTGCTTAAGAATGCCCACCTAGCTCAAAGATACCAAGCTAGCTAAGGCTAACAAGCTAGGCTATATCATGGAAGAGAACGGGCCATATGCTACTCTGTGTAGCTGGCTAACATTAATCCTGTGGTTGCCAGTTGGTTCTTGTGTAACATATGAATATTAAAGCTGCAAGCAGCGATGAACAGGACCTTGCACCTTCACGCGCGTCGGGGGTACTGGCGGGACACAGATTGACGCGGCCAGGAACGATGAAACCGCAACTCTGATGAGCGCAATGACGCCTGCCACAAGACTCTACGACAAATGGTTCATGAGTTATGAAAGGGGGCGTGGCTAATGTCTTGGGGCGGGGCTATGAATCTATATTGACATGAAAATGACCTCAGGCCAGGACCACCATCATGGCTGAGAAATTTGGAGCAGATTTCATAAAGTATGCTGAAGTTACAACAACTTCCTGTTCCATGGCGAATCACGCCAAATGACCACCATGCGACGGCAAAGCCGTTCAACGTAAACTCAGTCTTCACAATAATGGATCATCAAGGTCTTAAGGCTTTTCTGACCACATTTGAGGTGGATCTGGTCAACCTGCTAGGAGTACATTAAAATAGAAAACATGTAATTTCCTGTTGCCAGTAGGGGGCGCTATGAGTGTGACTCAATATGGACATGTAAATATCCTCAGGACTGGACCCTCATCATGCCTGAGAATCTCAAAATGGCTGCCACGCCACGGTCAGGTGGTTCAGTGAAAACTCGAATTTGAATTACTTTTCATCCTTAAGGTCTTAAGATGGTCCTGACCAAATTTCAAATTGACGGATTAAATCCGTAGGAGGAGTTCGTTAAACTACACGTCCTATAAAACGCTAAAAATGGGTGAAAATCGCACATTCAATTAAAAATGGCTGACTTCCTGTTGAGTTTTGGGCATACCTCCAAGAGGCTTTTTTGTGCGTCTCCACATGTTACATCTGTTTGCCAAATTTCATACATGTAAGTGAATCTGGAGCGAGGGGCTCAATATGTCCAATTTTCTAGGGGGCGCTAGTGGGCCATTTTGCAACAGCCAAGCCCGAGACCCTTAAAATATCATCGTCTGATAAGTGTGCCAAGTTTAACAACTTTTTGAGCATGTCAAGACCCTCAAAAAGGCAATTCATTTGAGAGAAAAATAATAATTTCTACAGTTTCAATAGGGTCCTCGTGGCCCGAAGTTGTCAGTGCTCGGGCCCTAAAAAAAAATAGTAATGTTAGAATTTCAATCACCAAAAAAACTGGAGCGCAGACTTCTTCAATCAGTCAATCAATTTAGCTTTATTGGCCACACGAAATCGTACAAGGTGATGTTAAAACTCAAATGAAATGCAACGCCGTCAGCTCCTTCAGTTTGTGCATTAACGCTGACATTATTCACCGTAAAGCACGCGCCTCCTTTTTCCTTCCAGTCCTCTGTTCTGTCAGATCAGTAGATAGAAAAAGAGTCACTGTTGAATGGCGCTGTTCGGTAGTGCCAGATTTAGCCAAGTTTCATGAACATTACAGTTCCTGTTGTCCCGTTGGAAAGCGATACGAGCACGGAGGTCCTCCAACGGCAGCCCGCCATCCAACGCCCGCACATTGTCCAGCAGGAAGCCCGTCGTACAGTTAACCACACAGTGAACCGTATTATTTGTCCGATGGGCTACGTGCATGAAAATATCTCCAAAAGGCACCAACATCACAAACACGGCCCAGAGGCTAAGTTCAGTGACTCCAAGTAGCTGAGGTGGCACCCAGCAGACAGCTAGCGGCTGTGACGGCCCCCACCTGTCATTCAAAGAGGCCACGCTCTTAATTATGTATAACTTTAAGCCTTAATATAATTTAAACAGTTGAGTTTTATAAAGATTCAGTAGTCATGAATGGGGAAATTAGCTCTAGGGACCAAAACCGTTTTTTGTACCAGGCTGTAGACGTTTCTTTCTGCTGTAAAGTCGGCCATTTTAACATGGAGGTCTATGGGATGGACTTTTGGAGCCTCAAGTGGCTGTTTGATGAACTGCATTTTTTGGTACTTCATTGGCATTGGCTTCATTTTTCAGCCTCGCAGGTTGATGCTTGATCTAGACAGTTTTATTCATCTGGCCACTGGTCTGGTCTTACTGACCCCAGGTCAATAAATGGTGGAATAAGTCAGACTAAGCTGGGATCAGGTCAGCTGAGTCTTAAATAAAGCTCTAATATTAAACAGTAAGTCTTGTAGTGAAACAGTTTGAGAGTTACAGGGCTACAATATGTATGAAACACTTATGTTTTCATCATTGATGGTGACCCACTGCCCCTTGACATGATTTAATGTAGCTCTAATTAAAGGTGTGTTTTCTCTTTCCTCAGGTTCTATCGGCTTCTTCTCCTGTTTCTGGTTCGTTACAAAGATCTACAGTGTGGTCAAAGTGGACTGACGGATTGAAACACACAACAGACTATACGGCTTTGTTCCGTTAACCTTTGGAACATTCAGCACTGTCGAACTGAACTGAACATTATAATGTGAACCTTCACCTCCTCGAGGACTCTGCCTCCGACAGATGACTCTTTTCTTTGTTTGTGTGTGAGCATGTGTACACTGGGTTGTGATTTTGAACATACAGTATCTATCTGCATATAATCTGAATGATATGAATCATACAAGCCTGTTCCCAGTATCTGACGTGTTCATACGATGCCACCTTCGCACGGTGCGGTGACCCAGAGCTGGACTGTCAGCTATCATGTCATGTGTGCATTTTAGGTTTGTTTCATGATCCGTGTACTGTGTGTTTGCAGATGTAGTTGGACAAATAAAGCTGTGAGTTCCTGCTTCTTAACAGCTACTCTCTCAGACCAGTTGTGTTCAAATTATGCACAGGTGTGAAATGTGCCCTTGTCACCATTTTTTGTGCAACGCATTGCACGTTGTGTCCCGCAGTGTGTCTACGAGCACATTTCAACACCAAATTGTCTAAATGGGTCAGTAGGGCGGTTCCAGTCTTAAGGCCCTGATCGAACAGAGAGGTGCACCGTACTGCCTTTTTCATGTCCAATCAGATAGTATGTGTTCTTTGGGATTTGCTGTTTCTTTTTTTTATTGTTGCTAGGCAACCACCGAATGAGTGCTAACCATGGATGTATGAAGAGAACTGGATCCAGCGTTGGAGGCGGGGCCTCGTTCATTCCTATCAGAGTGTCTCAGTGGAGCATGAAGACTAAATGGCTCCACTTCCATCTGGAAAAGTACTCGGATCTCGGACACATGGAACATGCGCAGTAGCGTCTGCTCGGTCACATGACTCGGTCACGGGGTCCCAACGTCACGCCGTCGTCACGGCTTGCGCCCCAGCCTCGGTCTGGGTCTCATTCACATGAACGGAGGAAGGGAAATAACTCTGGATTCAGCTATTAGTGCGTTTTACAACTTTTAGGACCTGATGATTTAAATAAGGACTATTAGAGTGTTCATACTGGGGAGTTGATTCACCTCAAAATAAATGATTCTCTAAGTTACAGACGTCTCTTTCCCAATGGAAGTCTATGGGAAAAAGTCATTTTGGGCCCAATGGCATCACGTGACGGACACGGAAGATGTAGTACTGCCGTTTGACCACTACGAAAGTTGGAATCAACGACCGGCGCTATTCCTGGAGGCTTGGTGCTAACGTTAACTTGATCTGTAAGATACCTAATAGTTAATAGTACAGTTTAAATTAAGGAACACAGGCTAGTGGAACACATGCTAGTGGAACACTAGGAACACATGCTAGTGGAACACATGCTAGTGGAACACATGCTAGTGGAACACTAGGAACACATGCTAGTGGAACACATGCTAGTGGAACACATGCTAGTGGAACGCTAGGAACACATGCTAGTGGAACACAGGCTAGTGGAACACAGGCTAGTGGAACACAGGCTAGTGGAACACATGCTAGTGGAACACTAGGAACACATGCTAGTGGAACACTAGGAACACATGCTAGTGGAACACAGGCTAGTGGAACACATGTTAGTGGAACACATGCTAGTGGAACACATGCTAGTGCAGTGGTTCCCAAACTTTTTTTGTCAAGCCCCCCTTCGATGATATAGGAACATTGTAAGCCCCCTCAACGCACCCGACCCCTCCCACCCCAAATGGGTCCTACCTTCTTTGTTTTGAATTAATTGCATTAAAATATATAAACTTTATAAAATATTTGTTTTTCTTTCTAAAATAAGTACATATCACTTCACTTTTCCACTTCACAGTTTATTGTTCAGTTTGAAAAAAAAAATAGCAATAATAAAATCAATTTCCAAAAAGATTGGACTTTAGGTTGCTTTCAAGTAGTGCTATCAGATATATTAATTGCAATCCATTCTTGAATATATTTTCAAGTAAAATTAACTTCAAATGTTAAAATTGAAGTTAGGAACAGTGAACAACTTACATTTCCCCATTTAACAGTAGGTTTTTTAAACTGTCTGTCAAATACTGTCTGTCGCCAGTATTTGAAGACACACAACACACTGGGGTCTCTCTTCTTGGCCGACCATAGTGCTTGTAAAGCCCAGGGACAGATATGCCTCGTTATATTTTCTTGCTTTCACCTTTTTTTGTGCCGTTGTTGTGGTGGTCGCGTCGCCTGTTACAGCTGTAACAGACTTGCCATCTGATTTGCGCTTCATACCAGTCACAAATCTGTCCATCTTGGTACATCGCTTCCTTCCTATCTCTTATCTTTTTCTCTTTCTCTTTCTGTGGCACTCTGTGTCTTTCTCGCTCTCTTTGTGTCGCTGTGTGTGTCTCTCTCTCTCTCTCTGGTTTTGCCACTAGTCGGTCTGTAACATGAGCCGCTCTGGGGGGCGTGGATGGAACACAGTGCATGTCACGTCGGTTCCGCTTGAATTCTTTTTATTTTATTTTTATTTCTTAGGTGCAACCATATGATATAGTGCCCTATCTTTACAACTTGTTTGCAATTGTATTTGTTATAATTGTATTTGATATTGTTTTACCTGTGTGTGTGTGTGTGTGTGTGTGTGTGTGTGTGTGTGTGTGTGTGTGTGTGTGTGTGTGTGTGTGTGTGTGTGTGCGCGCGCGCGCGCGTGTGCGTGTGTGTGTGTGTGGGTTGGTGATGAAGCCACTGGGAACCACTGGGCTAGTGGAACACATGCTAGTAAAACAAATGGTCAGACAATGGCAGACTGCAGCATATCACTTGCTCTGCTGAGGTGATTGGCTGCAATCTGACAGACTTGTACGCTTACAGGATCATGATTCCAGCAAGAAAGTTTATGACGGCTCCAATCCTGAACACAAACTTTTTGAATCACTCCTCTCTGGCAAGATTATACAGTCCATCAAGACGAAAACTTCACGCCAGAAGGACAGTCTCTTCCCAACTGCAGCTGGCCTCATCAACAAGGCCCGGGCACCCTATGGACACCACACATTATGTTAATGTAAAGTCTCCACATCTTACTCAATGGTACATTAACACACTTTTTGACTTAATACTTTACTTCATATTGTTAACATTTGCATCTTCCATGCTCAATATTTTGCACTCCCAATCCTCCTCACCCTCTAAACACTGTACAGTCTTTTAATTTAAAAACATTTTTTCATTTAGTTTCACATTTTTATTGTAAATGTTCCTTTTCTATGATGCTGGACTTTTGCAGTACTTGTGTCTTCTTTTTCCTTTCTCTTACTATGTTTATTGTTATGCACCAAAGTTTCAAGTTCTTTATTGTCATATGCAAAACATTTACAGAGATTGTCATAGGCAATGAAAATCTTGGATCTCAGGCTGCCCTCCAACAACGCTCATTAAATATGCTATATATGAAAAGAAAATCACGCATGTAAAAATGTAAAAGACATAAAATAGTGCAAAGTTAAAAATATAAGGATAAAATATCAAATAAAATGTGTGGACTAAATTTGTGGTAGACAGTAATTGCAAAATGAATAAACTGAATGTAAACAGGAATGTGAGAAGTAATAAATATATACGGTACATACAGAGATATAAACAGGTGTAAAACAGTAAGTAAAAGTATATAAAGGTGACAGTACAATGTATGTATGTATGTATGTACAGTATGTATGTATGTATGTAGGGTGGTAAGTCAGGTAAAATGGGCCATCATGTAAAATGGGCCAGATAAGGTTGGGGCATCATAGCTCTTTACAATTTGGGGGGCTGGTTATGGAGGGCTTTGTGAGTGAGGATAAGGAGTTTGAACTGGATGCATTGTGGGACAGGGAGCCAGTGGAAGTTCTGGAGGACAGGGGTGACGTGATCACGGGACCGGGAATGGGTGAGCAGACGGGCAGCAGAGTTCTGGTTGTATTGGAGTTTATTGAGGATTTTGGATGATGAGCCGTAGAGAATGCTGTTGCAGTAGTCGATTCTGGATGTGATGAAAGCGTGGATCAGAGTTTCGGTATCAGAGAAGGAGAGTGATGGGCGGAGACGAGCTATGTTTTTGAGATGGAAAAAGGCAGTCCTGGTGATGTGGTTGAAGTGGTGTTCGAAGGAGAGGTGGCTGTCGAAAATGACTCCAAGGTTGCGGATGTGAGGGGAGGGGGACAGAGTGGAGTTGTCGATGGTGAGGCAGAAGTTGTGAGCGGTTCTGGTGAGTGATTTTGGACCGCTGACGATCATGTCTGATTTGTCACAGCTGAGTTTGAGAAAGTTGATTTGCACCCATGATTTAATTTCAGTGAGTCAGTTGGACAGAGTGGAGTATGTAGCGGTGGTGATGGATTTTGTGGAGATGTAGAGCTGGTCGTCGTCGGCGTAGCAGTGGAAGTGGAGGCCATGGCGGCATATGATGTGACCAAGGGGAAGCAGGTAGTGGATGAACAGAAGGGGACCAAGCACCGAACCCTGGGGGACGCCTTGGGACAGAGGAGCGGGGGAGGAGGTGCAGTTGAAGTCGAGGAGGATGAGGATGTTGAGGTGACCAGAGTCTGAGGAGAGGAGGAGGTCATTGGTGACTTTGAGGAGGGCTGTTTCTGTGCTGTGTTTTGAGCGGATACCGGATTGATATGGTTCGTACAGGTCTTTGGAGATGAGGTGGGTTTTCAGTTGTGAGGCGACGGCACGTTCCAGTATTTTAGACAGAAAGGGGAGATTGGAGATGGGCAGGAAGTTAGTCATGACATCAGGGTTGAGGCCAGGTTTTTTGAGGATGGAGGTGACAGCAGCCAGTTAGAGTGCTTCGGGGACTGAACCAGAACTGAAGGAGGAGTTGATGATGTGTGTGAGGAGTGAGGAGATAGCTGGGAGACAGTCCTTGGCAAAATTGGATGGGATGGGGTCCAGAACATAGGTAGAGCTTTACCAGGCAAACCATGAGGTCAGATAGCTCCACTGAGGACAGAGGGGAGAACTGAGACAGGTGCTGGGTGGTACAGGCGGGGGGAACGGGTGGGGCGGTGGAGAGGGCGGGGGAGGTGGTCAGGTTGGTGTAGATGGTGTTGATTTTTGTTTGGAAGAATGAGAGGAAAGCTTTGCACTTGTTGGCTGTGAAGGAACTGGAGATGTTGTCACTGGGTTTGAGAAGTTTGTTGATGGTGGAGAAGAGAGTCCTGGGGTTTGTGGAGCCAGAGTGTATGAGATGAGAGTAGTAGGTGGACCGGGCTGTGGAGAGAACGTCTTTGTATTGTTGAAGGTAATCTGTGTAGGCTTGGTGATGGACTGTTAAACTGGTTTTCTTGGAAAGTCTTTCAAGCTGGAGATTCATGGATTTCATTTGGTGGAGTTCAGGAGTTAGTTAGTTTAGTTTTTGAGATACCCTACCAGAGATAGAACAAAGCACAACAATGTTTTTTATTTTCTCTCTGGTCTCCTACATATGAAATGGATTCTTGTATAAAAATATTTTACTGCAAAAGTGGTTAAATTGACAGATATTGTGACACACCCCATAAATAAAATAAGTGCAAAACAAAGCTGGAACTGTTGCCCCTGCGACCCGACCCCGGATAAGCGGTTGAAGATGGATGGATGGATGGCAAAATTAAAGCCAAGCCGAATGGGAGATGGTACTCCAAAACTCATGTAATTTCATAATGCTAGCTCTGATTCATCCTAAATTTGGTGTGATAGTGGCCAATGGGTTCCTCTACATGTGTGAAGAAACAGAATGTGACTATATCAATGCATTGATGAAATACAGTACTACAAACACATAAGTACAATAAGTGGAAATATCAAATATGAAGGTCTATGATGAATGTATTAATTTACTTTTAAGTAGCTTTGGCTGGGATTGTCCCAGAAACACCAATCAGGATTTTATTGGAATGGCATGGTAATATATGATATGTAACAGTAGCAGGTATGGTCAGTGGTATACATTAAGAAATGTATCACGTGTTCCAAGCATGAAATGGGGGGTAAATGGGGTTAATGGCATGTCTGCAGTCAATACATACTTAAACATACACTTCAATCAGGGAGAAATTGTTACACAACACTTATTGAAAGTTTTGTATCAATTTTTATTTAAGGAGTTAATAAATGCTCTTGATGCAAAAGTAATAATTTGCACTTAAACTTTTAAGTATGAATATATAACACCCATATAAACACAAAACGTTCTCTGGTCTATTTTTTTCTTGCTTTTTCCATCTTTTGAATGAAGCATGTCCATCCACATTATCCTCGGTGACAAAATGTGTCATGTTTGGGCACTCAGGAAAGGGACACAAGCAAAACTCAGTTCACATCAATCCCACTAAAAGGCACTGGAATTGTCTGCGGTCGCTACAGGTCCCATCACTGCTGTATAGGTGTGGGATGTTTCTGAGCTTTTGTAGAGCAGCTGGTTTCTGGAACAACGTGGCCTCATGGATCCATTGTCTGACTGTCCATCTTTTTCCAATGGGATTCCAGAGAAGTGCCCTTGGAAGATGGCTATGACGCCAGAGTATCAGGGTGTATAAATCCATTGAATTGAATACATTGCTCTCAGAACATGTTGCTTGAAAGCCTCTTCAGTCAGGGGAAGTTGTGCTGCAACAAGTTCTCATCCCAACTCGTCTCATACTGACGCTTTGTCAGACCCCTCACTTTTCTGTCACAGTAAACACGTGCTTAAGGCCCAGACACACCAAATCGACATCAAAGAACTAGCGGCGATGAAGGGCAACCTTTGAGTCGCCTCACATTGCCTTTGTCTTGGCCAAAAAGTTGCACTCGAACACACCGCAAAAACTACCACGTACGTTCTGCACCTGCGTGAGATGAAATAACTCTCCACACCAGCAGGTCGCTGCCGTCTGTATTCGCCATTTAAAAGGGAAACCGGATGACCGAAGACGGCGGATACACAAGCCGTTATCATACAAACATGAAGCAAAGCGGCGTCTGCCGACCATTTTCCCACCACTCTCACTCACCACTAAGCTTCATTCAAGATGGCCATGTTGTTGTGAAAATATCAGTGTATTGGAATGATCAGATGAGATCCATCCATCCATGATCTGTAACCACTTATCCTATTCAGGGTCGGGGGGGGCTGGAACCGATCCCAGCTGACATTGGGTGAAGGCGGGGGGGTACAGCCTGGACAGGTCTCCGGACTATCACAGGGCTGACACATAGAGACAGACAACCATTGACACTCCCATTCACACCTACGGGACATTTAGAGTCATCAATGAACCTAACCTGCATGTCTTTGGACTGTGGGAGGAAACCGGAGAACCCGGAGATGCATTGTTGCTACAACACTAGTTGACATGTAGGAATAGTTTTGATTGGTCTGAGGTTGCTAATATGGGCAGGGCATGTCACTCATCACTAATAAAGATGATAAAGCAATTATAATATGGCTTACAAACAAAGCAAAATGTTTATGAGCAATGCTTTGACGAGCTCTTTCAAATAAAAAAGTTGAAATAAAAAAAAACTTAGATTTTCTTGAAAAAAGTAATTTTAGGTACTGGCCCATTTTAGCTTAACCATGTCAGCTAAATTGGGCCACTATTTTCAGTTAAAATGGGCCACATTCCAACACACTTTTACACAGAAATTCACACAGAAATTGAGGGTGTAAAAGAGGTTCATAGGTCTAATGTGTATCCAAGCAAAAATGTATTTATGGTGACAATAGTTACTGTTAATTTACTGTTCAAATTAAAATGATTTTAGCTGAAATTACTGTGTTGCATGCCCTCTTTTCATACTGGCCCATCTTACCTGAACATTGTGTCGTAGCTCAAGAGGGAACCTGCTGATACTCTGACTCTCATAATTCCAAAACAATTATACTATTTCACTTATTTTTACAAATAAATATTTAAGAGACCCATGCCAATTTATAAAAAATACCACTAGATCTCATGCAGAGTGTTATTTGATGGTCTTATTAATCATTTACCAAAAAGTGGCCCATTTTATCTGACTCCACCTTATGTATGTATGTATGTATGTATGTATGTATGTATGTATGTATGTATGTAGGCCTATATGTATGTACGTATGTATGTATGTATGTAGGCCTATATATGTATGTATGTATGTAGGCCTAAATATGTATGTATGTATGTATGTAGGCCTATATATGTATGTATGTATGTATGTATGTATGTAGGCCTATATGTATGTATGTATGTATGTATGTATGTATGTATGTATGTATGTAGGCCTATATGTATGTATGTATGTATGTATGTATGTATGTATGTATGTATGTATGTATGTACGTATGTATGTATGTATGTATTCATGTACGTATGTATATATGTAGGCCTATATATGTATGTATGTATGTATGTAGGCCTATATGTATGTATGTACGTATGTATGTATGTATGTATGTATTCATGTACGTATGTATATATGTAGGCCTATATATGTATGTATGTATGTATGTATGTATGTATGTATGTAGCCTATATGTATGTATGTATGTATGTATGTAGGCCTATATATGTATGTATGTATGTAGGCCTATATATGTATGTATGTATGTATGTATGTTTGTAGGCCTATATGTATGTATGTATGTATGTATGTATGTATGTAGGCCTATATATGTATGTATGTATGTATGTAGGCTTATATATGTATGTATGTATGTATGTATGTAGGCCTATATATGTATGTAGGCCTATATATGTATGTATGTTTGTAGGCCTATATGTATGTATGTATGTAGGCCTATGTATGTATGTATGTATGTATGTATGTATGTAGGCCTATATATGTATGTATGTATGTATGTATGTACGTATGTATGTATGTATGTATGTATGTATGTATTCATGTACGTATGTATATATGTATGCCTATATATGTATGTATGTATGTATGTATGTATGTTTGTAGGCCTATATGTATGTATGTATGTATGTATGTAGGCCTATATGTATGTATGTATGTAGGCCTATATATGTATGTATGTATGTATGTATGTACGTATGTATATATGTAGGCCTATATATGTATGTATGTATGTAGGCCTATATATGTATGTATGTATGTATGCCTATATATGTATGTATGTATGTATGTTTGTAGGCCTGTATGTATGTATGTATGTATGTATGTATGTAGGCCTATATATGTATGTATGTATGTATGTATGTATGTAGGCCTATATATGTATGTATGTATGTATGTACGTATGTATGTATGTATGTATGTATGTATTCATGTACGTATGAATGAATGAAAGACTTTATTTCGAACATATAATAAATAAAAACAGATACAAAATAATAACAAACAAAACAAGAGTTATAGTGTCCGAAAAGGAGTAGGTAGAAGAAAAACTTATATTACCCTACCCCTTTCTCACTTCTCCTCTATTAACTCATATATCATAGAATGATAATATAATATAATATAAAAACTATCTCAGATTTATTTACATCCCAAGTTGAATATATGAACAGCATCCCAAGTTTATTTACAACCCACAAATACATCCGGAGTTAAAAAGTATATAACCAACCTTTAACACAACTCTTCTTCAACCATATACCTCCCAAAAATATCTTTCTTGTATAGCTTTTTAAATTGATTTATATTTGTGCTCCCCTTCAACCCATCACCTAACCCATTCCACAAATCCACCCCACAAACTGAAATACACATACTCTTCTTTTTTGTACGAACACAATGCTTTTTAAAATTAAATGTTCCTCTTAAATTATAACCCCCCTCCCTGTCACAAAACATTTTTTGAATATTGCCCGGAAGTGAATTATGTCTTGCTTTAAACATAATTATTGCGGTTTTAAATTTGACCAAATCCATAAATTTCAATGCATGTGACTTCAAAAACAGTGTGTTCGTGTGTTCCCTATATCCCACATTATTTACTATCCTGATTGCTCTCTTCTGTAGTATGCATAATGGTTGTAAGTTGCTTTTATAAGTGTTACCCCAAACTTCTACACAGTAATTCAGATATGGTGATACAAGTGAAGAATACAGAATGTGCAGTGATTTATGATCCAGTGTGTGTCTTGTTTTCCCTAAGACTGCTATGCTCTTTGCCAGCTTTGTTCTTACATAATTTATCTGAGGTTTCCAGCAGATTTTGTGGTCCAGTATTACACCCAGAAATGTATTTACATATACTCTTTCAATAGTCACATCATCTATTATCATTTGTACTGGTATGTCTATTTTTTGGTTTCCAAATAACATAAATTTAGTTTTGTCCAAATTTAATGACAATTTATTTCTGTCAAACCACCGTTGCAATTTTCTAATTTCTGATGTGGCCACCTCCAAAAGCTGCTGCAGATTTTCCCCAGAACAAAAAATATTTGTGTCATCTGCAAATAAAACTAAATTCAGTGTCCTTGATACCCTACCTATGTCATTTATATACATAATAAACAATTTTGGACCCAATACTGATCCCTGCGGGACCCCACAAGTAATACCTGAGCATGTTGATTTGTAGTCCCCTATTTGCACGTACTGCTGCCTGTTTCCTATATAACTTCTCAACCAGTTCAGCACTACCCCTCTTATACCATACCTTTCCATTTTATTGAATAATATATCATGATCAATGGTGTCAAATGCTTTTTTTAAATCTATAAATACTCCTACCGCATACTTCTTGTTATCAATACAACTGGTTATTTCTTCTGTTAGCTCCATTAATGCCATTGCTGTTGATCTGTTTGCTCTGAACCCGTATTGA
Organism: Sebastes fasciatus; assembly: GCF_043250625.1. Taxonomy (NCBI): domain Eukaryota; kingdom Metazoa; phylum Chordata; class Actinopteri; order Perciformes; family Sebastidae; genus Sebastes; species Sebastes fasciatus. Next base: position 701,279 of record NC_133803.1, on the reverse strand, counting down.
CTGTCTGTCAGTAAATGGTGCTTGTCAATGAAGTTATCTAATCTTCCAATGAACAGTTTCTCCAATATTTTAGAGAACTGGCAAAGTAAAGATACAGGCCTGTAATTAGTGAAATTATGTTTGTCCCCAGTTTTATATAGTGGAATAACTTTAGCAGTTTTCATTTTATGTGGAAATGTGCCAGTTATGAATGATAAGTTACAAATGTAGGTTAGGGGGTTTGCAATACTGTCAATGACTTTCTTGACTATCGTCATATCGATTCCATTCAAGTCAGTAGATGTTTTATTCTTGCACTTGTTAACTATGTCTATGATTTCTTTTCTGTCTATAGCTTTGATATAAATTGAGTTTGAATTTCTTGCAATGTGGCTTTCAACACCCTCCCCATCCTTTGGAGACGTGTCATTGATTTTTCCTGCCAACTTTGGTCCCACATTTACAAAAAATTCATTAAACCCATTAACCACATCATTCATATCATTTAAAGACCTATCATTATCAATAAAATATTCAGGGTAACTTGAGCTAGTCGAACGGTTTCTAATAATACTGTTTAATATATTCCATATGCCTTTTATATTGTTTTTGTTATTTTCTAGTAATTTGGTATAATATTCCTTTTTGCATATCCTCATAATATTAGTTAATTTATTTTTGTATTTCTTATATTTATGTTCTGCCTCTTTAGTTTTACATGTTATGAATTGTCTATATAGAGTATTCTTTTTTTTACAGGCATTTTGCAGTCCCTTTGTGATCCATGGTCTGTTTGTGTTATTATTCCTAGTGTTATCTTGTTTTATTGGACAGTTTTTGTCATATAATGACTTAAATATATTTAGAAATGTTTCATATGCTGTATCAACATAATTTCCTTCATAGAGGGTTTTCCAGTTTTGTGATAGCAATTCGGTTCTGAATGCATTTATGGATTCTTCTGTTCTCAATCTCCTATATTTGATTTTATGGTCCTCCTTCTCTTTTCCACAATCACAGTCATGGATCACAAAAACTGGCAAATGGTCACTGATGTCATTCATCAGCAGCCCGCTCACTAAGCTACTTTCCATGTAATTTGTAAATATATTGTCGATTAGAGTTGCACAGTGCGCTGTTATTCTGCTTGGTTTGGTGATCAGTGGATATAAACTCATACTATACATTGTGTTAATAAATTCGTCTGTCATTTTGTGTTTGTTAGGATTTAGCAGGTCTTTATTGAAGTCCCCACAAATGAATGTAACCTTCTGATTAGTTTTGGCAAATATTTTCTCCATACTGTCTTTAAAAGTTTCAATGCAGGCTCCTGGTGCTCTGTATACACAACTGACCATCACATTTCTTTGGTTTTCCATGCAGATCTCTACAGTGATGCATTCCATCACATCATCAATAGTGGTTGACATGTTTTCTAAAATCTTATATTTCAGACTATTTTTCACATACAGGGCCACACCCCATCCTTTTTTGCTCTTCCTGTTCATGTAATTGAATTCATATCCTTTCAACTCGAAATCTGCTTCTTTCTCAGAATTGAGCCAGGTTTCAGATATTGCAATGACATTGAATGGTTTTGTGAATTGACCTAAGTATTCTTTGATGTTTTGGTGATTAGCATATAAGCTTCTACTGTTGAAGTGAATAATTGACATTCCTTGAGCTGACTTCACATTGCTGTTATACTGTTCATCGGTGTAGTAGCAACATGTATTGTTTAGATGGTTAAAAAAGTTATTGTCAGGATCAATATCTTCCAGTTCCAGTTCATGCATATTGTGTTCAGATAATGTTCAGTGAATGTTATGTAATTCCACAAGAACCCATTTTCCACAGACAGGTATGATTACCTTGTTGTGTTGTTCTGATGTCACTGGTATTTGTCCAATTCTTCAATTTCTCTGATAACCAGCACTCTGGCCTCTGGTGACCCGTTCAGTTTGATGATCACTTTACAGTTTGCAGTCCACGTTGATTGAATTTTCCTCTGCTTCCTTAGAAAGCGTGCCTTTCTGGCGATGTCTGCGTTTTTCTTTGTAAGATGTTCATTCACATAAACGTCGGACCCCTTTAGCTTTCTTCCTTGTCTAAGCAGCGTATTTTTGTGCTTTCTGTTGGTAAAACCGGATTATTAAGGCCGGTTTGTCGCTCTTGTTCCTCCGGGGGAGAGGGTGGCATGACTCGATGTCGGTGTTGTTGATGGAGATGCCTTTGTTGTTGAAGAAAGCCGTCACCTGTTGTTCAAGGGACTGTTGGTCGGGCTCGGTGAGCCCCCCGCCGTCTGCTGGTGTCACCGCCCGGGCGTATGACCGTGGCCTGGTCTCCAACCCGCTAACGATCACATCGTTTATGCGGGAGTACTGCTCCAGATCCGCCACCCGGCACTCTAAGAGGGTTATCCTCTTGTCCTTCTCGACATGTTGTCTCTTCAGCTCCTTAATTTCCCCCATCAAGTCCATTATTAGTTTTTGCTGTTTAGACACAGTTGCAATTTCTCCAGACATAAAGTTCAGCGCCTTCTTTATCTCTTCGATCTCCTCGTCCGAGATTGCACTGCTTTGTTTGGTTGTCTTTGGTGGCATGTTGTTGTTTTGTTTGTTGCTAATAATTCACTATGTTGGTTTTTTTCACTTGGCCTTGGTCCAAAAGAAAAGTTTCTCCGTCCACATGAATCCAACGCGTATGTATATATGTAGGCCTATATATGTATGTATGTATGTAGGCCTATATGTATGTATGTATGTATGTAGGCCTATATATGTATGTATGTATGTATGTATGTATGTAGGCCTATATATGTATGTATGTATGTATGTTTGTAGGCCTATATGTATGTATGTATGTATGTAGGCCTATATATGTATGTATGTATGTATGTATGTATGTATGTATTCATGTATGTATGTATATATGTAGGCCTATATATGTATGTATGTATGTATGTTTGTAGGCCTATATGTATGTATGTATGTAGGCCTATATATGTATGTATGTATGTATGTTTGTAGGACTATATGTATGTATGTATGTATGTAGGCCTATATATGTACGTATGTATGTATGTATGTATTCATGTATGTATGTATATATGTAGGCCTATATATGTATGTATGTATGTAGGCCTATATGTATGTATGTATGTATGTATGTATGTATGTATGTATGTATGTTTGTATGCATTTATGTATGTATGTATGTAGGCCTATATATGTATGTATGTATGTATGTATGTATGTAGGCCTATATGTATGTATGTATGTATGTATGTATGTATGTTTGTATGCATTTGTGTATGTATGTATGTATGTATGCCTATATATGTATGTATGTATGTATGTATGTATGTATGTATGTATGTAGGCCTATATATGTATGTATGTATGTATGTTTGTAGGACTATATGTATGTATGTATGTATGTATGTAGGCCTATATATGTATGTATGTATGTATGTATGTATGTATGTTTGTAGGACTATATGTATGTATGTATGTAGGCCTATATATGTACGTATGTATGTATGTATGTATTCATGTACGTATGTATATATGTATGTATGTATGTAGACCTATATATGTATGTATGTATGCCTATATATGTATGTATGTATGTATGTATGTAGGCCTATATGTATGTATGTATGTAGGCCTATATATGTATGTATGTACGTATGTATGTATGTATGTATTCATGTACGTATGTATATATGTAGGCCTATATATGTATGTATGTAGGCCTATATGTATGTATGTATGTATTCATGTACGTATGTATATATGTAGGCCTATATATGTATGTATGTAGGCCTATATGTATGTATGTATGTTTGTATGCATTTATGTATGTATGTATGTATGTATGTATGTATGTAGGCCTATATATGTATGTATGTATGTATGTATGTATGTATGTATGTAGGCCTATATATGTATGTATGTTTGTAGGCCTATATGTATGTATGTATGTAGGCCTATGTATGTATGTATGTATGTAGGCCTATATATGTATGTATGTATGTAGGCCTATATATGTATGTATGTATGTATGTATGTAGGCCTATATATGTATGTATGTATGTATGTATGTATGTTTGTAGGACTATATGTATGTATGTATGTATGTATGTATGTAGGCCTATATATGTATGTAGGCTTATATATGTATGTATGTATGTATGTATGTAGGCCTATATATGTAAGTATGTATGTTTGTAGGACTATATGTATGTATGTATGTATGTATGTATGTAGGCCTATATATGTATGTATGTATGTATGTATGTAGGCCTATATATGTATGTATGTATGTATGTAGGCCTATATATGTATGTTAAAACCTACCTGACAATAAACCTGATAGTGTTTCTGCTCCATCTGTCTCCATAAAGTCATGTGCAGGTATGCTGCTACTTCCCTGTAGGTGGCGCGTTATTGACGGTGTTGCCATTGGATGATGTCGCTCGGAGGAGGAGACCCCGCGGCAGTTAGCGCTTGATTGACGTCGAAGAAGAAAAAGAACACAAGATCGGATTACAAGATGGCGGTCTGTGGACGTTAGCAAGAAGGCCGTTAGAGTTGTTGGGTTCTCTGTGAATTTCACTGTTTGATAAGAGGCCTTCTGTTGACTTGTTTCACGTCGTGAACGTAATATGTTTATGAAATAGCTAGCGATACACGTCACTGCTGTTGGGAACTTGACTAAGACGTGCATGTTTTATAACATGCGGGTGGAAACCGAGTTAACAGGTCGAGGCTAGGAGGCTAGGAGGGTAGGAGGCTAGGAGGGTAGAACACAGCAGACGGGCTGAGCTGATAGCTTGTTAGCAGCCTGCTAGCCTGCTAGCCTGCTAGCTCCGACTCGGTTCACCATGTCGGACACTCGGCGGCGAGTGAAAGTCTATACGCTAAATGAAGACCGGCAGTGGGACGATCGGGGTACCGGACACGTTTCGTCTACGTTTGTTGAACGACTGAAGGGAATCTCGCTATTAGTTCGGGCCGAATCAGACGGTAAGTTCCCAGTTAGCATAGCCACAGTGATGTTCCGTTGGCTAGCGTTAGCTAGCGTTAGCACGCTAACTTAATACTTCAGTTGGCCAGTATGTAGAGCTACGTGGTTCACTTCTTGGGGTTGCTTCTTTGACTTTGTTGCAGCGTTTGTAGCCAGTGGTTTGAGTGTGTGGGAACAAGCAGTACTATCACTGCTCCTAGATACAAGTCCATCATGTATTGAGTAGCTGGTGCTAGCAGGCTCGTTAGTTTAGCAGGCTACGTGATCTCAGTAGCATGGGGGGTGGGGGCGGGGGGCCTTCAAAGTCTAGTCTGAAATTCACAAACTTGTTTTTGCTCAGGATAGTAAAACAGTGTGGGTCTACGCACAGATCTCCTCCAAAACATAAATCCCACTGGAATAGGCTAGCGATAGTGAGCCCATCTGTTGTTAGCTTTAACTTCGTCTTTTTGGAACATTGTTTTATTCAGCGTTTCACTTTGTCTACTCAGCGTTACATGCTCTCTGACTGCCAGGCACATTAATTGGCCTTAACCTTCAAGAATTGGTTACCTTATCATGTGATAATCTTTGTTGTGATCATTCACACTAGCTCGGAATTGAAAAGTTAACTAAGTCTTTGTGTTTTAGGATCTCTACTATTGGAGTCGAAGATAAGCCCGAATACTGCATATCAGAAACAACAGGTAAGAAGAGATCTGAGTCTGGATCAGCTACAAAAGACATGCACATGCATACCTCAGTATTTTCAAAGTTAGAGTGTGGAAATGTAACAATTTCAACATTGAGACTTGTTGATGGACAATTAACTACTACCATGATGCAGTGCAGACAATGGGAATTCAGTATCTGGAGAGTGTAAACCTGGAAACAAGCAATAGGCAGGTCACATCAGTATTTACAATACCAGCATGTTTTTCATCATGTTAACTATCAGTACCATGAATTTGTAACACACATGCCATATGATTTGAGATAATATATGTGATTGTAGACAAAGAAATCACATTCATCATTTTAAAGGACATTTAAAATGCATAAAAGTGCTTGTATACGTGTTGCTAATATGTGAGGTCTCCCTCTTTTTGTAATGTGTTTTGAGAATGTTACCTTTGTGTGTGAGCGCATGCAACCATGTTCTGTGAATATGGTGAGCATTTGTATACAGTTTAATGTTTCTTTCTCCTCCTTCCAGGACACACTGATTGTCTGGTCGGAAGCAGATAATTATGACCTTGCCCTAAGTTTCCAGGAAAAAGCAGGCTGTGATGAGATATGGGAGAAGATTTGCCAGGTAAAGTCAATCCAGTTATACCAAGTTTTGTGCTTTTAAAACATTTGTTTACCGAGGAGTACACAAACGGGAGTGGTGCCAGTTTGCTGCTGCTGAAATTCTATTGACACCACCACTCAGGGCAAGAGGTAGTACATTGCTATTTTTAGTTTAATTCTTCACTTCACATAAGCCATCAGGACTCTGAACTCATCCCTACACACACACCACTGACATGCTTAACCATGATTGTCTGCTGTTGTCCATTTATGTATTTGTATTTACGGATCTGTTTGCAGAGTCTACATACTGTATTGAAAACAAATTCCACCAGGCTTGGTTTTGTGGCTAATATACAAATTAATCTAATCTACCAACTATTTATTTCCCAGGTTCAAGGCAAGGACCCTGCCCTGGACATCACGCAGGACCCCATTGATGAGTCGGAGGAGGAGCGCTTCGAGGAGATTCCAGAGACAAGCCACCTGGTGGAGCTTCCTCCTTGCGAGCTAAGCCGACTGGAGGAGATCGCTGATCTGGTTACCTCTGTCCTGTCTTCGCCCATCCGGAGGGAAAAACTCGCCCTGGCCCTGATGAGCGAGGGCTACATCAAGAAACTCCTGGGTCTTTTCAGAGTATGCGAGGACCTGGACAACAGAGAAGGTCTACATCACCTCTATGAGATTGTCCGAGGTGTCTTGTTCCTCAATAAAGCGGCCCTCTTTGAGGTGATGTTCTCTGATGACTGTATCATGGATGTGGTGGGCTGCCTTGAATATGACCCAGCGCTTGTTCAGCCTAAACGGCATCGGGAATTCTTGACCAAGACAGCTAAGTTTAAGGAGGTGATCCCTATCACGGACTCTGAGCTGCGTCAGAAGATCCACCAGACCTACCGGGTGCAGTACATCCAGGACATCATCCTGCCCACGCCATCTGTTTTTGAGGAGAACTTCCTGTCCACACTCACGTCCTTCATCTTCTTCAACAAGGTGGAGATTGTCAGTATGTTACAGGTAAGGATCCAAACCAGGTAACTTATATCACTTTAAGGCACAATTCATCAACAAGCCATTGTCAAATGGGTCTCTCTATACCAAATTTAATTTCCAGTTGAACAGGTTGCAGTTGAATATTATTGCATGTACAGTATTTTAGTCTATAATCAATTGTCCCTGACTGACGTTTGTTTGACAGGTGTAAGGGAACCTGTCCCCCCTGTGGTTCCAGACAATAACAAAGCTCAGACTTTATGATAAATTAATAACTGTATTTTCATAAATTGAAATGGATAAGGATTGTGATAATCTACCTGTACTAAGGCTGGACGATATGGAGAAAATCAAATATCAGAATATTTTTGACAAAATATCTCAATCGATAATTTAGGGCCAGGGGTATAAAGTGTGTTTGGGGGACAATGCCCTCTTCCCCACTTCCTACCCCCCTACTTCCAGCGCCTTTGCTTGGACAACACCCATCTTCTAACTCTGCCTTCATATTGACCTCAACTACATACCTGTAAAGTTTTGTGTCTGCATCTTGCACGGTTGCACTGTTGCACTATCGCCATGACAAAATCTGTTGGCAGAAATATAAACACCTAGCAAAGCACTCCATAAAGCTTTTGTGGTAGTTCCCGATACAGTAGGCATCTCAAGGACCACATTTTGCCATGTTGGCACACACACACCGACTCACAAGGTGAAAACAATACCAGCGTCGCTGTCACAGCTGGTAATGAAAACATTTTTGAAAGGTCTTTCAGTGAAGGTCCACTGTATTGCTTGTAAGTGGATTTTAATATGGAGCTTATGTGAGGCGGTAAATTGAAAATAATTTGCACCATACAATATTTTCATGTTTCAAACCGTAACTTACAGTCCATCCATTTTATATTCAAGTGTTCGCCATCCAATGATTGTATTTTAGAGCTAGTCATTCAGTGAATTTCTCTGTGTTGTTGGAATAACTCACCCTTTTTGATTCTTATTGCTGCAAAACATGAATACAAACTGTCCAGGATTCAGTTTTGTATTCCTCTTTTTTGTCTTTGTATTTTAGCCTGATGTCTTCAGTATCTTGATTTCTTAACCCTGTTTTTCATGTGCCACAGGAGGATGAGAAGTTCCTAACAGAGGTCTTTGCACAGCTCACAGATGAAGCCACAGAGGACAGTAAAAGGAGAGAGCTTGTAAGTGATGTTAGCTTTCATTGCTCAGTATTACTGTTCTTGTTATATGGATTCATTCTGCTCTGTATAATGCCATTTCTTTCACAAGGGTTAAATATTTACTGCACAGTTTTCCATATTGTTTTTTTTACGAATTACCTCTTTGTCTATTGGCTTGTAATACAACAATGTTGGCAACATATTTTTTCATTCAACAGTGTAGGCTCTCATTGAGAGTGAAATAGGAAATAATTCCTTCATTGGTCCATTCACTTGTCATTTAATCAACTTTTGAAAAGCTTCACATCCTGGAATGGAGAAGATGACTGTGTTTGAGACCAGAAATAAATTCTCCCACTGCTGTACAATATGACCAATGAAACAATGCTTGGGGGTGGTATTTTTGTCATTGACCCTTGTTTTAATTGTCTAATGCTGATCAACCATTGCATCTGTTTTTTCCCTCTCTACTCCTCAGGTGAACTTTGTCAAGGAATTCTGTGCTTTTTCACAAACGTTGCAACCACAAAACAGGGACGCTTTCTTCAAAACTCTGGCAAATCTAGGCATTTTACCTGCTCTTGAAATAGTCATGGTATGTTCTGGCTGTTATGTGATTTTGCTGTTAATGAAACAGTTCCTTGGTTTAACATACTCCATATTAGTATTTTGTCTATGAATGGGTAAACCGTTTATTGTGTAGAATTGTCTCTTTGTTCTGGGCTTTAAATCGTTTTTCTCCTGTTCAGGGAATGGATGACCTGCAGGTGAGGGCAGCAGCTACAGACATCTTCTCTTACCTGGTGGAATTCAGCCCCTCCATGGTCAGGGAGTTTGTCATGCAGGAACCACAGCAGACAGACGACGTAAGCTTCTACACATCACGCTCAACAAGCTCGCTTGCACTTTTTAGATGCTAGGGAGTAGTTAAGTTCACCCCAGGATTGCATTTATAAAATTCTACATCTTTCAAAAAGTTTTATGTAGCACAGCATTATTGTGACAAAAGTAATAGTTGAACAGAATATTTAAATGATGTATTGTGCTCAAGATGGGTGAGTGATGTACAAACATAGCCTGACTTGTACAGTATTTCCCTCATGCAATTTTTATAGCTTTGTGCTGCATCAAGTTTACATACAATCCATGTGCAGAAATAACTGCACATGGCAAAAAGCTTTCCAAATGAAAACCTAAATGTGCACGTAAAGCCTTACAGGCCCTTAGAGCAGTGCTCCTTCCGAGGACTTGGCAATCGAGGTGAACTCTAAATATCAAATAAGCCTTTTATACCCATGTGATTGTGAGCATTTTGCTTTACTCCAGTCTATGAGATATACAGTGGAGTAAAATGCAGACCTGCCAACCTGTACGCATTTTGACATGAAAGTACGCTGGTACGAGTTGTAACTTAAAGCTAAGCTAAAAGAGGCCATTTGTCTTTTTTTGTGTGTTGTCACAATACTGGAATTTCTAACTTTGATACAATACCTTGAAAAATAATGATGTTCGATGCCATTTTCAATACCACAGGGAAAAATTGACAACATTGAGGACATATATTTTAAGAATTTTATTAAAAGATAAATAGCATTGTGTGTGCCCAACTCGCTGTGGGAGAGAACAGACAGCAGAAAGCGCCGCTGATACCAGTGTATCAATACCGCAGAAAATGAGTATTGAAACAGCTTCAAATATTCAGTATTGATGTATACAGTATATTGATACTTCTATATTTTTGACAACACTACTAAGTAATGGATAAGAAATATAGCCGAGCTATTCCAGAGAAACGGGGTGATTGTTCCTTCTCCTACCAATAAACAATGACCAATAATGGTTTACCTCAGACAATAGCTTTTAATCTCAGTCATGCCACACTGTGTGGACCTAGAAGCTGCTGCAGGAAGCCTCCCAAATTGGTAAAGTCCATGTATTTTTATTCATCTGTCCAATGTTCTCAGATAAGTCCGTTTTCTTGTGGGATAATATTGATGGGAAAATCCTAACTGCATGTTTGCAAATGATGTACTGTAATGCGTACGTACAGTGTTTCCCATTAACAATTGTGGCCCGCCTTAATGTAATTTGTCCCGCCACAGTTTCATAATGAACTGAAAATATCTTTACACCTCTCAATGGTTGAGCTGCGTGGCCCGTCACCAGGTGCATTTCCTCTGCGGCAGTGCGCCACGCCAGGCTCGAACTTAAGGGCGTCCCGTTGTCCCGGGGCCGGAAAAAATAAGATCGGGGAGGATGAAAATTAAATTCGAGAAGAATTTGGGATGAGAGTTGAAAGAAAAATACCCATTACATTAGAACGAACGGAGATGAATATTACTGCACGTTTGCTTTGTGTAGCGCGCCGTTATCATTAATCCATGACAACATCCGACCCAATCCGTCCCGTACGTACACACACGGCACATACCTGTGACTACTCCCAAGTCAGTGAGGTAAACGTTCTAGTATTAACGTTACCAGTTAGCTAACGTTAGACTGTCTGATGTTAACGGTAACTTCACAGTTAACGCTCGCTAACGAGTCAGCAGCCGACGTTTGCATTTACAGTGAGTGAGCTGATTATAATGTTACGTTAACTATGAGGAGTCAAAACTCTGCAACAGCTGAAATCATGTGTCTAATGTTAACCACTTATTTACTTACTTACTCCTCTTTTGTCCCCTATGGGTAATAAGGCTGCAATGAGATCTCTCCGTGGCAACATGCTGCGTCTCACCCCACGACGGAAGCATCTTGTCCAACAGCTCCACCCACTTTAGGATGTGCAGCTAGCAGAGCCGGTTCTAGCTTTTTGGGGGCCATATACAAAATCTTGTTTATTGACCAAATGCTACGTTTTACACATAGAACCTTTTTAAATTTAATTTAGCTGCATTGTTAACATCAAAATCAAAACAAACATGCAAATTATAAATAAAAAAACAGACAAAAAATAGAATTACTCTATAAAATAAAAAAGTTTGATCTACTAGTTATCGACGAGGCCCTCTTGTGTTTTACTTCCACTTCTATACATAAAAGAAGCGGAGCCTGTCTAGTTCAGGGAATCCACTATCTTTCTTTGAAATACATTTCCTTCCAGTAGGGTTAGGGTTACTTTACTGTCATGCAGAGTTTTTGTTGATTTTCCCTTTTAATCTGAATACACTATTAGACCGAAACTGCATTGTTTTGACTGTATCTCCTTCTTCTGCTGTGTGTTTCCTTGTGTTTACAGGACGTTCTGCTGATAAATGTTGTGATCAAGCAGATGATTTGTGACTCTGACCCAGAGTTAGGAGGGGCTGTCCAGCTGATGGGTCTGCTCAGGACGCTCATAGACCCTGAGAACATGCTGGCTTCCACCAATGTAAGCACAAGAAGTTCAATAAAATTACGTATTGATGGCCAGGGTTATATTTTACATTATATTTCCCTTAAAGCTGAAGAAGGTGAGATTGGAGCAAATATGAAAAAAGAAAATATATATAATATATATAAATATAAATATATAAAACGATCGCTATATCGTGACAGTAGTACATGAAACAGGTAACCTGAAAAAAATCATGTTCCTCTGTGTCCTCCGGTGCTCCTAACGGCATCTGCAAGATTTCACAGACCGGAGGAAAACATGCAGTAAGAGCTGATCTGAGGTCTGCTGTCCATCTGCTGTCTATGAGAGCCAGCTGTCAATCACTCGCCAACTCTGATCAAACGGTCAAACTAGGCAGCGCTGATCAAATATGAATCAATATTCTGTTACGTTAATGTCTATTTCTCTCCTCAGATGTTCTCAGAATCATCTTGTAGTGTAGTGTTCAGCTGTAAAATGAGAAAGTTTGTGACGCTGCCGCCATTGTGAAATCTGGTGAAGGAATGCCATGTTTTTTCAGATGCACTGTGGCCAACTGGTAAATTGCAAACCCCTGTTTGCTATGTTCAACACTAAAACATTAACAGCACTTATCAAATCTTCTTGTCATTTGATTCCTTTTAGAAAACTGAGAAGACAGAGTTTCTGAGTTTCTTCTACAAGTACTGCATGCATGTCCTGACTGCTCCTCTGCTGGCCAACACTGCTCGTGACAAAAATTCAAAAGGTGAGCTGGGGACAGAGGCGTCCCATAAACTGAGCTGGAGTGTTTCAGACTGTAAGATAAACAGAGAATTTGACTGATTATTCTGTGTCATGGCCTTACAGATCTGCAGGAGGGATCAGCTAAGATCAACCCGGTCTGTCCAGGTGAGTGTTACGTAACTCAACATCAACCACGAACCTCCCAACTGTCAAAAACCTGTTCATGTCAGAGTTTACTGGAAATGATTAGTCTTAGATCATAGTTATAGTAACATTACATTTTAATTCAGTTTTTCTTTCACCTGCACCCACCAGAAAAGGATGAAATAAATGACCAAGTACTTCTTCATAATAGCTTAAAGGTCCCATATTGTAGAGAGGGAGATTTCCTTGTCTTTTTTTTTCTTTTTAATAAAGCAGGTCTAAGTGCTATAAATACTGTGAAAATATCAAAATGCTCTATCCACGGAGAAATGCACACACCCTGTATCCAGAAACTGTGCCTTTTAAACACATTTTTAATCCAAATTTTCGTACGGTTGTGATTTCACAACTGTACAGTCACTGGTAGAATTTCAGCTAAACTCTGTGTCACCCAGTGAGTCCCCATCTGCAGTGACGCTGTGAAGACGGTGACAGCGCAGATGCGGAAGAACGGAAATACTAACCAATCAGAGCAGACTGGTCTTTTTTGGGAGGAGGTCTTAAAGAGACAGACACTAAAACGGAGTATTTCAGACAGAGGGTGAACACGGATATTCAGAAAGACAGTCTGAGAAAGATAATGTTTTTGAATATTGAAGCAACATGTTCTAGTAGAAACCCAAAATAGAAGTATGAATCTGAAAAGGAGCCCCCTTTAACTGATGATGTGGCTGTGATTTTCTGCATCATATGAATAGTCCCAGAGCGGTAAAGCATTATAACTAGTTCTGTCAATCAATTAGAATATTTAATCGTGATTAATCACACATTTTTTTTCTGTTCAAAATGAAACCTCAAAGGGAGATTTTAATAGTCTTGTCAACATTGGAGTGGATAAATACTGTATGCTGCTTTATGCAAATGTATGTATACATTTATTATTGTAAATCAATTAGCAACACAAAACAATGACAGATATTGATCCAGAAACCCTCACAGGTACTGCATTTAGCATAAAACAATATGCTCCAATCATAACATGGCAAACTGCAGCCCAACAGGCAACAACAGCTGTCAGTGTGTCAGTGTGCTGACTTGACTATGACTTGCCCCAAACTGCATGTGATTATCATAAAGTGGGCATGTCTGTTAAGGGGAGACTCGTGGGTACCCGTGGGTACCCATAGAACCCATTTACATTCACTGATCTGGAGGTCAGAGGTCATGGGACCCCTTTGAACATGGCAATGCCAGTTTTTCCTTGGCAAAATTGAACGTATGTTTGGAGCGTTATTTAGCCTCCTTCCCGACAAGCTAGTATGACATGATTGTACCGATGGATTCCTTCTAGTTTCATATGATACCAGTATCTTCACTCTAGCTTTAAAACTGAGCCCGCTACAACCTCTGAAAGATTGGCGTCCCATCGAGGTAAATTTAATGCGTCAAAGAAATTAGTGGCGTAAAAAAATAATTTGCGTTAACTTTGACAGCCCTAATTATAACCAATGCTGTTTTGTTTAAAAGAACTTATACGATAATTGTATATTCTTGCATTTCACACTTGCTTTAAATTGAATAATTGAACATTATCAGGCTTGTAAGGAAACATGGCAGGACCGTAAAGTTTAGTCTGCAGCTTAATGTGAATTTTTGGAAATTTGCTTTGTTTTATTTTGTGTAGACAACTTCCAGACAGCTCAGCTCCTAGCACTGATCCTGGAGCTGCTGACCTTCTGTGTGGAGCACCACACCTATCACATCAAGACCTACATCATGAACAAAGACCTGCTCAGGAGAGTGCTGATGCTCATGAACTCAAAACACACCTTCCTTGCTCTTTGTAAGTTTCCACAGAGTTCCCGCACATGCACACTCCTTTCTGCTGCTTTCTCAATGAACACACTCACTAAGTTGTTGTCTGGTTTTGTCCAAGGTGCCCTGCGTTTCATGCGCAGGATCATTGGTCTGAAGGATGAGTACTACAACCGCTACATCATCAAAGGGAACCTGTTTGAGCCCGTCATCAATGCCCTGCTGGACAACGGCACCCGATACAACCTCCTCAACTCAGCCATCATAGAGCTCTTTGAGTTCATTAAAGTGGTGTGTAGACTCACAAAACATACCTTAAAGAGGACATATTCTGCTTTTGTGCTTTTTCCCTTTTTTTAGTGTGTTGTATAGTTTGTTTTGTGCATGTAAAAGGTCTGCAAAGTTATAAAGCCCATAGTCCATGCCAAAGGGAGTTATTCTCCCCTACAGACACTCTGCTCCTGAAACGCCTTGATTGAAGTCCTGCCTTTCTTCTGTAACAAGGTGATGTCACCAAGTAACACATTTGCATAACGGGTAGTTTGGCACGCCCTCAAACAAAGCTAGTTAGAGCGGAGCTGGAGCGGAGTCCAAAGAGATTGGTTCGTTGACCAATCACAACAGTGGGCCAGCTGACCAATCAGAGCAGACTGGGCTTTTCAGGAGGGCGGGGCAGGAGCTCAAACAGAGTGTTTCAGACAGAGGGTGAAAAGAGGTGCTGCAGCACAGCCGCTATGAGAAAAGAAGAAAAAAGTTTCTTAAGTATGCACCTGAAATATGCACATGTCCTCTTTAATTAAATGTGTTCATGTGGATGTGGCACTGAAAGTGGATTGATTGTGATTTTCCACCATTTCTTCTCTTTCCAGGAGGACGTCAAGTCTCTCATAGCTCACATTGTGGATAACTTCTACAAAGCACTTGAATCCATTGAGTACGTCCAGACCTTCAAGGGTCTGAAAGGCCGGTACGAGCAGGAAAAAGACAGGCAGAGTCAGAGACTCAACAGGTCAGTAGACTGATTCAACACACGTCAATTTTATTATGCCTTTTTAAAATATGTCCAGTTCCCACTGCTCCCCCATCCTTAAAGGAAACTGATTTATGGTTTGTAGATAACTGTACTTCATGAAGTAAATTTTCCCCTGTAGATATCGCAGAGATGCACGGTCGTTGGACGAGGATGAGGAGTTGTGGTTCAATGACGACGATGACGATGATGATGGAGAGGCTGTGGAGAAGAGCCGAATGGAGGACGACTTCTCTGACAGCTACGGCAAGTACATGGAAGCCAAAAAAGGTAAGCTGCTCTGGTATTGTTGTATGTATAGTTTCCCCCCAGATTGCAACAACCCTTAAGTTTGATACTCACAGTCTCTGTTACTGCAGGAGCTGCCAACGGAGCTAATGGTGCCAACAATAACGGGAAAGCTGCTGTCATCCCACCTGCCTCACCAGCCGTCACCCCAAACAACAGTTCAACTTCCTCTGTCAAGACAGTCGCTCTTCCTGCCACACCAGTAGTGAAGGTAATGACAAACTGACAAACTTATTTCTTCCTCGTGTAGAAATGAGAACTGATCATGATTGACAGACAGAACCTGCAGAAATCAGTGTTGAGAAATAGTGTTTTTTTGTTTTTTTTTAACTTTTCCTCTCCCCCTCTCATTTCATAGACCCGTTTTTGTCCTCTTTAGGGGGCTACAAGGGGTCTTTAGGAGGAGATAGCAGGTCAACAGTAGATGTCACATAGAAGTGGTGTACATCATCTGCATGCAACTCCGCGCTGTGTGTCGAATTGTTCTTGTCATTATTTAATGAATTAAAATAAATTGTGAAAGTGTATGAGCGTAGAACATGATGATAGAAGTATATGATGGCTATCCCCATGCTCACTTTTGTCTCGTAAGTTGTTGTAGTAATTTTTGGGTTGATATCATTTGTTACACAGATTTGGTGCTAAATTTAACCATTTTTTACCACTGGAGAATTGATAAAAATTATCAATAATCCCTCCAAAATCCCACAATAAGACACCAAGACGTTGAGGAACACTACATAAAAAGACATGCTGTATTTAGAGATTTCTGCAAGACTTCATTTTCCGTCAATAGGATGGCAAGCACTTGTGTTGTGTAAACTGCTAAAAAAAAACGTATTGTCAATGTAGTTAGGAAGCCATCCATCCTCTGAATGCTAGTAGGTCTCTAGTTTGATCCATCCATCCTCTGAATGCTAGTAGGTCTCTAGTTTGATCCATCCATCCTCTGAATGCTAGTAGGTCTCTAGTTTGATCCATCCATCCTCTGAATGCTCTAGGTCTCTAGTTTGATCCATCCATCCTCTGAATGCTCTAGGTCTCTAGTTTGATCCATCCATCCTCTGAATGCTCTAGGTCTCTAGTTTGATCCATCCATCCTCTCAATGCTCTAGGTCTCTAGTTTGATCCATCCATCCTCTGAATGCTCTAGGTCTCTAGTCTGATCCATCCATCCTCTGAATGCTAGTAGGTCTCTAGTTTGATCCATCCATCCTCTGAATGCTCTAGGTCTCTAGTTTGATCCATCCATCCTCTGAATGCTAGTAGGTCTCTAGTTTGATCCATCCATCCTCTGAATGCTCTAGGTCTCTAGTTTGATCCATCCATCCTCTGAATGCTCTAGGTCTCTAGTTTGATCCATCCATCCTCTGAATGCTCTAGGTCTCTAGTTTGATCCATCCATCCTCTCAATGCTCTAGGTCTCTAGTTTGATCCATCCATCCTCTGAATGCTCTAGGTCTCTAGTCTGATCCATCCATCCTCTGAATGCTCTAGGTCTCTAGTTTGATCTATCCATCCTCTGAATGCTCTAGGTCTCTAGTTTGATCCATCCATCCTCTGAATGCTCTAGGTCTCTAGTTTGTGGCTGTAAAGTTTCATGAGGCTGTGATTATCCTAGAGGTCACCACAGGTCATTTTATATAGTGAGCTCAAGTTTAAAAAAATGGTCTCACTAAAATGAAATGTCTCCTATGGGGACTAACATCATCACACATGAATACAGTTGGGCTCATTGGATCCACCTGAGTCTCAGCTTTACAGTAATACCCAGAATATATAATTCTAAGACTGTTTAGGGACCCCAGTATACAGAAATATTCAAATACATCATTTTAGAATAGGCGAAGATAACACATTTGTACTGCATTAAAAAAAACTGCATGTGATTATCATAGTGGGCATGTCTGTAAAGGGGAGACTCGTGGGTACCCATAGAACCCATTTACATTCACTGATCTGGAGGTCAGAAATAGGGATGTTAATAATTAACCGTTAATCGACATTAAGCATTTTAACCGATTAACGCTTGTCGGTTAAAATAAATATTAATAATTGATTAAAAAGCTGAGCAAAACTCAGAGGAGCTGCTCGTCACTCTAAGGAGAAATGGCCTAGCAGACAGAGTATGGTTACGCCGGGCAGACAGAGTATGGTTACGCCGGGCAGACGGACAGGGCTGGACTGGGACAAAAAATCGTCTCTGGCATTTTGGCCCAGACCAGCCCCATGACCAGACATTTGTGCTGTGTGTACCACGTTTTGTTGAAGGCTCTGTTCAACGAAATCCCTTCAAATGTGGTTGTTGTGTATACTTGCTAATCTTCAGAACTCAAAAAAAGTGCGGATTTCAAAACCAAAGTGGGGGATCTGGGGGTTGTCCCCCAGAAAAAGAGTTTCAGAGACTTTGTTTCCTGAATTCTAGTGACTTTAAAACAATGAAAATAACAAAATAATAAGTACACTGCAACAGCATTTTTATGTTAAACTTCTAATTTTACCTTTAAATCTCAGGAAAGAAAATGAATAATTCGCCCCTCTGGCATAAACTTTGCGTGTGAATATCTAGCATAAACTAATATTCATCAGTTATAATTCTTTTTTTTTGCCCCTGCTGTCCCTTTTTAGGATTATACATGCTGTACATTGTCAGGAACAGGTTAAAAAAAACTAAATTTGACATAAATTGCCCTTGGCTTGGCAAGTATGCTGTTTTGGCCCATCTGCCAGATACTGGGATATGTCTGGGAGGGAAAAGGGATTCAGTTATAAAACTGAGTGATACATGGTTGTTAATTTATAACTTACACTGCATTAAGTCACAATATCAATGATGCTGAATTCCTTATTAAAACATGTTGTGAACTTCAGATGGGTCTCATACAGTATATCAGTAATACATTAGATCATCATTAATGTTTGTTGAGTCTTATCGGACCTATCACATTCAGACTCTGATGGAGGTGGCACTTGGGGGTGGCCGGTTCCATCCCCGGCTTCACTTTTGCCCCATCCCTGGCAGACACACATAAGCAGACAGACACAGAGAGACAGATGGATAGTAAACAGTGGAGGATCAGAAGAAGCAGAGAAATGTGCTTCTGATGTGGGCTAGGCTTCAGCTCGTGCAGAGATTAATAGCGTGGCGCTTCAGTTCACTACGGAAACGCACGCAGCGCAAATCCGCTGGCGCTGCGCCGTTATGTATCTCCATTATGAATCTCCTAGTGACCTGATATGGAGAGGGCAGAGGAGATCCGGCAGCTTGTGAGAAGCTCCAGTATGCATGGAAAAGTCACGGTACGCCAGAGTAAAATGAGTAAAATAGTGCGTACCGCTACCTACTACCTACTGCTCATCTCTCATGACATATGTTGAGCCAGGCAGCCCAGAACTGCTTACCGCAAACTCTACACTCCCTCCCTCATCTCTCTCTCTCTCCTCCTCACTGTGGCCGCTCGGCACAGAGCGATTGGGCCAGCCCAGTGGCAATTAAGGAAAAGAAAAAAGGACGTCGGCCCACCGGGAAAACGCCCGGTATGCCAGATGGCCAGTCCAGCCCTGCAGACCGAGTATGGTTACGCCGGGCAGACACAGCTGAAAACCTGCTGAACTCAACTAAATGGTGGTGGTGGAGACCTTTACTGGGAAAGTGTCTGCCTGTCAGCAACACTACACGCAGCACCATGGCTGCTACAGTAACGCTCCCGGACGGGTGAACTGGGGACTCAGTTATCTGTTGTGCTCATACACTGCAGCTGGCGCACCGCTGCATGCGAGGCACAAATCTTTTCAGTTAACGGTTCATAATTGGTTAACAGTAACGCTCGGTTAAGAGTTTTTTCAAAATTAGCATCCCTAGTCAGGGGTCAACGGACCCCTTTGAAAATGACCATGCTAGTTTTTCCTGACCAAAATGTAGCCTAACTTTGTAGTGTTATTTAACCTCTTTCCTGACATGTCAGCGTGTTTTAATACGTCCATGGTTGGTACCAATGGATTCCTTAGGTTTTCTGGTTTCATATGGTACCAGTTCAGCTCTAAAACTGATCCTGCTACAGCATCTGAAAAAAGTCAGGTCAGCTGAGGGCGCCCTAAAGGAGTGGAAGAGGTTCAAATGATTTAAGTTGCCTTGCTTGTGCTTCATATGTGGCCATTTTTGTCATTCTGTCTCTTCCTGTTTCTCTTAGACTGCTCTGGTTGGTTTGGTGGACTACCCTGACGATGAGGACGAAGAGGAAGAAGACGAGGAGGAGGAAGAGCAGTCTCCAAGGAAGCGGCCCCGTCTGAGCTCTTAAGGCTAATTGTCCTCTGTTTGGTCGTAGTGGACGGACACGGAGTCCCTCCCACCCTCCCTCCTCTGGTCGTCTCATCGGTCTTTGGCCTGCCTGTGCCACCTGTCAGTCTCACTGAGGAGACGGGCAAAGACGAGCTCCCACCTCACCCAGTCCCTCCTGATCTCTGCTGCTCTATTCTCCCTCCGTGGAAGGAGACGGAGAGCTTCTCTTTTGGAAAGAAAGACAAATCAGTCTGTTCCTTCAGCCTGTTGATTTTACCTCTTCCTTTTCACCTTCAGGAGATCCAAATATCTCCTTTCTTCCTCCTGAGGAGAAAGTCATTGACCCTTTACAAACTCACCCCTCCTCTCTTTCATAACACACTCCCAGTTCTGACCTCCTCCTGACCAACTTTCTCCTTCACGTCCACCATCTTACGTACCGACCAGAGAGGCTGCAGTGGAAGTACCAGTGCCAAGGCGGTTCCCAACTCTGCTCTGTTGCTATAGCAACAGTAGCAAGGAAGCTGCGGTACTACAGCAACCCCACAGGAACCGTCACGTCCTCATTTTGAACTCTCCCTTCCATCCTCCTCGAACCCGAACCAATGAGCTCCAGAGACAGAGGATGCCACAACACAACCAGCCAGTGTATGAACTGTTCAGCAGGCCAGTCAGGCTAGCAGGACTAGCCGTCATAGTTATAGAGAGCTTGACTGGCTGAAGCAGCGTGTGCCACCCTACCACACACCTGTTCACTTTTGTCTGGGCGAGAGGGATCTAGGCAACATAGAAGAATTAAACGAAATGTTGAGAGACGAGGGAGGTCACAAATGACAAAATGTACCAGGATGAAAACTCAGCAGCAATGGGGCTCAGATCCAGAGGAGCAGGACTCAAAACCTACTAAAGCCATGGCGTCAGTTTGGCCACGGCACACACACAACACACACGGGGTCTCACACACAGGACTGCGTTTGCCAGAAATCCTGAATTTCATGAATTTGTTAAAAAGTACTGTACAGATGTTTTTTTCTTTTTAATCATTTTTTCCCTGATCTGATTTTCAAAGGGGAGAGACACCTACCTACCTGTGTATTTTTGTTGTTGTTGCACAAAAGGTGGGGTCACTGTTCACCCTTTCAGTCCACTTAATTTGATTCAATGTAAAATGCAGAGAAGTTGCAAATGCTGGTTTTAAAAATAACGTATTAAAACTGCAGTAAAGTCATTTTTGCAGCCAACATTTCGAGGATGTCTGGATTTTTGTATTTTAGCGGATTTAAGAATTTAGTGGCCTCATTGCGATGCACACATAGCCCAGATTTAGTTTTAACTGGGTGACAAACCTGAGCTGTCGGTGTGCTTAGAGTAGATTTAGTGCACACGTTTCAGTAGGTTCAAGATTTGGCGCCCTTCTCTCAGACAGATCTCAGGTTCAGAGTTGAGAAACAAAAAGCTACCCGTCTGGTCTGTGCACTGTAACACTGCTAGTTGGTAAAACATCTCCCATTTCTTACTGAATGAAGAATGATTCTAGAGCTACGAGGGCCGTGAGGTGCCAGGGGCTTTATCCCAGTTTGAAGGTCCAGAATGATCCAGGTTTGGTTTGTGACATAAAACAACTCAAAATCAAGTTAAAAAATGAGTTCAAGGAAAACATTTTTTTACAGACTAATTCAAACTCCATTATTGGATGATCTGTATTTATTAGTTATGATTAAGATGATTTAACCCAGAGTTGACAAAGTGCTGTTTTAGAATCAAACGGTGTTTTTGAAGTGGAGTATTTCTGACACAACACACAGGTTTGACAACGTCACAAGGCAAAGAGACATTTTATGTCGGGTTGACACATTTCTCGTGTTGTATCTTCACCACAAGCACACTGAGGCAGATTGAAGGGAATCCAAATTTGCTGGAAATGCCAGATGACACAGACTTCTGTCTAAAACTTGTGAGTCGTGAGCGGCCGGGTAGGAGCACAAGTAAAACCATTATTACCAATGTGCTTTTCAGGAGTTCAGCAGTACACGAGCAGGCGAATTGTCTTTCTTCCTGTCTGTTAGCGTCATCCAACAATATGACTGTTTTGCTCCCCCTTGATGAATTTGTACCAAGTGCATTTACTACCACTATCCATTCTTAACATTTGTATGAATTTATTTGATAAGTTTTGAAATTAAATGTGACCCTGACATGGAACTTGTGAATCTAGCTTTGTTTGAATAATTTACTGATTTGGCAATTGGAGCTACAAAATTTTTAATTGATTCTGAATTAATCATTTGAGTCCAGATGGTTGTATTTGATCAACTCATCCCAAACTTGACTCTTAAGCAATTTTAGGTATTAGTTATTACTTATTATTACACGGATTTGTTGAATTCTTGATTCTGATTGGTCAATCAGTGTTCTACGATCTATTCCTTTCGTGCTATGTATAACAGACCGTTGCTATGTATAACAGCCCGTTGCTATGGGCGCAGCTCTGATGTCGGACTCTGGAGGACCGTTTTTTGTGTCAAATTATTGATTCCTTCAGTAAGTAGCTGTGTAATAAGCGGGGTAATGTACAGCTAGCGGGTCATTGTTGTGAAATGTACCGCATCACAACAACCGGCTCGCTGTAATCCCTTACGTGCAATACAATTTGTGCGATTTTGTACCAGGAAAATGATTCATACACAGTATTCTGTACTCAGGAAAATGTTTCAAAACAAATGACAACATGTAAGGGATAATGTACAGCGAGCCGGTCATTGCTGTGAAATAAACCCTGACTAGCTAGCTCTACATTATCCCGCTTATTACAAGACTACTTAAGGAATCAATCATTTGACACAAAAATGGTCCTCCGGAGTCCGAGATCAGAACTGCGCCCATAGCAACGGTCTGTTATACATAGCAACGGTCTGTTATACATAGCAACGGTCTCTTATACATAGCAACGGTCTGCTATAAAGAAATAATGGACCATAGAACGCTGTGATTGACCAATTAGAATCAAGTATTCAACAAAGCCGTGTAATCAATGGTAATCAATGATAATAAATATATATATATGAATAATATAAATATGTTTCTGAAATAGGCATTACAGCAGAATATTGATTCATAATTGATCAGCGCTGCCTAGTTTTACAGTTTGATCAGAGTTCACCAGTGATTGACAGCCGGCTCTCATGGACGGCAGCTGGACGACAGACTCCAGATCAGCTCTTACTGCTTGTTTTCCTCCGGTCTGTGAAATCTTGCAGATGCCGTTAGGAGCACCGGAGGACACAGAGGAACATGATTTTTTTTTCAGATTACCTGTCTCATGTACTATTGTCAGGATATAGTGACCATTTTATAAAAATAACTTTTAACCTTTTTTTGATCATATTTGCTCCGTTTCTACCCGCTGCAGCGTCAAACGGGGGCTTCTGCAGCTACGGGCATTTTAAAGTCCCTGCAATGAAATTTTGGATTTATGTTAAAATTTGCAGTGCAATGCTTGATAATATATTATATAGTGTTATTACCCATCTTATCATAAAAAATAATCACTAAATAATGTGATTTAATGACATTTATGAAGCATTTTATGGGTCCAAACACCACTTTTCTTCTTTTCCCACAACTGTGATCTCAATGTTGAGATAAATGAGCTAATTCAGTTATAATATGACATGTCAAATGGAATTGTTTCATAAACAACTTGACACCATATTAAAATGATTTGTTTTGTTTTATGAATCATTAACATGATTTTTTTCATCTAAATGTCCTGTCCCACACTTCTGAGTCCTTGCCGCACAACACTGAATAAATACCACGGTAAAAGTTTTATTCAAAGCCAAACCAATCTGGTTTCCATGGAAACAGAAGTTAAAGGGTGGGCACATGGATGACAGGTTGGGCCGCCCACACAGGTGACTCTCAAGATCCAGAAAAACCAGGTTAAGATCACCCTTTCTTCTTATCGTGTGTCCTCACCACACAGCTTAGTGATTGTGTGTTTTGAACTACATTTAAACATAACTTCATATTACAGTTGAATTCATGAATCTTAGATGCTAAGAGTCAAAGCTAATGTAGCACACCGCGCTAGCTGACATTTATTCAAGATTCAAGATTCAAGATTCAAGATGTTTATTGTCACGCCGGTTGTACAGGTACAAACGTGTGAAATACTTTTCGCTAGGAAGCTCCATTAAATAATAAATTATATTACATTTACATTACAATTATAAAAGGAAATACTTTATACAAGGGCATATTAAGAACATATGTATTAACAATATATACAGTATATACAGTATAAGAAATATTTTTGTGTAAGAATGTGTCAAATTAATTATAGATTTAAAAGTCTGATGGCCTGGGGGAAAAAACTGTTCCTCAGTCTGCTGGTGAGAGTCCTGGGGGTCCTGTATCTTCTACCAGAGGGCAGGAGGGAGAACAGGCTGTTGTGGGGGTGTGTCGTGTCCTTAATGACCCTCAGGGACTTCCTGAGGCACCGCTGGGTGTAAAGCTCCTGCAGGCTGGGCAGCTCGCACCCGGTGATGTGTTGGGCCGAGCGCACCACCCTTTCCAGCGCCTTACGTTCCACGTTGGTGCAGCTGCCGAACCAGGTGGTGAAGCAGCCTGTCAGGAGGCTCTCTATGGTGCCCCGGTAGAAGTCCCTGAGGATTTGCGGTTTCAGTCTGAAAGTCTTGAGTCGCCTCAGAGCGTACAGTCTCTGCTGGGTCTTCCTGACTACAGCGGTGGTGTGGGTGGCCCATGTCAAGTCCTTATGGATGTTGAGGGCACTATGGTGTTGAACGCTGAGCTGTAATCCACGAACAGCATCCTCACATAGGTGTCCCTTCCTTCCAGGTGGGAGAGGGCGGTGTGTAGTACATGGGCGATGGCGTCCTCTGTGCCTCTGTTTGGGCGGTATGCAAATTGTAGGGGGTCGAGTGTAAGGGGAAGCATGGGGCAGATGAGGGATTTAACCAGTTTCTCAAAACACTTGCTGATTATGGGGGTGAGGGCTATGGGGCGCCAGTCGTTTAAGCTGGTTACTTTTTGTTGTTTGGGGATGGGGATGATGGTGGTGGATTTGAAGCAGGTGGGGACAGTCCGGAGAGATAGTGACAGGTTGAAAATTGTTGTGAAAACCCCCGCCAACTGGTGTGCGCAGGACTTCAGGACGCGTCCAGGAATGCCGTCTGGGCCGGCCGCTTTGCGTGGGTTGATACGCAGGAGGGTCCGGCGAACATCAGCCTCTGTGATGGAGAGGGGACGGTCCTGTTCTGCAACAGTCATGGGGGAGGGGTGTGGAGGTGGTGGGCAATCCAGGTTTTCAGCTGAGGTGGTGGTAGAGGGAAGGGGGTTGTCAGTGTTGGATGGTAGTGGTTGTAAGGGGGGGTTCTGATTGTCTGCAGGGGTGGGGGTGGGGCAGGACATGACACAGGGTCTGACAGAGGAGTCAAACCTGGCATAAAAATGATTGAGTTTGTCTGGGAGGTTGGGTGCTGTGTCTGTGATCTGTTGTCTGGGTCCTTTAAAGTCTGTCATGGTTTGGAGTGCTTGCCACAAGTGCCTTGGGTTGTTGGAAGTGAGTTTGGACTCCACCCGTTGTCTGTAGTCTCTCTTTGCCTGTTTGATTACTGTCCTTAAAGAGTAACGTGAATGTTTGTAGTCGTCTGGTGAGCCTGAGGTGAAGGCTGTGTTCCGTGCATTGAGGGCTGCACGGACATCACAGTTTATCCAGGGCTTTTGATTTGTCTTTGTCTTTATGGTTTTTGTGGGGACTACTTCCTCCGTGCATGTCCTGATGAAGCTGGTGACTGTGTCTGTGAAGCCACTGATGCTGTCGTTTGCAGTCCTGAACATCTCCCAGTCCACGTGATCAAAACAATCCTGAAGGATGGCGTCTGATTGGTCTGACCAACAGTGAACGGTCCTGTAGGCGGGGGCTTCACGTTTCAGTCTCTGCCTATAGGCGGGGAGAAGGAGGATGGAGGAGTGATCCGATTTGCCGAAAGGTGGGCGGGGGAGGGCTTTATAGCCGTTGCGGAAGGGTGTGTAGCAGTGGTCCAGTGTGTTGTCCCCCCGTGTGTTGAAGTGAATGTGTTGGTACAGTTTTGGGGAAATGTTCTTCAGATTGGCCCGGTTGAAGTCCCCCGCAACAATGAGTGCGGTCCTCGGGTGCGCGGTCTCCTGCACGTTAACTGCCCTGTGTAACTCCCGGAGCGCTCTGTCCGTGTCGGCCTGGGGGGGGGATATAAACACCGGCGATGGTAACCGATGTAAACTCCCTTGGGAGCCAAAAAGGCCGACACTGCAACATGAGGTACTCCAAGTCAGGGGAGCAGAAGGTGCCGATGGTCCTGATGTTCTGTTGGACACACCAAGTCCGGTTAACCATCAGACATACCCCTCCGCCCCTTGTTTTCCCGGAGAGCTCCTGGTCTCTGTCCGTCCGATGGACGGTGAAACCCGGGGGCTCGATGGCGTGGTCCGGTACCTCAGCTGATAGCCAGGTCTCCGTGAGGCAGATAATGTTACAGTTTCTGATGTCCGGCTGGAAACATATCCGCGCCCGCAGCTCGCACAGTTTGTTGTCGAGCGACTGCACATTTGCCAGTAACATGGTGGGGAGTGAGGGGCGATGAGCGCGCCGTCTCAGTCGAACCAGGACCCCGGCTCGCCGGCCTCTCCTTCTCTGTTGGGACCCGGACTTCGGTCGGACCCCGGCTCGCCTGTCTGT
Organism: Sebastes fasciatus; assembly: GCF_043250625.1. Taxonomy (NCBI): domain Eukaryota; kingdom Metazoa; phylum Chordata; class Actinopteri; order Perciformes; family Sebastidae; genus Sebastes; species Sebastes fasciatus. The sequence continues at coordinate 674,444 of NC_133803.1, read as the reverse complement.
CCTCCTCAGTTCAGGAAAGAGAGTTAGATCCGGAGTGAGGAGGTCCCGGCTGTGGTGAATGCTCCTCTCTCTGATGTTCAGAAGAGTCTCTCTGTTGTAACTGATCCTGGGGGCTTTGTTATTAGGGTTATAGCCCCGAAGGGGCATAACCCTTCTAAGTTTGCTCCGATTTGTTATTATTCTTATTATTATTATTATTTGTTGTCTGCCGAATAGGCGCAATTTGCCGTGAGCTGGAATGAGCGAGAAACATGAAACTTGGCACACTAACTGGAAATGATGTGCAGCTGCTTCTCAAGAACTATGACCCCAATCGACCACATGGTGGCGCTGTAATTAACGCCCAAACATGCGATGTTGGCAAGGCCACGCCCCGCACACCGTAAGTCCGATTGACTTGAAACTTGATACACATGTGCAGCTCCGTGTGATCTACAATAAAGCCTCTGGGACCACTAAAGTCCGCCTAACTAGATTTTCCGCCATATTGGATTTTTTGAAAAACACATTTTTGACATCTACTCCTAAACCGTTTTTCCGATTTCTACCAAATTTTCTGAGAATCATTATTGGACTAATGTCATCTAATGTTGCATAAAGCGTGTTGATACCTCATTGCGTTATGAATCTGTTGACCAACGAACTTTTCAATGGGAGGAGCTTAGCAGGAAATTGGCCATAATTCATTGACCATTAGTCAAATCATCACAAATCTTGGTAGATATCTTCAGTACGTGTTTGGGAATTGGCGTACCAAAGCATTTTCCGCTTGACCCATAGGGGGCGCCAAAACTGTCAAAAACTTATATCGCAAGATCCGGTGGACAGATTTTTATCAAATTTGGTGCATATACTCTGGGGGCAAGTATTAACACAGACCTGAAGTGTGATATTGATCGGTGCATGTGGGCGTGGCCTATTCAGCATTTTATGCTAAATTATGCCTTTGCTCAATTTGCTGTGAGCTGGAACGAGCTAGAGACATGAAACTTGGTACCATAACTGTACATGATGTCATAATGCTTCACATAAAATATGAAAACAATTGGCCACTTGGTGGCGCTATATACATTTTCAAGGCCAGCCCCCTCACACCATAAGTCCCATCAATGAGAAATTTGACAGACATGTGCTGCTGATGGTGATCTACAAAAAAGTCTCTTGGACCACGAAAGTCCACTGACTAGTTTTTCCGCCATGTTGAATTCTTTGAAAAACACATTTTTGACATCTCCTCCTAAACCGTAGGTCTGATTGCTGGCATATTTTCTGCGAATCATTATTGGACCAGGCTCATCAAAAGTTGCATATAGCTTGTTGATATGTCATTGTGTTGTGAAGATATTGACCAATTCATTTTTAAGGGGCGGGCTCAGCACATCAATAGACCTAACTTCACAAGCCTTTGGCCCATCGTCTCCAAATTTGCAGCATATGTTCACAAGAGTAGCTGAAACATTCGCTGAAAGTTTCATTGAAATTGGCCACTAGGGGGGCGCTTTAAGCGCGAAAGGCTATAACCCGCGAAATGCCGCTTGCGGCTTTAATTGTTGTTGTTATTGTCGCCGTCGTCCATTCTTTGAAGTTGCTTTACTTAACTGATACTATAGAGCCTGAAACTATCACGAGACATAAAACTAGCAAAACTTAACAAAATAACATAAAACTGGCCTAATAATAAAAATGAATCTTTAAAAAAAAACACTAAAATAACCTTAACATGTACGGAGCTCCTGGCATGTCGCCCTGTCTCTACGGCGCCATGGTAACCGAATCTGACATTATCTGACATATTAGCAAAAATGTCATTACTGCAACATGTCCAAAGCTGTTGTGATAAAGACATTAGAATTGCAATATCTGTCATATCACAACATATTTTATATTTTGTGTGTATGAAGACTGACATCTATGATTACTGTCTACATTTTTCAGGGTTTACAGAAAATCATGCAATCCCCTATTTTTAAAGTTTTTATATCAATATTTACAAAGATGCACAAAGCTTGATGAAAATTAATTTAAATGTCTTAAAATATTGTAGAAATTAAAAAAGCAAAATGTATCAAATTAACCTTATTGTAATGTAAGGACATTTACTAAGAACAAGTGATGAAAACCATAAAAAAAGAAATGTTACAAATTAAAATCTCAACCCATCTATGTAACTTTGTGTACCTGTTTATATGCATTATATACTCGATGGTTAAAATTATTGTAAAAGTATTGACTTTTTTTAGTTTGGGAGAGTCAAAAGTGACTGTAGTTGCAGAAACACTTATTATACATACAAGTATAATTTCCTTAAATGAACATATACGTTATCGTATCTCTTCCATTTGTTCTTTAAACGCTCCTTTTAAAGCACTTTTGTTGCTACATTTGATGCTTTTCAGCTTCGGTTTATGACTATTAAAGTATTATCTTATGAGTCGTTTCTTAAACATCTTTTTCGAGGATACAAATAACTGATAACGTTACTTGCGAGAATTGTCAAACATTTTACACCTTTACATTTGCACCTACGGGCTCTATACAAATAGCAAAATTGTCATCGGATAGTATTTATCAAATGTAAAAATAAATCAGTACCTGTTATAGGCCTATATACTGTACAGGCAATATGACTCAAGTGCCTCTTTAAAACAATGTATATGTCTCTGGAAGTAGACTGGCTTAAGAGAGAAGGGAGCAGCTTGTAAACCTCAAAGGTGTTGTTTGAAATCCTTACCGCTAGGTGTCAGGATTGTCTTACCAAAATCATATTTCAACTTGAAAGAACATTTATAGACATTGATCAACCACCACCTCCCTTTCATAAGACATAAACCATACTGTAGCCTATATAATTTAGAAATTAAGTTAATGTCTAGGGCTGTCAATCGACTAAAATATTGAATCGCAATTAATTGCATGATTGTCCATAGTTAATCGCCAATAATTGCAAATTAATCACACATTTTTTGGGAGATTTATCAAATATTTAATCCTCTTATCAACATGGGAGTGGACAAATATGTTTGCTTTATGCAAATGTATGAATATATTTATTATTGTAAATCAATGAACAACACAAAACAATGACAGATATTGTCCAGAAACCCTCACAGGTACTGCATTTAGCATAAAACAATATGCTCCAATCATAACATGGCAAACTGCAGCCCAACAGGCAACAACAGCTGTCAGTGTGTCAGTGTGCTGACTTGACTATGACTTGCCCCAAACTGCATGTGATTATCATAAAGTGGGCATACCTGTAAAGGGGAGACTCGTGGGTACCCATAGAACCCATTTACATTCACTGATCTGGAGGTCAGAGGTCAAGGGACCCCTTTGAAAAATGGACATGACAGTTTTTCCTCGCCAAAATGTAGCGTAAGTTTGGAGCGTAATTTAACCTCTATAAGCCACTATTTTCATTAGTTTGATCAACCCCACTTTTCATATAGCCGACACATCAATGAAACATCAATGGCCTTTTAATTATTGGAGTTTACAGCAAGCCTGAGTGTGTTTGTATGTTCTTCATATCGTCAAAAGGCTCCTCTTCTCAAGCCAGCTGTTCCAACTGTTAAACTGTTACCCGTGACATGTTTCTGAAAGAAATGGACTGTATAGGCTTTAAACAGCCAGTTGGTTGGACTGTCAGTAAATCAGTGGCCTGCTGATCAGACAGTAAGTCCAGAAGTTAGCTTAGCAGCCAGACAGCCCTCCAGGTGGTCAGTGCGCCAGCTCACTAACAGTGGGGCTGCTGCAGTTGTTATGGGAACAGATGAGAGTTAACAGCATCTCTTCTGACACTCTCTGGATTACTTTGCACATGCACACACACTTGCACACAAACACATGTACACACTCTAGTACATTGCAGGATTTCACACAAGCCCACACTCACTGAAAAACACAAGCACACACTCCCATTATTACCAAGGTTTCTACTGGTGTCCTCTGGTTTCCATGGCTCGGGGACACACTGAGATCTCATTACAACCCAGTCAGTGTTTCGTGGTAAACTACAAGGAGCATAAACAGCTCAGTGGAGGATGCTGTTGCTTTGTGGCTTCTCATGTAAATGTCCATCGAGCAACATAGAAATCAGTTGTGGACCGTCTGTCAATCTATCCATCAATTCTTTATTACAATTTATACAATTGCTTAAGCACAATTTTGAAAACAGGGCTCATTTTATCAAAACACTACACACAATTCACACAACCAATCACACAAGTAGCAAAACACCTCAGATCTTTTGCAAAACCTCCTTCAAAGCTATGCAATGATTTATAAAAACACAGTTCTGTCACCATATGGCACATCCATGGTTCAAACGATCTGATTCTGTGTGAACCACACCACTGTGCTCAATCTGAAACACTTCTAACATTTCTCCTTTTAGAATGATATAGTTTGTTTAATTTTTTCAGAGATTGTTAGAGTAAAGTACATGAATATACTGACCAAACACAACTCAAGTGTCTGTTGTTTCTGCAAACTGATAAATATATTTATTTCTCTCCACATTGTAAAAATCTGTAGTAACACTTCATTTTACAGCTCCACAAATGTCATGGTAATTAGGGGAAAATTAGCAAGTAACCGATTTGAAATTTCTTTAGAATTACTTCCAAATTACCCCAATATTTAACTCAAAATGTATCGAAAATGACTATTATAAACATGATTTAATAATTATATCCTGAAATAGCATATAATGGTTCAAATAGGGCCCTTAGGCTTGAGAAGAGGCTGTTCGCTGCTCTTCGTCGGAGGTAGAAAACCAAAACTAAGAGAAAACACTTGTGATCAGGCACAAATCTCACCATTGTGTAACTTATTGTCGACACAGATGTAACCTGGTAGCTGATGTGATGATTCAGGGAGGTTTTTAAGATCTCAAAGAAGTTATTTGCTAATTCTTATTTATTGACCAGAAGACATGGAAGTAAAGCATATCAATTAACATCGTATTCTTTTCTTGGAAATGTATTCAATAAATTACCAGCTATTTATTACTGCTTATATGGAAATAGTGGAATTTAATTATTAAATACTGTTTATAATAGATATAAAATAATAATAATAAAAGTCCAGAATCAAGTCCCAAGTCAAGACAGCCAAACAAAGTAATTTTTGATACATTTTGAGGTAAATATTGTGGTAATTCCAAAGAAATTTCAAATAGGTAATTATCAGCTAATTACCATGAAATTTGCGGACCTGTAAAATGAAGTGTTACCAAAGCATCCTGCAGTTCCAACGGTTGTATTTTGCACTGAAAATCAGAACAGAACATATTTTTAAACACAGGTCTACCTCCAACTCTACCTCTTCCTCTCCCTACTCCTCTTCCTCTGCGGTTTGCCCCTCTCATCCTTCTTCCTCTTTCTGCAATGTTGCCTTCCATTTTTTTTGAAGACAGGTACATTCACCTGTTGCCTTTTATGGTGATTACGCCTGGTTTATGAGTTTACAATGAAGCACCTAAGTGTCTGTACACCTGATGGCCGTCTTTGATCATAGGAAAAAAAGACGGCCATAGGAAAGTAGATTTAAAGGCAGTGCCTTGAAATGGCAAAGAAGTGACATCATGTTACATTTCTGTGTCTAATGTAGATTTGTGTGTAGTGTTGTGTGAGACTGAGAATATGCTTATAGTTGTGCACATCTGAGGTTTTGCTCCATGAGTATCAGTTTCAATAATTGTGCTTTATGTGTCATTTTAGTGTGTTAGCAACTGAGAAAAAACTGTAAACCATCATGTCGTCATCTTACAGAGATCTCTGTGACCTTTAACATTATTTGGACCAAGCTGTATAAGAGATGATTGATCAATGGTTGTTATTGATGAGAAGTGATATTCAAACAGGCCACATTTCAACAACCAAGACAAACTAAAGAACACTAAATGAAATAATAGTCCACCTTCCCTTGCTTAGGAACACGTCAGTGATAACATTTTTGGAGAAAATTTCCAAAACAATTTGAGCCATATTAGTCTTCAAATTAATGGACCATGTATGAATCGATAAAATACAGACAGATTTTTTTGTTTGTTGTTGCACCGACCGATCCGACTTTTTTAAACCCAATAGAGAGAGCGATACCTGGGCTTTCGGTATCGGCCGATGCCGAATACCGATCTGATACCAGTGTTTAATTAATCAGCTGTATGCCTCACTGTGTGGAAGTGACTGGATCATTCTGTTATGTGTAAGGAAACATATGGCTGAACTTAAACATTGCTTTCTTAACTTAGTAAAACAAAATGTACTAAATAAATACAGAGATATACATATATTAAATTGTTATTTATTATTAAAATAATAAATGGTACACCAACAACTTGGCAAAATCTTTAAAATTAAGTTGAATTACAATTCAAGTGTGAACCTTTTTAATGCAGCAACAAATTGCTCAACACTTAACAGGATTTAAAATGCCAGTATATAAAATAATATGGTATATAAATATAGAATTTAATTGAATAGATCGGCCCCATTGTCACCGATACCCGATCCAAATATTTGAGTCAGTATCGGCCCAATATCCGATCCGGTATCGGTGCATCCCTAGCCCAGGTTTAGGAATAATGTCAAAGACTAAACTAGCTTTGGTCTTTCCCTGTGTGTGTGTGTGTGTGTGTGTGTGTGTGTGTGTGTGTGTGTGTGTGTGTGTGTGTGTGTGCGTGCGTGCGTGCGTGCGTGTGTGTGCAAGCTGGAGGGAACCACCGCAACATGAATTGGCAACGCATGATTTCCTTTGTGACAAGCGTGGTAATTACATTATGGCACATGGCAAGGTTCCACGTTAAAGGTTCCCCCCCTCAGAACAAAGAGGAGCAGGATTTTTCCACTACAAATGAATTTAAGCTATCTTAAACTACTTTCTCTTTATGTTTGATCAGAAAGTATTTATCCAGCGGCCATTATGTGCCTGTTATGGTACATCAGGGTTTATGTTGCCATGTAAACCCCTCCATCTAAAGAAAGTCAGCTATCCATAAACATACAGCTCAATGGCAGGTTAGCTTTGTCAGTATAAAGTTCCAATGATTAATGAAGCTCACAGGATCAGTCTAATGATTGGATGCAGATTAGAAAACCCCCATGATGTGTGTATTTGTGTGTGTAGACACAGTGTTTGAATATGAATGATGATTCATAGATGAGTGGATAAGTGTTTAAGCCTGTATGATACGTGCACAATGAACAGCCAGCTGTTGCAGCACTGATCAATCAAATCTAAGTAACATTCAATGATTAATAAAGAACAGGGAGAATAAATGACACAGAGAAGACACTTTTTTCCACTAAGTGTCTTGGTAATCCAATTTTTGATGGGCATACAGAGTAGAAGATTAATTTGAGGTGCAGTTCAGAACTGTGTTTCAAGTTGTTCTAGTCATTAATAACAAATAAAAATGAATTAATAAATGAATTAATCAATTAAAATAAATTCTGAAAGTGTATAAGGGCGTAGAACATGATATAAGTATATGATGGTCATCCCCATGATCTATTATGTCTCATAAATTGTTGCAGCAATTTTTGGGTTGATATCATTTGTTACAAAGATTTGGTGCTAAATTCAGTAATTTTTTACCACTGGAGAATTGATAGAAATGATCAATAATCCCTCCAAAACACCACATTAAGACACCAAGACCTTGAGAAACACCATAGAAAAAGCCATGCTGTGATTTGGGATCAAACAATTTTGACATTTGGAGATTTCTGCAAGAATTTTATTTTTCGGCGTTTGGATGGCGAGCACTTGTGTTCTGGAAACTGCTCAGAAACCCCCTTATTGTCAGTCTAGCTAGGAAAGCCACCCATCCCCTGGATGCTCTAGATCTCTAGTCTGATCCATCCATCCTCTGAATGCTATAGGTCTCTAGTTTGATCCATCCATCCTCTGAATGCACTAGGTCTCTAGTTTGATCCATCCATCCTCTGAATGCTCCAGGTCTCTAGTTTGATCCATCCATCCTCTGAATGCTCTAGGTCTCTAGTTTGATCCATCCATCCTCTGAATGCTCTAGGTCTCTAGTTTGATCCATCCATCCTCTGAATGCTCTAGTCTCTAGTCTGATCCATCCATCCTCTGAATGCTCCAGGTCTCTAGTCTGATCCATCCATCCTCTGAATGCTTTAGGTCTCTAGTTTGATCCATCCATCCTCTGAATGCTATAGGTCTCTAGTTTGATCCATCCATCCTCTGAATGCTCTAGGTCTCTAGTTTGATCCATCCATCCTCTGAATGCTCTAGGTCTCTAGTTTGATCCATCCATCCTCTGAATGCTCTAGGTCTCTAGTTTGATCCATCCATCCTCTGAATGCTTTAGGTCTCTAGTTTGATCCATCCATCCTCTGAATGCTCTAGGTCTCTAGTTTGATCCATCCATCCTCTGAATGCTCTAGGTCTCTAGTTTGATCCATCCATCTTCTGAATGCTTTAGGTCTCTAGTTTGATCCATCCATCCTCTCAGTGCTCTAGGTCTCTAGTAAAGTTTCATGAGGCTGTGATTATCGTAGAGGTCACCAAAGGCCGTTTTATACAGTGAGGTCAAGTCTCAAAAAATTGTCTCACTACAATGAAATGTCTCCTATGGGGACTAACATCATTCCACATGAATACAGTTGGGCTCATTGGATCCACCAGAGTCTCAGCTTTACAGTGACACCCAATTTATGGAATTACAAGACTGTTTATGGACTCCAGTATGCATAAATATTCAAACATCATTTTAGAATAGGCAAAAATAACACATTCATACTGCATTCAGAAAACTGCATGTGATTATCATAAAGTGGGCATGTCTGTAAAGAGGAGACTCATATAGAACTCATTTTCATTCACATATCTTGAGGTCAGAGGTCAAGGGACCCCTTTCAAAATTGCCATGCCAGTTTTTTCTTGCCAAAATTTAGCGTACCTTCGTAGCATTATTTAGCAATCTTCCCGACAAGATAGCATGAAATGGTTGGTACCAATGGTATTGAATAGGTATTCATTGAGGACTGTAGTGGCTATCTTTAGTCTTCATACTTCTATCTTCGTATTAACTTACTTTCTTTCGTTAACCACACTTCAAGAACGACATCACAATGTTTTACGCGTTGAGTCGGCCCGGTAGCAACGTCAACGGCAACGCCAACGGCAACGGTAAAACAACCGTGTTGCTCCGCCGGTAACTCATTTATTTACAACAGAACCGTTTCACAATAAAAGTCATTTCACAATAAAAGTTCACTTCCTGTCCCTAAGTCACATGTGTACGGAAGCCTCACAGGACTAAACTCAAAGTCACAGTGGTAAACATACAGGAAGGAATCACCATATATAGTCATAATATTCTCTTACATTTAACTGAAATATATTTCTGACTGAACTTCAGCAAATAATATTATCAACACAATAAACATAAGCTTGGCACTAGTAAATGGCGCTTACAAGGACTGTATAGGTGTTGGTTGCAGGTAGCGATGTAGCCTTGGTGTGTCGGTAAGAACACTCAGGACGCTCTTATAGGGTTGATTCCTCCTTTTACTGGATAGTCTTTAACATAACACCACAGTATTCCACACACAGGCTTACAGGTTTCCAGATGAACAATGTGTGATCTTGAATGTGTGTCTATAACAAGAACATAAGAAAATGCCACATTATAATTATTAAATTAACCAGTTATATTCAACTTAAATGGCTTATTAGCATTAAATCAGGTACAGATATTGTTCTGGAACCAGATCTGTTTGAATTGCGTTTGTCACCCCCTGGTGGTTGTTCTGTGTATGTTTTATTGTTGACACTGGAAACAGGAAGTGCTTCACTTCCTCTCCAGATCTTACCTGAGACAGCCACATGTTACTGCTGGCCACAATCCAATGCCATCCTCTCTTTCTTGGTTTATACATGGCATCATCTGTGAGTAATATTGTTTATTAACATAATAGTGACATGTATGCATTGTTATTTGTTTGAATATGTGTGAGATACTGTGCAGCATTTTGATTTGTATTTTTCTGTACTTTGTCCACAGTTTTACACTTACTCCTATTAAACTGCCAAATTCAACACATCAGCCTGTTCCTTGGAGCTTGATAAGGAGAGTGTTTAGCTGCCTGTATAGCTGAGTATACGTTCATGGGGACAACACTTAGCGAGGACAGAACAGATATATAAAGGAATAAATTATACTGACTGCTGCTTTAAGTTGCAGTACAAACATGCTTCCAAGTCATTTAAACCTATATAGCAGAATGCCAAAATTATCTACATCTAACAGTATACCAGAAAAGAGCAGCTAACGGCATTAGCATGGACAAACATTAGCATGAACAGATTAGCTCAGCATCTGTAAAACAGCCCCAATCACATAAACCAAACTTCTCAATCAAAGTCGTGTTCAGTGGGAAATAGCGGCGTTTACTCAATTTTCATCAGACGCACACAAATCACACCACTTAGATGCAGTAAAGTCCACTTTTTACACTCTCTGTTCAACGTGCTTCTTGCTCTGCCTCTCGCTCTCTCTCTTAATTACCGAGTGCGCAGCTCCATGTGCTCAATAGCGCAGCTTCACATTCTGCCACACGAGGTCGCTGACAATAGCCTTTCCAACAAATGGATTCCTTAGGTTTTTCTAGTTTCATATGATACCAGTATCTTCACTAGCTTGAAAACTCAGCCCACATCACCCTCGAAAGCGTCAGCAGGGAATTAACACACACGATGGCGAATGTGGCAGCACAAACAAAGTCAATAGTCCACTGTGATCCACAGGGAAACTCACACTGCGATACCGTTGTCGGAAAAGCACCAAAAAGCCCAGAGGAGCAGACAGAAACCAGGAACGCTGAGGCAGAACTTGTGGTCGGGGACAGAAAGCTGAGGTTATTTCCTGATTACGACGAGGCAGGTAAATCAGAGACAGACAAGGTGCTGGAGAGTCTTGCATGGAGGTGAAGAACAATCTGGAGTGAAACGGGGAGGCATAAATACTGGGATGACGTTGGTGGAACTCCCTGATGAGCTTGGCATCCAGGATATGTCGTGCCGGGACCCATGACCTCTCCTCTGGACCATATCCCTCCCAGTCGACTAGGTACTGGAGACCCCTCCCACGATGACGGGAACGAAGACGGTGGCGAATGGTGTAGGTAAGACCCTCATCGATGAATCGGGGCAATGGAGGAGGAGGAACTGTGGGGACCAGAGGGCTCTCACGGACTGGCTTGACCTTGGAGACGTGGAATGTCGGGTGGATCCGTATGGACCGGGGTAATTTGAGCCTCACTGCAGCTGGGTTGATGGCCTTCTGGATCTCGAAGGGACCAATAAACCTGGGTGCCAACTTCTTGGACTCCACCTGCAAGGGTAGGTCACAGGTGGATAACCACACCCTTTGGCCCGCCTGGTAGGTGGGAGCCTCGGTGCGGTGACGGTTGGCTGCCGTGGTGTAGCGGTCGACGGACCGAAGGAGAGACGCTATGGCTTGAGTCCAGGTCCTGCGACAGCGGCGGATGAAGACCTGGACTGACAGGCAGGAAACCTCCTTTTCCTGGGTCGGGAACAAGGGAGGCTGGTACCCATAAGCACACTGGAAAGGGGAGAGTCCGGAGGCAGAGCTGGTAAGGGTGGTGTGGGCGTACTTGACCCATAACAGCTGTTGAGACCAGGACCAGGGGTTCTTGGCCGCCATGCAGCACAAGGCTGTCTCCATCTCCTGATTTTTCCTCTCTGTCTGACCGTTGGACTGAGGATGGAAACCGGACGACAGGCTGACAGTGGCTCCTATCAATGTGCAGAACGCCCTCGAGAATGCTGAGGTGAATTGAGGTCCCCGGTCGGACACCACATCGGACGGGAACCCATGAAGTTTGAACACGTGTTGCAAAATTAGTTCTGCAGTCTCTTTGGCTGAAGGGAGCTTGGGTAGGGGCACAAAGTGAGCCATCTTACTAAACCGGTCCACCACTGTCAGGATAGTAGTGTCACCGTTGGACAGTGGCAGACCGGTAACAAAGTCCAGAGATATATGGGACCAGGGGCGATGAGGCACAGGCAGAGGTTGCAGGAGACCAGCGGGAGCCTGCTGGGATGGTTTGTGCAGGTTGTAGACGGGGCAGGCATTTACAAATTCCCGAGTGTCCTCCTCCAGGGTTGCCCACCAGAACCTCCGCTGCACCACCTTCAGGTAAGTCGGGAGCTGTGGGCCCACTGGAGAACGTCAGATCGCAGAGCAGAGCGAACAAACAACCGATCAGGGGGACAGGAACTAGGACCAGGCTGTTCCTCCAGAGCCGCCTTGACCCTTTCTTCCACCTCCCAGGAAACCGGAAGCAGAGTCCTCCCTCTCCAGGAACTGCTGGGACAGGGCATCGGGCTTCATGTTGAGGGACCCGGATCGGTAAGGGAGGGAGAAATTGAACCTTGTCAGGAACAACAACCACCTGGCTTGTCTGGAGTTAAGTCTTTTGGCCGACTGGATATACTCAAGGTTCTTGTGGTAAGTCCAAACCAGAAAGGGTTCCTTAGTCCCTCGAGCCAGTGACGCCATTCCTCCAGAGCCAGTTTGACAGCTAAAAGTTCACGGTTCCTGATGTCTCTGCTGGGGTCAGCCGTCTGGAGAAGAAGGCGCAAGGATGAAGCTTCTGGTTAATGGCTGCCCGCTGGGAGAGAACCGCTCCCTCCCCCACGTCGGAGGCGTCCACCTCCACCACAAACTGTCTTTCGGGGTCTGGTATTTGAAGGGATTGGAAGGCCTCGTTGGCAGCGTGGGACCATCGGAAGGGAACCTTGGATGAGGTCAGGGCCGTAAGTGGAGTGGCCATGGTGCTATAGCCCCTAATGAACCTCCGGTAGAAGTTGGCGAACCCCAGGAACCTTTGCAGCTGTTTGCGAGAGTGGGCCAGGTGGCGACGGTGGAAACCTTGGCAGGGTCCATCTGAATGCCCCCCCCCTCCCACCATGTACCCCAGTAAAGAGAGGGAGGAGGAATGAAATTCACACTTCTCTGCCTTAACGAAGATTGAGTTTTCCAAGAGTCGCAGCAAAACCGCCTGGACATGGTGGACTTGTTCCTCCTTAGTCCTGGTGAAAATCCGGATGACGTCCAGGTAAACAAACACGTGCTTATTCAATATGTCTCTGAGCATGTGGTTAGCTAGGGCCTGAAAGACAACTGGGGCATTGGTGAGGCCAAAGGTCATGACCAAATACTCAGTGTCCAGTGAGAGTGTTGAAGGTTGTCTTCCACTCATCGCGAACCAAATGAGAGGAGTTGCGCAAATCCAACTTGGTAAAAATGGTGGCCCCTTCCAGGAGCTCGAAGGCAGAGAAGATGAGGGGGTAACGGTTCTTAACAGTAATATCGTTACTGGTCGTTAAGAACCCGGTAGTTGATGCAGGGCCTCAGGGACTTATCCTTCATCTCCACAAAGAAAAAGCCTGCGCCAGGCGAGGATGAGGGACAAATTATACCAGTGGCCAAAGAGTCATTGATATATGTTTCCATGGCAACCCTCTCTGGAGCAGACAGGGAGTACAAACGGACCCTCGGGGGGTCGTACCGGGCTGTAGGTTGATGGCGCAGTTGTGAGGACGGTGCGGGGGAAGGGAAGTCGCCTTCGCCTTGCTGAAGACCTCCCTGAAGTCGTGGTAATCGACGGGCACCCTGACAGATCTGGAGCTGGACAGGAAGGAGAGGGTGACTGGGGAGCGGTGGCCTGCTTCAGGCAAAATTGGTGAAAGGCCGGGCACCAGTAGCCCAGTCAATATTGGGATTGTGGCAGCGGAGCCAGGGGTAGCCCAAGATGAGGGGCAGCTGGGGAGACTGCAGGATGTGAAACTGGATGGTTTTGTGGTGGTTACTGGAGAAAAGCATGCGGACTGGACCGTCTTATGGGTGACCGTGCCCATTATATGACTGTCAGGAGCGCTGACAGGAACAGGACCTGGAAGGTGAACCTGATCGATACCCAGCTGCTGGGTCAAGTCTGCATCTATCAGGCTGACGTCGGAACCACAGTCAATAAGAACAGAGAGGGTGTGAGACCCATTGTCTAACATCAGTCAGGCATGACAAAGGTTGTTGACTAGGGAAGTGTTCAAAAGTTCGACTCACCAGTAATCCCCTCTCTACTGATCTCGACTGCCTTTTACTGGACACTTCGAGACGACATGGCCCGCCAGACCGCAGTAGAGGCAAAGGTTTCCTTGACGGCAGCACTCCCGCTCCTCCGTGGTGAGGCTGGTACGGCCCACCTGCATAGGCTCGGGCTCCCTCATCGGCTGACTAGTAGGAGGACCCGCAGCCTCATGACTGGAGCGTGGTCGTCACTCTGTCCCCGTCGTTTCTCCTGGCGCCTTGCCTGGATGCGGCGATCCAACCGGGAAGCCAGCTCGACCAGCCCGTCCAGTGAGTAAGGAAGGTCATAGGAGACCAACTCGTCCTTGATGTAATCCCGAGTTCCAACAGGAAGGCATCACACTGGGCCGCCGCATTCCATTCATTTTAGCGGGCCTTGGTGCGGAAGTCGATGGCGTAGTCGGTGACAGTCTGGGCCCCCTGGCTCATGCTCAGAAATCCACCAGCTTTCGGTCCCACGGATACCACCCCGAAAACTTTACGGAGCTCCATGGCAAAAGGCTTGGAAGTAGACACAGGCCGGAGTTTGACGCTCCCACTCGGCAGTTCCCCACAGACGTGCCCTTCCAGGGAGATGATTAATAGTGAAGGCCACTTTAGCTTCCTTGGACGCAAAAGTGTGGGGCTGCAGGGCAAACAGGATGGAACAGTTTGTGGTAAACGGGTTGCAGTTCTCCGGGTCTCCAGCATAGCGCTGTGGGGTGCCCACCAGGGGCTCTGGTGACGGCCCTGGTGGAGCTGGCTTGATTACTGATGATTTGCTGCTGTGAGCTGATGAGGCGGGAGTGGCTGACTGGTGGGGTGAGGTGAGGGTGGAGTAGAAAAATACTGAGTGCAGGCATGAAGAGGAGCAGACTGTGACAAACGGTTATGATAAAACCAGATCCTTTGGTTTTAAAGAGTTGCAGGGTGCAGTTAGCAGAAACCAAATTGTATCAGAGTGTAAAACTCATATGTTTAAACATGAAAAAAGATTTCAGCAGGGAGATTAATCTTCACAATAAAGCAAAATCAATTGTGTATTTGATTTTTATCTTCCAATGGAAATGTTCATGAAACATACAGAGTAACTCCAATTGTTTCATTACAACTCTGACCCCTGCAGAAGTGTTGGCTTCTTGCAGCGCTGTTGATCGAAAAAGCCTCTCAGACAGATAGAGTGATTCAAAGCCTTGAGGAGGAATGGACTGCAAAGAGCTGATTACTTTTTGGTCTCAAGCCTTGAATCCAGAGCTCATCTTGAGATCGTCGGACTCTTCTGTGGCTCATGATGGGTTAAATGATAAAGCACAGCTTGGTGTTTGAGACAGGAGAAAAGAGAATCACATTCCAATCATGGTAAAATAACAGTGTATCTCTATGTTTCTATGAAAGAAAATACTTATTTAATCTCTCTGAGTTAAGGGATGCATCAGAGTTTACAGGATGCAGAGGTTTGGGACACACATCACACACATCTTCATTGCTATGTAATGTTATGCATTATTAGGCTTTGACTCTGCCACAGGGGGTCTTAATCATTTGAATGTCAGGAATTGATTTCCTATAGCAGCACATAGAGGATGGAGACAAACCGACAAAGAGAGGATGGTCAGAATGACCTCCGCTTCGAGGATAGAGGTCAGACCTTTACATTATTTAGTCAATCCAGAAAGGTGGCGTAATGTTGGTTGTAAAATTAGTGTTTTTGTGCTGTTGTTTCCATGAAGATATGTTATTAATGTCATGTCTCTGATGGTGCATTTTTATGTTTGTCTCTGCTCAACATAATTCATAAAGTCCACTTAACCACCTGATCATCAGTCCAGAGTATGACTCACAGTGTGAGTATTTATTAAATTTACAACTGGCTTGTGTAAGTGTTGTAATGTTGGCCTGTCTGTTCAACACTTTGGTCCAAAGCAAGATATCTCTGCAACTACTGACCAGATTACCATTCAATTTATTTCATGGTAATACAGGGGTTCTCACCTTTTGTAACTTAAGGCTCACTTCTAATTGTTGGAAAATTTCTGAGGACCACCTTCCCAAATAATAAAAAAACAAAAAACAACGTGACAAATAAAGAAGAAAAGAATAAACCGGGCTGTGATTATGTGTTATGCCACTGCTGTATTGAAAAAAAAATAAGATTCAGCTTACCCTCACCCAACATTGCCTGCCATGTTGAATCCAAATGGAATGTATTCAGGGTCATATTTCCTTACCACACGCTTTGGTGCTTTTAGTGGCACGGGTGTCTCTCACATCACTTTTTTCCATTTTGTGTCACTGCATCATATTAGCTAGCTCACAGTTTCTAAACACATTTTTATCTACCTGATGATGTGTCGTAAATGACGTGGTGATGTTCAAATGTAACTGGTCTTTGAAATAGTGCTTTCGTTGAATTGCCATGTTTTTTTTTAATTATGTGAATTGATGAGCACATTTAGATATAATTACCAAAAAATATATACAGTATATATAAAAAAAAAACACATGGCGCTCTGAGGCCCACCAGTGGGCCCCGGCCATAGACTGTATATAAGAACGACATAGTCACCGTAACGTCACCCATTGGTTTGTGGACTGCCGTTTTGAAGCCTCGAGTTCAGCATATTGGCCGTCGCCATCTTGGTTTTTGTCCCTCTCCATCTTGGTCTTTTGCAACCAGAAGTGACACGAGTATGAGGGGTGGAAGTAGCAAAGATTAAATGATAAAAATGGAAGTGATGAAAACGCATGTGAATTGGAAAATGGAGCTGTAAAAATTTATGTGAATCAAGTGATTTGATTAATTTGAAGCCGATTTGATTAAAACATCGTGATATGATAAAAACAGGGCCATGTTTCATCATTTTCACCATCTTACATTCATCATTCATCATTCACACAAAAATTGGCATTTATCATTTAAGGAAAGTGGCTTGAAGGATGGAAGTAGCAAAGATTAGTTGAAGAAAAGGGAAGTGATACAAATGCTTATGAATTAAAATTGGAAGTGATGAAAATGAATGTGTATTGAAAGGCCTTCTCAAATGAACTAGAGCAGCATGCACCAACATTATCTGTATAGAAAACACTTTTCATAAAGATCAGGGACCACGTGTAAAAATCTGTGATACATCTGCTACAAACTTTTGTTTTAACAGCCAACACAATTGTCAATGTAGTAACACGATATGAGAACATGAGACAACGAATCCTGCTGCTTTCTTTGGACGATGACATTTTCAGATTTTTGACCAAAGTGTGTTACTTTTCTGAACACCCAACAACATTACGGACATACAGTATGTAACATATTTTATGGACACTATGGAAGCTGTCTCAATACTATTATAAAATGTATTTGTGTATCAACATTTTCCTAATTTAACATGTAGATTTAGATTTAAATGGCTTGATAAATAAATAAATAAACCCAAACTACAATATTTATATTGCAGATTATAGAGTAAAACTGCTTTTCTGCAAAAAACTTTTCTCTAAGAGGCAAAAATATACATTACCTTAAATATTACGCAATACACAGCACCCCAAATCAATATACTTCAACTAATCTTTGCTACTTCCACCCTTCAGGCCACTTTTCTTAAATGATAAATGGCAATTTTGTATTGTGAATGATGAATGATGAATGGAAGATGGTGAAAATGATGAAACCTGGCTCTGTTTTTATCATATCATGACTGTTTTAATCAAATCGGCTTCAAATTAATCAAATTACTTGATAATTTATCACTCCATTTTTCAATTCATATCAATTTTTACAGCTCAAGTACAACCAAATGCTGAATATGACATTTTCAGGCTACCAAAAAGGTTATAATCAACTTTCATGACTTGAATACACACTGTGAAATGGTTAAAGTTCTAGGATGAAAACACAGACAACTCCCAGACCGGACAACATGTGGTAGCGACCTGTTCATCACAAGGTACCTGCATTAAAGCATCCCCTGCTTTATGGTCTATTTGACTCTAAATGGGACCATAACTTACTAAATGAACATCATGATGTATTGAAGAAGACTTAAAACTAACGACTGAGACCATAAACTCATGTTTACAATGTTTACTGAGGTAATAATAATACAATCAGACTTCTTTTTACAACCAGAGGAGTCCCCGCCTGCTGGCCAAACCGGAGTTAGCCTGGGCTGGACTGGCCATCTGGCATACTGGGCATTTTCCTGGTGGGCCAATGTCCTATTGGGCCGACGTATGTCTTTGTTTTTTTGGTCCATAAAACAGGAAAATCGGCCCATTTCTTTTCCTTAATTGACACTGGGCTGGCCCAATCACTCTGTGCCGGGCGGCCATAGTGAGGAGGAGAGGGAGAGAGATGAGGGAGGGAGTGTAAAGTTAGCGGTAAGCAGTTATGGGCTAGCTGCCTGGCTCAACTTATGTCATGAGAGATGAGCAGTGCTCGAAGTGGGCCAGTAAGTAGCAGTACGCAGTATTTTACTCATTTTGCTCCTTGGCGTACCGTGACTTTTTCATGCGTTTTTCAGGCTTCTCGCAAGCTGCTGGTCTCAAGGTTGGCAAGTATGCAAAACAACCACATTTG
Organism: Sebastes fasciatus; assembly: GCF_043250625.1. NCBI lineage: Eukaryota > Metazoa > Chordata > Actinopteri > Perciformes > Sebastidae > Sebastes > Sebastes fasciatus. The sequence goes on along the minus strand of NC_133803.1, from coordinate 655,734 downwards.
AAGGTATTTCCTCGAACAGAGCCTTCAACAAAACGTGGTACACACAGCACAAATGGACGGTGATGGGGCTGGTCTGGGCCAAAATGCCAGGGCCGATTTTTTGTCCCAGTCCAGTCCTGGCCCTGGCCCAGTGAGAATAGCTGGCCTATAGTATGATTCCTAATGATGTTGGTCAACTCCGGACATGGTGTCAAACTCAATTGGCCATATTGCCATGAAATTTGGTATAAATATTCATTGTCCCGGATGAATCCCAAAGTTTATAATGTAATATTTTTGACTATGTAATTCTAATTATAGCCTACAGAATTTCATTAAATGTGTTAAACATGCGCTTTACTCAGAATGTGCTGTTTGGTTTTGACTTGTGTTGTTTCCTATTGTATGAGAATTACTAAAGAGCACGAGGGATCTCTCCTTATCAACTTAACTACACTGTACCTGTAGTATTAGTCATACTACCCTATTAGGGGAAGTCAATACAGGTTGTTACTTGAAGAAAGATGAAATGCAAACAACTCAATTCTGTCCAGCATTACTCAGCTCACCCTGCATTCAAGGCCACATTAGACCAGCACAGCTCCAAATCAAATGCTTGTGGTCACTTACTGGTAAATGCCAGTGAAATAACTAACAGGAAACTACAGTCTCATAAAGAAGACGGAAGGAGAGTGTTATCTGAAAGAGGAACTGCAAGGTCATCTGGTTGTTCATATACTGTATATCATTTATTTTTTCTCTAGTGGATTTCAGAGCAGCAGACTTTATATCCCTGGGCTGGATTAATACCAAGAGGAAACATTTCCATGTGTTTCCATGCACACTGCTTCTGTATAGTTTGAGCCAAAAGAGGCAGTCAGTGGGTTTCCTCTACATAGTTTTGCCTGCTGCCATAGCTGAGTGTGTGTGTGAGGAATGCTGCGATAGGTCTGCACAATCACTGAGTCATTAGGTGGAGGTGGAAGCCGCTTTGCGACAAAACCTCTTAAAAGCATCATGAATAATAGATTTGAATTAAACAGGCAGGAGCAATCCTAGGTTAATGAATCCCACACTAACGCAAATAAATGCTATAACGCACAAACACGATCATAAACACACTGAGATATACAAAATATCCACCTCCTCCTCCATAGTAACTGAGCAGAGTGTTCAGGCAGCAGGCGCTATAAACGAGCCATGAAAGGTTTTCATTATCCGCGTCAGGGCTTAATCATGTGCTGGGGTGACAAGGTTAGTAGAGAGTGTGTGTGGGTTGCCACAGGAAAGGGCTATATTTGATTTAAAAGATTTGATTTGTGTAGATTCTGAAGAAAAATTACCCTTTTTGATTTTTGACATCATTAAGATCAACGTTATTGATTTCTAAGGAGGAAATTAAGTCATTGTGGGAGCAATGGGCAGAGGTATGACTAGGGAACAAAAACCTATTTTCACAATCAGCTTCTTATTCGGAATGCATATACGTGAACACAACATTTTCTGTTGAATTTGGTCAGTTTTGGTTGTTTTACATGAGAGATTTTCTGTGTTTTCCAGTTCTATCCATGCTCTTCTAACAGGTTTCAAGCGGGTGGGACTCAGTGCATTACAATGATGTCACATTTATGTATCTCTACCAATACAGATTTTGCCACATTTGAATCAAAATGTGATGAAAGATGTGTGGGGCTGTTTGCTTATGTTGCCAGACCAGTATCAATCAAATCTGACAAAACCACACCCACACAGTCCTGATGAAGCAGAATAGCTAAGTTTTCGAAGGTTAAACTCTTACATTAATAAATATAACTAAGGATGTTTGATTGTTGTACAATTAGAAATTAATATTTAATGTTATAGAGAAATACTTAGTGAGAATGTATAACCTTTGAAAAAAGAAACTATGCATTCTTCGTCCTATATGGAAAGTTTAATTTGTGAGCAATAAAACACACTTTTGCTCAATCCAGTACACTCAGGGGTTTTGCTGCTACAGCCTCACTTGGTCTGGTATGACCAGTAGTGTATATTGGCTAATATTAGCTAATGCTAATGCTGTATAAAGCATATTACTGAGTCAGTCTTGTTGACTTCATGAACCCTCTCTGCTTGTGCTACTGCTACACTCATTTTTTACACCATTCTACTGTAATTGCCACTTTAAAAAATAAATTTGTTTAGATATAAAACAAGTAAATTATTGCAATAGGGCCGGTATTCAGTATGCAAGAGATGTGATATTGTTGCATCTCTACAAAAACAAGTATCTTGGTTGACTCATGACACATTTGGTTTTGAAGAAGGTAAAGTCTCCAAATGGCAGGTTTTCAGTGTAAACATGTCAGATCTTACCCCAAATAAGCTTCTACATGGAGATACAGGTGGCCACAGACACAATCAGACATGATATTTTAAAACTTATGTAACTTTGAAGCTTCACCGTGATGCTGGATCTAATGAGCATTTTTGCTGTCTGTTAAAAAGAGAGCCTAATATTGAACGTCTAGATGAAGATGTAAACTTCATTGTGACAGTGACGGCTAAATAAAGAAAATTAAATCTCTTTTTCTTTTTTTTTTTAAATACATTGATAGTTTTTGGTGGGCTGTTTAGGCATACATTCGATTTTCAAGAAGCTGCACTTCATGCTGTAACCTCCTGACGTGCACTCACTGAGCTTACAGCCCTCCAGTCAAACACGTTTAGCAGAAAACAAGAGACAACAGGTCTAGTCAGGATCCCATACTGTATAGCCTCAAGCTGAAGCACCAACCACAGCTACCGACCGTTACTCTAAATGCAAATGAGAACCTCTTGTTATCCAAGAGAGCTGCTGCTGCTGCTGAAATGTGCTTACTAAACGATTTAGGGGAACATACAATAATCTATTTGTTCCTGACCCAGGTCCCCAGCTCCCAGATCAGTGATTGTGTTTTAATTGGCTATTGGGCCACACAGCCTCTCCACACCAACACAGCCTTGGGTCCCTCGGTCATTACCTCGCTGCTGAAGAAATACTGTGTGTTTAAAATAAATCTTTATTTATTTATTCATTCATTTATTTATTTCAGTCAATTGTTTTAATTCCTGCAAATTTCTTAAATGGGCTTTTATTTAGATGGTATATCTTTGGTATCTTGGCATAGTTACAAAAGATCCAGCCACTTTTTTGGGTGCCAACTAAAGCTGCAACTAATTATTTTCATTTGATAAATCTGCCAATTATTTTCTTGATTAAACGTCAGAAAACTGTGAAAAATGACAATCATGATTTCTTAAAGCCCAAGTTAACATCTTGAAATGTAGGTTGGTGTGTCTAACCTACACACCAACCCCCCCCCCCCAAATATTCAGTTTGCAATGACATAAAAGACAGAAACACAGAAATTCTTCGCATTGGAGAAGCTGGAACTAGGTAATGTTTGGCATTTTTGTTTGAAAAATTCTTTTGAATGATTATCAAAATAGTTGATTAATTTAGTATTTTCTTTTCATCCTGCATGATAGCTTACACTTTTGAGACTGTCCCTCTATTTTGCCAAACAGGATGTGATATGATTTTAATATCTGGATAAAACTCACAGACTAGTCATTTACTGTACATTTACAGTAGTCTCTTTGTACATTACCCACCAGGTGTCACTAGCCCGCATGCCTTGTTGCTTTAGTGCACTGTATGGTGTAAATGTAGACAAAAGGTATGCATGGATCCCCAGTATTTTCTACTTACCAAGGAATAAAATAGGCAGAAAATGTTTAGCATGCCATAGTATACAGTATCAATTACAGCACGAGCTGCACCCAAACGGATTTCCATCCCATTTATGTCTTCTTCATTCCTTAAATACAGTTCCTTCTTTCCAACACAGCTCTTCAAATAACATATGACCAAATGTTTTCAAAGAACAAACTAATCTAAATAAAAAGGGATGATTTGATAAATGGCCTATTTTTTCTTTCAGAGCAAAAGAGGCGGAGGGAGATGCAGAGGGAGGCGGTGCTGAGTGTCCTCCAGTCATCCTCTCAGCTCTCTCTGTTCACTAGGTTGCTGCATCTGAACGGTGGCAGACAGTAACAGTAACCGGCGGTTAAATGACATCACAATTCATGTGAGGTGGAAACGGACCATTTTAAACCACGACCCCTCTGGATTTTGTTTCGCACTGGATATTTTCCTTTATTTAGTCGTGTTGGAGGAATATTTTCCCTTAACGTTAAATTCCCCTCTGTGAGACCTTTTTCCATTAACGGTCTTTTTTTTTCCAGAGCTAGCTTCAAACCATACCCGGCTCATGTTCTGTAGTTAGCGAGCTAAACCAGCGGAGGCTCAAACAGAGACGATCTTTAGCTAATGCTTTTTCCTTTAACAGAAATGTGGCTTATGTTCCTTCCCATGAGGTAGCCAGAACAGCCGTTGGCATCTCAAACAGCTGGCTCGTGTGGAGAAGATTGTGGATTACCGTTCCCCCCCTCCTCCAGTATCTCAGAGAAAGCCCGGACCCGGTTCTTCAGAGTCCATCATGAGCGTCGTTTTAATACAATCAAGTACATGAGTGGAGTGAGAACAAACACGTCTTCCTCTCAAGGACTGCTCATTCTTTAAACGGCGCCAGTTGATCTGGGAAATATGGAAAGCGAGGTTTTCACTCCTTTGCTGGAGCAGTTTATGCAAACGCCTCTGGTGTGCTGGGTAAGCCCCCTGATCAACTATTTCCATGTGTATTAAGCTCACTAATTCAACAGCCCTGCCCTGGGAAAGCATTTCTTTCAACTGATTATTGATTATCTTAACACCTCGCTATTCGCATTGTCCCATTTCTTTTCAGGTGAAGACAGTCGGGCAGGCGACATTGACGGATGGCACCCAATTATCGGAATATATTGAATTAGTGGATGGGATTTACCTGAACGAGATAATGCTTGAGATGTAAGTAATTTAACACATATTCAGAAATGTTACAGACCGATATAGCCTATCTGTTCCCTGCACCACCATTGTGTAACAGGATTGGTCAAATAAGAGCATGCAGACCTTGGGACCTCAAATGCACCATGTCAATAGATGTGTGAATAGTACCTAAAAAAACTTGCATGATATAGTATAGGGCTGCACCGATATCAATACCAGATCGGATATCGGGCCAATATTGACTCAAATAGCTGGATCAATTCAGTTCTATGTCTATATACTATATACATTATATACTGGCATTTTAATGCCAAGTTGTGAGCAATTTGTTTCTGCATTAAAAAGGGTTTACACTTAAATTGTAATTTCTGATAATTTTATTTAATTCTGGTATCGGATCGGTACTCGGAATCGGCTGATACCCAAAACCCAGGTATCGCTATTGGTATCCCGACTGAAAAAGTCGGATAGGTGCATCCCTAATATAGTAGCCACTTTTAATAGTTAGGTAAGTAGATATATACAGTTTGTTTGCTCAATGACAGGGTCTGTGGTTGTGGACCAGAGAGACAACAGATCATACCCTGGGGCTTGTAGTTGCGTCATCCCCACATGAGCAAATTGAGCATTTCTTCAAGAACTCCATCCTCTGCCCAGCACTTGAAATTGTCTGCTGAAGTGAATGTAGGCTGCGCACAAAGGGACCTTGTATTGGGGGCAATCATGGGTCAGAAATCTTTGCAGACAGTTATAGTCAGGATCCCTTGGAGCTGTGTAGGTTGCTCGCAAGCATCCGTGGTGCAAGGAGGCAGCTAGCAGATCCCCAACTTCTAGTAGCCTTGTTTTTTCAGTCACCCTACACTGTCATCTGCAGCCGACTTGAACACACACCGCCCCTCGAAGCTCCACAGCTCACGTTTCCTGCTATGCTGCAGATTAAACTAGAAATAGTAGCCCTAAGCAGACAAACACTGGAATCACTGCAAAATCTGAATGCAGATTACACAGCAAATGCAGATCCGTCATTAATGTAGCAGACACACACATTTGTTTGTTATTATTCAAGTAAAACAGAATGATAGTGAGAGGGTGGATGCTGGAGAAGATGAGGCATTAACTGTCTTTCCAGTCACCTCTTAACATATAGCATGACAGAAGACAGCTTTCCATTCCTTTGTCTGGCTCAGGGCTGCTACTTCCCGCTTGCAGGGCAATTTTTTCATATTTTCCGGCGCTTATGCCGCACTCTACGCTGTCAGCATTTACTCGTCCTGTTTGCATGTCAAAAGAGCGCTCAAAAAGCCGGCTCCCAGTGGAATTGATTTTCACCTCAGAGGAGATTATAATGAAGCACTTACACAGGCTAGCTTCTTGTGTCACCTCGCTAGAGTATCTCTCATATTCCAAGGTCAGATTGGCAGAATTGTCTTGGTATGGGGAAGCTTGAGTGTCTCTGTATGTGCAGAGTATACCTCAGTGTGAATTGTTTTTAGAAGGGTTAAGCTGTAGCTGTGTTGCATGAGGAGCTGATTAACTCTGACTGGTCGTTTCCTGTCTCTGGTTGGTGTCCTCTTCCTCCTGCTCTGCCCTCTTCCACTGTCCTCGATCCCCCGCTGCTCAGCTGCATCGCTCCACTAAACTGCCTACCTTCAGGTTTCAACTACCTCCTCCACTTCTCTTCCCCATGCTTGTTTTTCCCTCCTCCTTCTCCTCCAGGCCGTGTCTCCACTCTCAGAGAAAGGTGTTTAAGGAGGCCATTGCAGGTTCAGTAGGACAAGGGCGTTTTCCTCTTCCAGACGATGAACAAGTCAGCAGTATTAATAGAGCATTTTCCCCTATGGGACATTATATAGTGGAAAGCAACCGGAAGGATATGAGGGGGAAGGTTTCGAAGCGTAAGCGAGACAGAAAATGATCTGCCAAAATGGTTGAAAATCTTAAACATGACAGAGAAAATATGCAAAGAAAGAGCAAGAGGGTGACATGCAAAAGACTAAATTCCAGCCCCAGTTTGTCGAGCCACATGGCAACTCCTCAGATGTACATATCGAGACTGAGATGTTTGACCACAGGCACTCGGTAGCATTTCTGTCCGCAAATAAATGGAATGAGTTGCCGGATGGGAATTTTCTGTGGTGCGTTGAATTCTCCTGTACAGAAGAGCCAGCGTTGAGCTGAAATGAACTGTGACTGGCTTAGTGATCGCCTGACAGGATGTCGGGGATTGCCAGTCACAGCCAGCTCTGTATTTGTGTGTGTGTGTGTGTGTGTGCTTTTCTGTAGGGCTTCTGTGTCTGAGTGGGAGTGTGTGTATCTGTGGGAGTTTTTTTTCTGTGCAGTTTCTTTTGGACTGAGGCAGCTGTTGGTAGTCGTCTAGCCCAGCCACCCTCCCACACAAAAGGCCTACAGTATTGGTCAGATATTATGTTGTTGAGACTGCTTTTTGTCTGCCTCTCCCACTTTACCAGCACCACGTGGTCCCCTCCAGTAGGCTGAGCTAACTAAAATAGACTGTATCATAAGCTAAAATACATGTTACCGCTCATGCATCTTAACCACCCTCGCAGGAAGTCAGTCATCAAAGACATACGCTATATCTTTTTGTCCTTGTCTTTTAATTTTAAGACTTAATGAGTTAATTCAGTATTAAATGACAGAAATGTAGTTGAAACATGCCACATGATGCAAAGTTTGTTCACATTTGAAGCTGGTTGTGTTAAGAATTACTCTCATTAACCCTCTGAGACACACAATAAACCCGTTTTGGTCTTTTTTAAGGGGGGGTGGGGGCATAAGGTCTTTAAGGGGACATAGCAGGTCAACAGTATTGTTGTAGTGGTGTACATCATCTGAAAGCTGGAACCTGAGGATTCATTTGAGATGCAGCTCAACACTGTGTGTCAAGTTGTTCTAGTCAGAAAACGAATGAATTAAAAAGTGAAAGTGTATAAGAGCTTAGAACATTATGATAGAAGTATATGATGGTCATCCCCATGCTCACTTATGTCTCATAAGTTGCAGCAATTTTTGTATTGATGCCATGTGTTACAAAGATTTGGTGCTAAATTTACCATTTTTTACCACAGGAGAATTGATAAAAATGATCAATAATCCCTCCAAAATATCACATTAAGACACCAAGACCTTGAGGAACACCATAGAAAAAGCCATGCTGGGATTCGGTATCAAAAACTGTTGACATTTTGAGATTTTTGCAAGAATTGGATTTTTTTGGCAATTGGTTGGTGAGCATTTCTGCCCTAGGTCTCTAGTTTGATCCATCCATCCTCTGAATGCTCTAGGTCTCTAGTTTGATCCATCCATCCTCTGAATGTTCTAGGTCTCTAGTTTGATCCATCCATCCTCTGAATGCTCTAGGTCTCTAGTTTGATCCATCCATCCTCTGAACGCTCTAGGTCTCTAGTTTGATCCATCCATCCTCTGAATGCTCTAGGTCTCTAGTTTGATCCATCTATCCTCTGAATGTTCTAGGTCTCTAGTTTGATCCATCCATCCTCTGAATGCTCTAGGTCTCTAGTTTGTGGCTGTAAAGTTTCATGAGGCTGTGATTATCCTAGAGGTCACCACAGGTCATTTTATACAGTAAGGTAAAATAAAAAAAATAAAAAAATGGTCTCACTACAATGAAATGTCTCCTATGGGGACTCACTTCATCACACATGAATACAGTTGGGCTCATTTGATTCCCAAGAGTCTCAGCTATTTATGCAATTCCAAGATTGTTTAGGGACCCCAGGATGCAGAAATATTCAAACACACCATTTTTAGAAGAGGGGAAAATAACACATTTGTATTGCATGTAAAAAACACTGCATGTGATTATCATAAAGTGGGCATGTCTGTAAAGGGGAGACTCGTGGGTACCCATGGAACCCATTTTCATTCACATACCTTGAGGTCAGAGGTCAAGGGACCCGTCTGAAAATGGCCATGCCAGTTTTTCTTCGCAAAAATTTAGCATAACTTTGGAGCATTATTTAGCCTCCTTCCCAACAGCTTCAGTCTCTGAAAGACAATAAAGTCGGTCGGGATCACCCGAGATCCCGCAGGTCTCAGAGGGTAAAAGTAGCTTAGAAACAACAGGCGAGTTTTCCAACTTCTTTGAGGGACTGTAGATGATAATTAACAGACATTGTTTTCGTTCCAATGCTCGGGCTTCCACAAACTCCCTCTCACTTACTCATTCTGTGTTTTCCTCACACCCCTCTGTTTTGACAGCTTGAAGTGTTTTGTAGCCAGTGTTAGTTGGCATTGCGCTGCTTGCGATTGATCCATTCTTGCTAAAAAGGCTCCGCCGTTGTTAGCCTCCAGTCAGTAGCTGCTGTTTACGCTGGGGGGGGAAAAAGCTGGAGTTCAGAAATGATTGCACTGCCATTGAAGAAAATGTTCTCTGCAGCCAAGAAACCCTCTTGTCTTCCAGAGTGGATGATAAAACTCCAAAGATATTCACACATTAATAGATGAAAGTCAGCGTGCAGTAATGTGTGCACGAAACCTTGTTAAACAGGGTTTAATTATTTTACTTCAAACTATTTTTCTCTTTATCTCTCACAAGCTCACACTTACAGTACTGTAGCTGAAGAAACTTGAGCTTTTTTTTTATTGGTGATGTCAGCTGTTGTAGTATAAGCCATAGTGTTGCTGTGTGAATGTCTTTGTATGACCTTAGTGCAGACATGGCTGACAGGGTGGCAGCAGTTGTCATCGGAACAGCATGGGAGAGCAGAAGAGAGAGACCCCAGGATTATCTAACGGTTTGCTGACACCCAGATGGCACCACGTCACCTCCCACCCCCCCTGCCCTCTTGTGACAGACATTACCCAGCCAATTAGATTGCCTCTTCAGTGCTGTCAAACCAATTAGTTTTCCCGCTCAGCAAGAGGGGGCCAATTAAAGTTTTGTCAGAGTGACAACTGTCAAGTTGAATTCTCTGTTTTCATGCCAAACCCGTAGACCCATGCTGGCTCATTGGCCTGTCTGGTGAACCGGTCAGTCTGTCCTCTACGGGCTGTTGGGACACAGTTATGTGAGTGAGACAGATACATGCCAGAATAAAAAAAGGAGATTTGATGTGATCTACTTGATTTTTTTACTAGGCCTGTCAATCGAAAATAGTTACTCATGATTAATCGCAAATTAATCGCAATTTTTTTTTGATTTGTCAAGTATTTAATTGATAATACTCTTATCAACGTGGGAGTGGGCAAATATGCTGCTTTATGCAAATGTATGTATATATTTATTCATTTGAAAATGGCCATGCCCGTTTTTCCTCACCAAAATGGATCGTAAATTTGGAGCTTTATTTAACCTCCTTCACGAGAAGCCAACCATGTTGGTATTCCTTACGTTTTCTAGTTTCATATGATACCAGTATCTTCACTCTAGCTTTAAAACTGAACCCGCTACAACCTAAAAATCAGTTTTTGATGCGTTGAAGAAATCAATGGCGTTAAAACGAATTAGTGTTAATGTGTTATTGCTTTAACTTTGACAACCCTATGTCTTACATAACATTTTTCATGTTGACTTACACAGTGAGTTATGTTGTCTTTTTTTTAAGATCTTAACTTGTACTGCAAAGTTGTGGACCTGAAAATTAGTTTGAAAACTGATTGTTTGCTAGTTTGAGTGAAGAAAGTGCACGTATAGAGAAGTAAAACATGGATTACGAAAAGAATGCTGTTACGCATGCTGTACAGGTTAATTTCTGTTGGCTTGAGTATTCAGACAGATCCATGCATGTCTATAAATCTGTCTGAATGGCTGCACACATGGGGATGAGAGTGTAAGAAACGTGAAGGTACCGATCACCTTCCAGCAGTTTCATCTGCATATTTCTTCTGCTTATAACATGCAGACAAGGGTGCTTGCCATTGGTTGCCCTACCAGTAAACCTGCTGCTCTAGTAGAGTGTTCTGAGGTTATCAACCATCTGGGAACGTTTCATTATTACTGAATGCAGATTTAAAAGCCTATTTTTTCTCTCAAAGCCATGTTACAGTAAAACCACTATGTAGGCTCACATACACAGGATGCAGTCCTCACTTTGCCTCCTGTCATCACTTCCTTTAATGACAGAATTGGGTTTTCAACACATCATGCATACACTAAACACTTGACCAATGGGCTCTGTTGAAGAGTTTTGGTGTGGGAGGGACACCACTGAAAGATGTGTGTTGGTTTAAGCCTTCCACCCAGTTGGTCTTTTGTTGTAGACTATCAGATGTATCATTTGATTCTCTGGTAATTGTTATGCTAACATATGGAGGCTACATTATGTTCATACTCAGCTTTTTATGGCTTTGCTGCTCTAGTAGAATACTCTTAGGTTACCAACCATCTGGGAACGTTTCATTACTACACGCAGAATCGAGAAAAGACCACATACTAGAGCTGTGAAATCATAATCATGATTATTTTGGTCAATATTGAGATCACGATTGTTTAACATGACTACTCATCGACTTTGGAAACTTCACGTGTTTAGAGAGACAATTTTGTTAAAGTTAAATGCATCAATCTGGTGCACTTTGAGAGCAAAATTAAGAGGCTTGATCTATGAATAACTGTGCTCTTGCAAATAATTTAATCATACACTCTATTGGTTGTATAGATATGAATGGTGATGACACAGCAAAAAACATCACACCCACAAAGCATGGCAAACAAGACGGGGTCCGGGGTTCTAGACAGCAAAAGCGCCCTGCTGTAAAGGAACGGGTGCGCTGGATTTATAACATGACAAAACGAGAGCATCATCGCGAATCGGAATGCGGCACAATAATCATTTTATGTTGATTATATAATTTTCATAATCGTTGGAAGCCATAATTGTAATTAAAATTAGGTTAATTGCACAGCCCTACCACGAAAAAAGAAACTTATGAGTCTGCTCTTCTTAAGATTTTTATTTCAATCTTACATTCAACTTATTCTTCATCAACATACGGGGAAAATGAAACGCAGTCCTGTTTATGTTGCCCTTTTAGACCTACTGTAATCAAGAATAAGACATGATTGATTCATGAGGGATCTTTAATTTGCCATTTTGAATTAAATGCTTAGAACAAAGAAGTTTCCCACACTTCCTTTACTGGCTTTCTCCCTTGTTGTATTCATCTGATTGGACTAGAGCTGCAGCAATTTATCAAGTAGTTCTAAAGAAAAAAATCTGAAATGAATCTGCAGCTGTTTTGTTAATCGATTAATCATTTCAGTCCCTTTTTCAAACAAAAATACCAGAAATTTGCTGGTCCCACCTTCTCAAATGTAACAATTTGCTAATTTTCTTCGTCATGTAAATTAAATATCTATAGGTTACTGGACTGTTGGATGAAACAACACATTCACATACATTACCTTGGATTCTAGAAATGGGCCTTTTTAGTCGTTTTTGACATTTCATAGATTAAATGATCGGCAGATTCAACGATAATGGCAACAATTGTTAGATTGGACTATGTTTCTTGTTGTCCTAACCCTCATCTTGTTTTTCTCTCTTCCTAATTCAACTAATTTATCTCCCTCTTTCTGTCCTCCCTCTTTTTTTTATCATGTCTCAACACCCACTGCTACTGTACCTCTTGCTCTTTCCCTCTTCCCCCCTCCCCTCCTCCTGCTGGAGTCTTTTTCCTCTTCATCTCTGCCTGCTCTCCTCTCCATGCCTCACCTCTCTCGCGCTCTTTCCCTCCTCTGTTTTCTTTGAGCAGCATGTTGAAGCCTTTGTTGCTTTCTCTAGGGCTAGACATAGTTGGGATTCCAGCTCGACTATGGAAAAGAGGCAGGCAGAGGTACTGCTGGGGTGTCAGTCTGTTCAGTTTTCCCACTGATGCTGCCTGGACTGTGGGGTCCACAGCCCTCTGCATCAAAGTGTAGAATCACACATTAATCTGGCATCTCTCATAATCATCTTTGTGTCATGCTGTTCTCGCTGTGTCTGTCTAGCAGGAGGATGTACAGTATATCAAGTCAGACAGGAAACAACAGCTGTGACCTTGAGTCTTTAACAAGGCTATGTTAATGTGAGGCACTCAAAATCCCACAACCAAGGACATGGTAAACCCATCGGGACCATTTTAGGCTTTTAGACACAGGCTTGTTCTCAGTCCTAGCAATTCAATGGCAACCTGATTTACAGGGATCAGCATCTGAAGAAATGTATTCTCGGGATTAGTTTGGATTTCTGGGCTGCACCGTGTTCAGCATGTGTCAGGTAATGGCATAGATATTACCTTTTTACTGGATATCTTGTTAGAGACCGGTGTTTGTTTCGAATTTCCCATTTCCCCTGCTTTATATTTGATTATACTTAATCAAATTTGTTAATTTTGCTGTTGCTGCTGTTTGCTGTTAATGCAAACAACACTTCCTCCATCTGCTTCATGTTACCGGACCTTCAGGGGGCATAATTCCTTCTGTTCCCTGGAAGTACTTTGCTGTCAAGCATCTGCAGTAAGTGTTGAGTTTCATTAACAGCAGCTTAACATTGAGAATGAGCAGCACTGAATTAGTCAGTGACCAAGAACAACATTTCTGTTTAAAAAGAGGAACTCTGAGCAGCAGAGCAGTGAGTCTGGGTGACTGTGTTGTTGTCATAGACTGTATATAAGAAGCAGTCACTGTGACATCCACAATTGGTTTTGTGGACTGCTGTTTTGGCATTTTGGCCGTTGCCATCTTGGTATTTTGCCGTCGCCATCTTGGTATTTGGCATCGCCATCTTGGTATTTGGCGTCGCCATCTTGGTATTTTGTTGTCGCCATCTTGGTATTTTGCCGTCGCCATCTTGTTTTTTTGCAACCAGAAGTGACAAGAGAGGGTTGAGTACAACCGAACACTGAATAAGACATTTTTAAGAGATAGAAAAGGTTATAATTAACTCTCATGAACTGAAAACCCATTGTGAAAGGGTTACAGTTGTAAGATGAAAACACGGACAACTCCCAGACCCGACAGCGCGGTGGGAGCGCCCTGTCAACCAGGAGGTAGTCACGCCCTAATGCATACCCTGATTTATGGTGTATGTGGATGATTTGACTCTAAATGGGATCATAATTTACTAAATGAACATCATGCTGTATTGAAGAAGACTTGGAAGTAGTGATTGAGACCATAAACTCATGTTTACAATGTTTACTGAGGTAATAATAATA